>NC_136267.1:189076953-189412953 GCF_964187855.1 Myxine glutinosa | reverse complement strand
GGTTTTTCAACACTAACACAAGTGCGAAAAGTGATTTTTCAACACTAACACAAGTGTGAAAAGTGGCTTTTCCACACTAATACAAGTGCAAAAGTGGTTTCCTGCACCAACACAAGTGCGAAATGTGGTTTTTCAACACTATCACAAGTGCAAAAAGTGTTTTTTCCACACTAATACAAGTGCAAAAGTGGTTTCCTGCACCAACACAAGTGCGAAAAGTGGTTTTTCAACACTAACACAAGTGCGAAAAGTGGTTTTTCAACACTATCACAAGTGCAAAAAGTGTTTTTTCCACACTAACACAAGTGCGAAAAGTGGTTTTTCAACACTAACACAAGTGCGAAAAGTGGTTTTTCAACACTAACACAAGTGCGAAAAGTGTTTTTCCACACTAATACAAGTGCAAAAGTGGTTTCCTGCACCAACACAAGTGCGAAAAGTGGTTTTTCAACACTAACACAAGTGCGAAAAGTGGTTTTTCCACACTAATACAAGTGCAAAAGTGGTTTCCTGCACCAACACAAGTGCGAAAAGTGGTTTTTCAACACTAACACAATTGCGAAAAGTGATTTTTCAACACTAACACAAGTGCGAAAAGTGTTTTTTCCACACTAATACAAGTGCAAAAGTGGTTTCCTGCACCAACACAAGTGCGAAAAGTGGTTTTTCAACACTAACACAAGTGCGAAAAGTGGTTTTTCAACACTAACACAAGTGCGAAAAGTGTTTTTTCCACACTAATACAAGTGCAAAAGTGGTTTCCTGCACCAACACAAGTGCGAAAAGTGGTTTTTCAACACTAACACAAGTGCGAAAAGTGGTTTTTCAACACTAACACAAGTGCGAAAAGTGTTTTTTCCACACTAATACAAGTGCAAAAGTGGTTTCCTGCACCAACACAAGTGCGAAAAGTGGTTTTTCAACACTTTCACAAGTGCAAAAAGTGTTTTTTCCACACTAATGCGAGTGCAAAAGTGGTTTCCTGCACCAAGACAAGTGCGAAAAGTGGTTTTTCAACACTAACACAAGTGCGAAAAGTGGTTTTTCCACACTAATACAAGTGCAAAAGTGGTTTCCTGCACCAACACAAGTGTGAAAAGTGTTTTTTCAACACTATCACAAGTGCGAAAAGTGGTTTTTCAACACTATCACAAGTGCAAAAAGTGTTTTTTCCACACTAATACAAGTGCAAAAGTGGTTTCCTGCACCAACACAAGTGCGAAAGGTGGTTTTTCAACACTAACACAAGTGCGAAAAGTGGTTTTTAAACACTATCACAAGTGCAAAAAGTGTTTTTTCCACACTAATACAAGTGCAAAAGTGGTTTCCTGCACCAACACAAGTGCGAAAAGTGGTTTTTCAACACTAACACAAGTGCGAAAAGTGGTTTTTCAACACTAACACAAGTGCGAAAAGTGGTTTTTCAACACTAATACAAGTGCAAAAGTGGTTTCCTGCACCAACAAAAGTGCGAAATGTGGTTTTTCAACACTAACACAAGTGCGAAAAGTGGTTTTTCAACACTATCACAAGTGCAAAAAGTGTTTTTTCCACACTAATACAAGTGCAAAAGTGGTTTCCTGCACCAACACAAGTGCGAAAAGTGGTTTTTCAACACTAACACAAGTGCGAAAAGTGGTTTTCAACACTAACACAAATGCGAAAAGTGTTTTTTCCACACTAATACAAGTGCAAAAGTGGTTTCCTGCACCAACACAAGTGCGAAAAGTGGTTTTTCAACACTAACACAAGAGCGAAAAGTGGTTTTTCAACACTATCACAAGTGCAAAAAGTGTTTTTTCCACACTAATACAAGTGCAAAAGTGGTTTCCTGCACCAACACAAGTGCGAAAAGTGGTTTTTCAACACTAACACAAGTGCAAAAGTGGTTTCCTGCACCAACACAAGTGCGAAAAGTGTTTTTTCAACACTAACACAAGTGCGAAAAGTGGTTTTTCAACACTAACACAAGTGCGAAAAGTGATTTTTCAACACTAACACAAGTGTGAAAAGTGGCTTTTCCACACTAATACAAGTGCAAAAGTGGTTTCCTGCACCAACACAAGTGCGAAATGTGGTTTTTCAACACTATCACAAGTGCAAAAAGTGTTTTTTCCACACTAATACAAGTGCAAAAGTGGTTTCCTGCACCAACACAAGTGCGAAAAGTGGTTTTTCAACACTAACACAAGTGCGAAAAGTGGTTTTTCCACACTAATACAAGTGCAAAAGTGGTTTCCTGCACCAACACAAGTGCGAAAAGTGGTTTTTCAACACTAACACAAGTGCGAAATGTGGTTTTTCAACACTAACACAAGTGCGAAAAGTGTTTTTTCCACACTAATACAAGTGCAAAAGTGGTTTCCTGCACCAACACAAGTGCGAAAAGTGGTTTTTCAACACTAACACAAGTGCGAAAAGTGGTTTTTCCACACTAATACAAGTGCGAAAAGTGGTTTTTCAACACTAACACAAGTGCGAAAAGTGGTTTTTCAACACTAACACAAGTGCGAAAAGTGTTTTTTCCACACTAATACAAGTGCAAAAGTGGTTTCCTGCACCAACACAAGTGCGAAAAGTGGTTTTTCAACACTAACACAAGTGCGAAAAGTGGTTTTTCCACACTAATACAAGTGCAAAAGTGGTTTCCTGCACCAACACAAGTGCGAAAAGTGGTTTTTCAACACTAACACAAGTGCGAAAAGTGATTTTTCAACACTAACACAAGTGTGAAAAGTGTTTTTTCCACACTAATACAAGTGCAAAAGTGGTTTCCTGCACCAACACAAGTGCGAAAAGTGGTTTTTCAACACTAACACAAGTGCGAAAAGTGGTTTTTCAACACTAACACAAGTGCGAAAAGTGGTTTTTCCACACTAATACAAGTGCAAAAGTGGTTTCCTGCACCAACACAAGTGCGAAAAGTGGTTTTTCAACACTAACACAAGTGCGAAAAGTGGTTTTTCAACACTAACACAAGTGCGAAAAGTGTTTTTTCCACACTAATACAAGTGCAAAAGTGGTTTCCTGCACCAACACAAGTGCGAAAAGTGGTTTTTCAACACTTTCACAAGTGCAAAAAGTGTTTTTTCCACACTAATACAAGTACAAAAGTGGTTTCCTGCACCAAGACAAGTGCGAAAAGTGGTTTTTCAACACTAACACAAGTGCGAAAAGTGGTTTTTCCACACTAATACAAGTGCAAAAGTGGTTTCCTGCACCAACACAAGTGTGACAAGTGTTTTTTCAACACTATCACAAGTGCGAAAAGTGGTTTTTCAACACTATCACAAGTGCAAAAAGTGTTTTTTCCACACTAATACAAGTGCAAAAGTGGTTTCCTGCACCAACACAAGTGCAAAAGGTGGTTTTTCAACACTAACACAAGTGCGAAAAGTGGTTTTTCAACACTATCACAAGTGCAAAAAGTGTTTTTTCCACACTAATACAAGTGCAAAAGTGGTTTCCTGCACCAACACAAGTGCGAAAAGTGGTTTTTCAACACTAACACAAGTGCGAAAAGTGGTTTTTCAACACTAACACAAGTGCGAAAAGTGGTTTTTCAACACTAATACAAGTGCAAAAGTGGTTTCCTGCACCAACAAAAGTGCGTAATGTGGTTTTTCAACACTAACACAAGTGTGAAAAGTGGTTTTTCAACACTATCACAAGTGCAAAAAGTGTTTTTTCCACACTAATACAAGTGCAAAAGTGGTTTCCTGCACCAACACAAGTGCGAAAAGTGGTTTTTCAACACTAACACAAGTGCGAAAAGTGGTTTTCAACACTAACACAAATGCGAAAAGTGTTTTTTCCACACTAATACAAGTGCAAAAGTGGTTTCCTGCACCAACACAAGTGCGAAAAGTGGTTTTTCAACACTAACACAAGAGCGAAAAGTGGTTTTTCAACACTATCACAAGTGCAAAAAGTGTTTTTTCCACACTAATACAAGTGCAAAAGTGGTTTCCTGCACCAACACAAGTCCGAAAAGTGGTTTTTCAACACTAACACAAGTGCGAAAAGTGGTTTTTCCACACTAATACAAGTGCAAAAGTGGTTTCCTGCACCAACACAAGTGTGAAAAGTGTTTTTTCAACACTATCACAAGTGCGAAAAGTGGTTTTTCAACACTATCACAAGTGCAAAAAGTGTTTTTTCCACACTAATACAAGTGCAAAAGTGGTTTCCTGCACCAACACAAGTGCAAAAGGTGGTTTTTCAACACTAACACAAGTGCGAAAAGTGGTTTTTCAACACTATCACAAGTGCAAAAAGTGTTTTTTCCACACTAATACAAGTGCAAAAGTGGTTTCCTGCACCAACACAAGTGCGAAAAGTGGTTTTTCAACACTAACACAAGTGCGAAAAGTGGTTTTTCAACACTAACACAAGTGCGAAAAGTGGTTTTTCAACACTAATACAAGTGCAAAAGTGGTTTCCTGCACCAACAAAAGTGCGAAATGTGGTTTTTCAACACTAACACAAGTGCGAAAAGTGGTTTTTCAACACTATCACAAGTGCAAAAAGTGTTTTTTCCACACTAATACAAGTGCAAAAGTGGTTTCCTGCACCAACACAAGTGCGAAAAGTGGTTTTTCAACACTAACACAAGTGCGAAAAGTGGTTTTCAACACTAACACAAATGCGAAAAGTGTTTTTTCCACACTAATACAAGTGCAAAAGTGGTTTCCTGCACCAACACAAGTGCGAAAAGTGGTTTTTCAACACGAACACGAGAGCGAAAAGTGGTTTTTCAACACTATCACAAGTGCAAAAAGTGTTTTTTCCACACTAATACAAGTGCAAAAGTGGTTTCCTGCACCAACACAAGTGCGAAAAGTGGTTTTTCAACACTAACACAAGTGTGAAAAGTGGTTTTTCAACACTAACACAAGTGCGAAAAGTGGTTTTTCAACACCAACATAAGTGCGAAAGTGGTTTCCTGCACCAACACAAGTGCGAAAAGTGGTTTTTCAACACTAACACAAGTGCGAAAAGTGGTTTTTCAACACCAACACAAGTGCGAAAGTGGTTTCCTGCACCAACACAAGTGCGAAAAGTGGTTTTTCAACACTAACACAAGTGCGACAAGTGATTTTTCAACACTATCACAAGTGCAAAAAGTGTTTTTTCTACACTAATACAAGTGCAAAAGTGGTTTCCTGCACCAACACAAGTGCGAAAAGTGTTTTTTCAACACTAACACAAGTGCGAAAAGTGGTTTTTCAACACTAACACAAGTGCGAAAAGTGATTTTTCAACACTAACACAAGTGTAAAAAGTGGCTTTTCCACACTAATACAAGTGCAAAAGTGGTTTCCTGCACCAACACAAGTGCGAAATGTGGTTTTTCAACACTATCACAAGTGCAAAAAGTGTTTTTTCCACACTAATACAAGTGCAAAAGTGGTTTCCTGCACCAACACAAGTGCGAAAAGTGGTTTTTCAACACTAACACAAGTGCGAAAAGGGGTTTTTCAACACTAACACAAGTGCGAAAAGTGGTTTTTCCACACTAATACAAGTGCAAAAGTGGTTTCCTGCACCAACACAAGTGCGAAAAGTGGTTTTTCAACACTAACACAAGTGCGAAAAGTGGTTTTTCAACACTAACACAAGTGCGAAAAGTGTTTTTTCCACACTAATACAAGTGCAAAAGTGGTTTCCTGCACCAACACAAGTGCGAAAAGTGGTTTTTCAACACTTTCACAAGTGCAAAAAGTGTTTTTTCCACACTAATACAAGTGCAAAAGTGGTTTCCTGCACCAAGACAAGTGCGAAAAGTGGTTTTTCAACACTAACACAAGTGCGAAAAGTGGTTTTTCCACACTAAAACAAGTGCAAAAGTGGTTTCCTGCACCAACACAAGTGTGAAAAGTGTTTTTTCAACACTATCACAAGTGCGAAAAGTGGTTTTTCAACACTATCACAAGTGCAAAAAGTGTTTTTTCCACACTAATACAAGTGCAAAAGTGGTTTCCTGCACCAACACAAGTGCGAAAAGTGGTTTTTCAACACTAACACAAGTGCGAAAAGTGGTTTTTCAACACTATCACAAGTGCAAAAAGTGTTTTTTCCACACTAATACAAGTGCAAAAGTGGTTTCCTGCACCAACACAAGTGCGAAAAGTGGTTTTTCAACACTAACACAAGTGCGAAAAGTGGTTTTTCAACACTAACACAAGTGCGAAAAGTGGTTTTTCAACACTAATACAAGTGCAAAAGTGGTTTCCTGCACCAACAAAAGTGCGAAATGTGGTTTTTCAACACTAACACAAGTGCGAAAAGTGGTTTTTCAACACTATCACAAGTGCAAAAAGTGTTTTTTCCACACTAATACAAGTGCAAAAGTGGTTTCCTGCACCAACACAAGTGCGAAAAGTGGTTTTTCAACACTAACACAAGTGCGAAAAGTGGTTTTCAACACTAACACAAGTGCGAAAAGTGTTTTTTCCACACTAATACAAGTGCAAAAGTGGTTTCCTGCACCAACACAAGTGCGAAAAGTGGTTTTTCAACACTAACATTAGAGCGAAAAGTGGTTTTTCAACACTATCACAAGTGCAAAAAGTGTTTTTTCCACACTAATACAAGTGCAAAAGTGGTTTCCTGCACCAACACAAGTGCGAAAAGTGGTTTTTCAACACTAACACAAGTGTGAAAAGTGGTTTTTCAACACTAACACAAGTGCGAAAAGTGGTTTTTCAACACCAACACAAGTGCGAAAGTGGTTTCCTGCACCAACACAAGTGCGAAAAGTGGTTTTTCAACACTAACACAAGTGCGAAAAGTGGTTTTTCAACACTAACACAAGTGCGAAAAGTTTTTTTTCCACACTAATACAAGTGCAAAAGTGGTTTCCTGCACCAACACAAGTGCGAAAAGTGGTTTTTCAACACTAACACAAGTGCGAAAAGTGGTTCTTCAACACTAACACAAGTGCGAAAAGTGGTTTTTCAACACTAACACAAGTGCGAAAAGTGGTTTTTCCACACTAATACAAGTGCAAAAGTGGTTTCCTGCACCAACACAAGTGCGAAAAGTGGTTTTTCAACACTAACACAAGTGCGAAAAGTGGTTTTTCAACATTACCACAAGTGCAAAAAGTGTTTTTGCCACACTAATGCAAGTGCAAAAGTGGTTTCCTGCACCAACACAAGTGCGAAAAGTGGTTTTTCAACACTAACACAAGTGCGAAAAGTGGTTTTTCAACACTAACACAAGTGCGAAAAGTGGTTTTTCAACACTAACACAAGTGCGAAAAGTGGTTTTTCAACACTAACACAAGTGCGAAAAGTGTTTTTTCCACACTAATACAAGTGCAAAAGTGGTTTCCTGCACCAACACAAGTGCGAAAAGTGGTTTTTCAACACTAACACAAGTGCGAAAAGTGGTTTTTCCACACTAATACAAGTGCAAAAAGTGGTTTCCTGCACCAACACAAGTGCGAAAAGTGGTTTTTCAACACTAACACAAGTGCGAAAAGTGGTTTTTCAACACTAACACAAGTGCGAAAAGTGTTTTTTCCACACTAATACAAGTGCAAAAGTGGTTTCCTGCACCAACACAAGTGCGAAAAGTGGTTTTTCAACACTAACACAAGTGCGAAAAGTGGTTTTTCACCACTAATACAAGTGCGAAAAGTGGTTTTTCCACACTAATACAAGTGCAAAAGTGGTTTCCTGCACCAACACAAGTGCGAAAAGTGGTTTTTCAACACTAACACAAGTGCGAAAAGTGGTTTTTCAACACTAACACAAGTGCGAAAAGTGGTTTTTGAACACTTTCACAAGTGCAAAAAGTGTTTTTTCCACACTAATACAAGTGCAAAAGTGGTTTCTTGAACCAAGACAAGTGCGAAATGTGGTTTTTCAACACTAACACAAGTGCGAAAAGTGGTTTTTCCACACTAATACAAGTGCAAAAGTGGTTTCCTGCACCAACACAAGTGTGAAAAGTGTTTTTTCAACACTATCACAAGTGCGAAAAGTGGTTTTTCAACACTATCACAAGTGCAAAAAGTGTTTTTTCCACACTAATACAAGTGCAAAAGTGGTTTCCTGCACCAACACAAGTGCGAAAGGTGGTTTTTCAACACTAACACAAGTGCGAAAAGTGGTTTTTCAACACTATCACAAGTGCAAAAAGTGTTTTTTCCACACTAATACAAGTGCAAAAGTGGTTTCCTGCACCAACACAAGTGCGAAAAGTGGTTTTTCAACACTAACACAAGTGCGAAAAGTGGTTTTTCAACACTAACACAAGTGCGAAAAGTGGTTTTTCAACACTAATACAAGTGCAAAAGTGGTTTCATGCACCAACAAAGGTGCGAAATGTGGTTTTTCAACAATAACACAAGTGAGAAAAGTGGTTTTTCAACACTATCACAAGTGCAAAAAGTGTTTTTCCCACACTAATACAAGTGCAAAAGTGGTTTCCTGCACCAACACAAGTGCGAAAAGTGGTTTTTCAACACTAACACAAGTGCGAAAAGTGGTTTTCAACACTAACACAAGTGCGAAAAGTGTTTTTTCCACACTAATACAAGTGCAAAAGTGGTTTCCTGCACCAACACAAGTACGAAAAGTGGTTTTTCAACACTAACACAAGAGCGAAAAGTGGTTTTTCAACACTATCACAAGTGCAAAAAGTGTTTTTTCCACACTAATACAAGTGCAAAAGTGGTTTCCTGCACCAACACAAGTGCGAAAAGTGGTTTTTCAACACTAACACAAGTGTGAAAAGTGGTTTTTCAACACTAACACAAGTGCGAAAAGTGGTTTTTCAACACCAACATAAGTGCGAAAGTGGTTTCCTGCACCAACACAAGTGCGAAAAGTGGTTTTTCAACAATAACACAAGTGCGAAAAGTGGTTTTTCAACACCAACACAAGTGCGAAAAGTGGTTTTTCAACACTAACACAAGTGCGAAAAGTGATTTTTCAACACTATCACAAGTGCAAAAAGTGTTTTTTCTACACTAATACAAGTGCAATAGTGGTTTCCTGCACCAACACAAGTGTGAAAAGTGTTTTTTCGACACTAACACAAGTGCGAAAAGTGGTTTTTCAGCACTAACACAAGTGCGAAAAGTGATTTTTCAACACTAACACAAGTGTGAAAAGTGGCTTTTCCACACTAATACAAGTGCAAAAGTGGTTTCCTGCACCAACACAAGTGCGAAATGTGGTTTTTCAACACTATCACAAGTGCAAAACGTGTTTTTTCCACACTAATACAAGTGCAAAAGTGGTTTCCTGCACCAACACAAGTGCGAAAAGTGGTTTTTCAACACTAACACAAGTGCGAAAAGTGGTTTTTCAACACTAACACAAGTGCGAAAAGTGGTTTTTCCACACTAATACAAGTGCAAAAGTGGTTTCCTGCACCAACACAAGTGCGAAAAGTGGTTTTTCAACACTAACACAAGTGCGAAAAGTGGTTTTTCAACACTAACACAAGTGCGAAAAGTGGTTTTTCAACACTAACACAAGTGCCAAAAGTGTTTTTTCCACACTAATACAAGTGCAAAAGTGATTTCCTGCACCAACACAAGTGCGAAAAGTGGTTTTTCAACACTTTCACAAGTGCGAAAAGTGGTTTTTCAACACTATCACAAGTGCAAAAAGTGTTTTTTCCACACTAATACAAGTGCAAAAGTGGTTTCCTGCACCAACACAAGTGCGAAAAGTGGTTTTTCAACACTAGCACAAGTGCGAAAAGTGGTTTTCAACACTAACACAAGTGCGAAAAGTGTTTTTTCCACACTAATACAAGTGCAAAAGTGGTTTCCTGCACCAACACAAGTGCGAAAAGTGGTTTTTCAACACTAACATTAGAGCGAAAAGTGGTTTTTCAACACTATCACAAGTGCAAAAAGTGTTTTTTCCACACTAATACAAGTGCAAAAGTGGTTGCCTGCACCAACACAAGTGCGAAAAGTGGTTTTTCAACACTAACACAAGTGTGAAAAGTGGTTTTTCAACACTAACACAAGTGCGAAAAGTGGTTTTTCAACACCAACACAAGTGCGAAAGTGGTTTCCTGCACCAACACAAGTGCGAAAAGTGGTTTTTCAACACTAACACAAGTGCGAAAAGTGGTTTTTCAACACCAACACAAGTGCGAAAGTGGTTTCCTGCACCAACACAAGTGCGAAAAGTGGTTTTTCAACACTAACACAAGTGCGAAAAGTGATTTTTCAACACTATCACAAGTGCAAAAAGTGTTTTTTCTACACTAATACAAGTGCAAAAGTGGTTTCCTGCACCAACACAAGTGCCAAAAGTGTTTTTTCAACACTAACACAAGTGCGAAAAGTGGTTTTTCAACACTAACACAAGTGCGAAAAGTGATTTTTCAACACTAACACAAGTGTGAAAAGTGGCTTTTCCACACTAATACAAGTGCAAAAGTGGTTTCCTGCACCAACACAAGTGCGAAATGTGGTTTTTCAACACTATCACAGGTGCAAAAAGTGTTTTTTCCACACTAATACAAGTGCAAAAGTGGTTTCCTGCACCAACACAAGTGCGAAAAGTGGTTTTTCAACACTAACACAAGTGCGAAAAGTGGTTTTTCAACACTATCACAAGTGCAAAAAGTGTTTTTTCCACACTAACACAAGTGCGAAAAGTGGTTTTTCAACACTAACACAAGTGCGAAAAGTGGTTTTTCAACACTAACACAAGTGCGAAAAGTGTTTTTCCACACTAATACAAGTGCAAAAGTGGTTTCCTGCACCAACACAAGTGCGAAAAGTGGTTTTTCAACACTAACACAAGTGCGAAAAGTGGTTTTTCCACACTAATACAAGTGCAAAAGTGGTTTCCTGCACCAACACAAGTGCGAAAAGTGGTTTTTCAACACTAACACAATTGCGAAAAGTGATTTTTCAACACTAACACAAGTGCGAAAAGTGGTTTTTCCACACTAATACAAGTGCAAAAGTGGTTTCCTGCACCAACACAAGTGTGAAAAGTGTTTTTTCAACACTAACACAAGTGCGAAAAGTGGTTTTTCAACACTAACACAAGTGCGAAAGTGTTTTTTCCACACTAATACAAGTGCAAAAGTGGTTTCCTGCACCAACACAAGTGCGAAAGGTGGTTTTTCAACACTAACACAAGTGCGAAAAGTGGTTTTTCAACACTATCACAAGTGCAAAAAGTGTTTTTTCCACACTAATACAAGTGCAAAAGTGGTTTCCTGCACCAACACAAGTGCGAAAAGTGGTTTTTCAACACTAACACAAGTGCGAAAAGTGGTTTTTCAACACTAACACAAGTGCGAAAAGTGGTTTTTCAACACTAATACAAGTGCAAAAGTGGTTTCCTGCACCAACAAAAGTGCGAAATGTGGTTTTTCAACACTAACACAAGTGCGAAAAGTGGTTTTTCAACACTATCACAAGTGCAAAAAGTGTTTTTTCCACAATAATACAAGTGCAAAAGTGGTTTCCTGCACCAACACAAGTGCGAAAAGTGGTTTTTCAACACTAACACAAGTGCGAAAAGTGGTTTTTCAACACTTTTACAAGTGCAAAAAGTGTTTTTTCCACACTAATACAAGTGCAAAAGTGGTTTCTTGAACCAAGACAAGTGCGAAATGTGGTTTTTCAACACTAACACAAGTGCGAAAAGTGGTTTTTCCACACTAATACAAGTGCAAAAGTGGTTTCCTGCACCAACACAAGTGTGAAAAGTGTTTTTTCAACACTATCACAAGTGCGAAAAGTGGTTTTTCAACACTATCACAAGTGCAAAAAGTGTTTTTTCCACACTAATACAAGTGCAAAAGTGGTTTCCTGCACCAACACAAGTGCGAAAGGTGGTTTTTCAACACTAACACAAGTGCGAAAAGTGGTTTTTCAACACTATCACAAGTGCAAAAAGTGTTTTTTCCACACTAATACAAGTGCAAAAGTGGTTTCCTGCACCAACACAAGTGCGAAAAGTGGTTTTTCAACACTAACACAAGTGCGAAAAGTGGTTTTTCAACACTAACACAAGTGCGAAAAGTGGTTTTTCAACACTAATACAAGTGCAAAAGTGGTTTCATGCACCAACAAAGGTGCGAAATGTGGTTTTTCAACAATAACACAAGTGCGAAAAGTGGTTTTTCAACACTATCACAAGTGCAAAAAGTGTTTTTTCCACACTAATACAAGTGCAAAAGTGGTTTCCTGCACCAACACAAGTGCGAAAAGTGGTTTTTCAACACTAACACAAGTGCGAAAAGTGGTTTTCAACACTAACACAAGTGCGAAAAGTGTTTTTTCCACACTAATACAAGTGCAAAAGTGGTTTCCTGCACCAACACAAGTACGAAAAGTGGTTTTTCAACACTAACACAAGAGCGAAAAGTGGTTTTTCAACACTATCACAAGTGCAAAAAGTGTTTTTTCCACACTAATACAAGTGCAAAAGTGGTTTCCTGCACCAACACAAGTGCGAAAAGTGGTTTTTCAACACTAACACAAGTGTGAAAAGTGGTTTTTCAACACTAACACAAGTGCGAAAAGTGGTTTTTCAACACCAACATAAGTGCGAAAGTGGTTTCCTGCACCAACACAAGTGCGAAAAGTGGTTTTTCAACAATAACACAAGTGCGAAAAGTGGTTTTTCAACACCAACACAAGTGCGAAAGTGGTTTCCTGCACCAACACAAGTGCGAAAAGTGGTTTTTCAACACTAACACAAGTGCGAAAAGTGGTTTTTCAACACTATCACAAGTGCAAAAAGTGTTTTTTCTACACTAATACAAGTGCAAAAGTGGTTTCCTGCACCAACACAAGTGTGAAAAGTGTTTTTTCGACACTAACACAAGTGCGAAAAGTGGTTTTTCAGCACTAACACAAGTGCGAAAAGTGATTTTTCAACACTAACACAAGTGTGAAAAGTGGCTTTTCCACACTAATACAAGTGCAAAAGTGGTTTCCTGCACCAACACAAGTGCGAAATGTGGTTTTTCAACACTATCATAAGTGCAAAAAGTGTTTTTTCCACACTAATACAAGTGCAAAAGTGGTTTCCTGCACCAACACAAGTGCGAAAAGTGGTTTTTCAACACTAACACAAGTGCGAAAAGTGGTTTTTCAACACTAACACAAGTGCGAAAAGTGGTTTTTCCACACTAATACAAGTGCAAAAGTGGTTTCCTGCACCAACACAAGTGCGAAAAGTGGTTTTTCAACACTAACACAAGTGCGAAAAGTGGTTTTTCAACACTAACACAAGTGCGAAAAGTGGTTTTTCAACACTAACACAAGTGCCAAAAGTGTTTTTTTCCACACTAATACAAGTGCAAAAGTGATTTCCTGCACCAACACAAGTGCGAAAAGTGGTTTTTCAACACTTTCACAAGTGCGAAAAGTGGTTTTTCAACACTATCACAAGTGCAAAAAGTGTTTTTTCCACACTAATACAAGTGCAAAAGTGGTTTCCTGCACCAACACAAGTGCGAAAAGTGGTTTTTCAACACTAACACAAGTGCGAAAAGTGTTTTTTCCACACTAATACAAGTGCAAAAGTGGTTTCCTGCACCAACACAAGTGCGAAAAGTGGTTTTTCAACACTAACATTAGAGCGAAAAGTGGTTTTTCAACACTATCACAAGTGCAAAAAGTGTTTTTTCCACACTAATACAAGTGCAAAAGTGGTTGCCTGCACCAACACAAGTGCGAAAAGTGGTTTTTCAACACTAACACAAGTGTGAAAAGTGGTTTTTCAACACTAACACAAGTGCGAAAAGTGGTTTTTCAACACCAACACAAGTGCGAAAGTGTTTTCCTGCACCAACACAAGTGCGAAAAGTGGTTTTTCAACACTAACACAAGTGCGAAAAGTGGTTTTTCAACACCAACACAAGTGCGAAAGTGGTTTCCTGCACCAACACAAGTGCGAAAAGTGGTTTTTCAACACTAACACAAGTGCGAAAAGTGATTTTTCAACACTATCACAAGTGCAAAAAGTGTTTTTTCTACACTAATACAAGTGCAAAAGTGGTTTCCTGCACCAACACAAGTGCAAAAAGTGTTTTTTCAACACTAACACAAGTGCGAAAAGTGGTTTTTCAACACTAACACAAGTGCGAAAAGTGATTTTTCAACACTAACACAAGTGTGAAAAGTGGCTTTTCCACACTAATACAAGTGCAAAAGTGGTTTCCTGCACCAACACAAGTGCGAAATGTGGTTTTTCAACACTATCACAAGTGCAAAAAGTGTTTTTTCCACACTAATACAAGTGCAAAAGTGGTTTCCTGCACCAACACAAGTGCGAAAAGTGGTTTTTCAACACTAACACAAGTGCGAAAAGTGGTTTTTCAACACTATCACAAGTGCAAAAAGTGTTTTTTCCACACGAACACAAGTGCGAAAAGTGGTTTTTCAACACTAACACAAGTGCGAAAAGTGGTTTTTCAACACTAACACAAGTGCGAAAAGTGTTTTTCCACACTAATACAAGTGCAAAAGTGGTTTCCTGCACCAACACAAGTGCGAAAAGTGGTTTTTCAACACTAACACAAGTGCGAAAAGTGGTTTTTCCACACTAATACAAGTGCAAAAGTGGTTTCCTGCACCAACACAAGTGCGAAAAGTGGTTTTTCAACACTAACACAATTGCGAAAAGTGATTTTTCAACACTAACACAAGTGCGAAAAGTGTTTTTTCCACACTAATACAAGTGCAAAAGTGGTTTCCTGCACCAACACAAGTGCGAAAAGTGGTTTTTCAACACTAACACAAGTGCGAAAAGTGGTTTTTCAACACTAACACAAGTGCGAAAAGTGTTTTTTCCACACTAATACAAGTGCAAAAGTGGTTTCCTGCACCAACACAAGTGCGAAAAGTGGTTTTTCAACACTAACACAAGTGCGAAAAGTGGTTTTTCAACACTAACACAAGTGCGAAAAGTGTTTTTTCCACACTAATACAAGTGCAAAAGTGGTTTCCTGCACCAACACAAGTGCGAAAAGTGGTTTTTCAACACTTTCACAAGTGCAAAAAGTGTTTTTTCCACACTAATGCGAGTGCAAAAGTGGTTTCCTGCACCAAGACAAGTGCGAAAAGTGGTTTTTCAACACTAACACAAGTGCGAAAAGTGGTTTTTCCACACTAATACAAGTGCAAAAGTGGTTTCCTGCACCAACACAAGTGTGAAAAGTGTTTTTTCAACACTATCACAAGTGCGAAAAGTGGTTTTTCAACACTATCACAAGTGCAAAAAGTGTTTTTTCCACACTAATACAAGTGCAAAAGTGGTTTCCTGCACCAACACAAGTGCGAAAGGTGGTTTTTCAACACTAACACAAGTGCGAAAAGTGGTTTTTCAACACTATCACAAGTGCAAAAAGTGTTTTTTCCACACTAATACAAGTGCAAAAGTGGTTTCCTGCACCAACACAAGTGCGAAAAGTGGTTTTTCAACACTAACACAAGTGCGAAAAGTGGTTTTTCAACACTAACACAAGTGCGAAAAGTGGTTTTTCAACACTAATACAAGTGCAAAAGTGGTTTCCTGCACCAACAAAAGTGCGAAATGTGGTTTTTCAACACTAACACAAGTGCGAAAAGTGGTTTTTCAACACTATCACAAGTGCAAAAAGTGTTTTTTCCACACTAATACAAGTGCAAAAGTGGTTTCCTGCACCAACACAAGTGCGAAAAGTGGTTTTTCAACACTAACACAAGTGCGAAAAGTGGTTTTCAACACTAACACAAATGCGAAAAGTGTTTTTTCCACACTAATACAAGTGCAAAAGTGGTTTCCTGCACCAACACAAGTGCGAAAAGTGGTTTTTCAACACTAACACAAGAGCGAAAAGTGGTTTTTCAACACTATCACAAGTGCAAAAAGTGTTTTTTCCACACTAATACAAGTGCAAAAGTGGTTTCCTGCACCAACACAAGTGCGAAAAGTGGTTTTTCAACACTAACACAAGTGCAAAAGTGGTTTCCTGCACCAACACAAGTGCGAAAAGTGTTTTTTCAACACTAACACAAGTGCGAAAAGTGGTTTTTCAACACTAACACAAGTGCGAAAAGTGATTTTTCAACACTAACACAAGTGTGAAAAGTGGCTTTTCCACACTAATACAAGTGCAAAAGTGGTTTCCTGCACCAACACAAGTGCGAAATGTGGTTTTTCAACACTATCACAAGTGCAAAAAGTGTTTTTTCCACACTAATACAAGTGCAAAAGTGGTTTCCTGCACCAACACAAGTGCGAAAAGTGGTTTTTCAACACTAACACAAGTGCAAAAAGTGGTTTTTCAACACTAACACAAGTGCGAAAAGTGGTTTTTCCACACTAATACAAGTGCAAAAGTGGTTTCCTGCACCAACACAAGTGCGAAAAGTGGTTTTTCAACACTAATACAAGTGCAAAAGTGGTTTCCTGCACCAACAAAAGTGCGAAATGTGGTTTTTCAACACTAACACAAGTGCGAAAAGTGGTTTTTCAACACTATCACAAGTGCAAAAAGTGTTTTTTCCACACTAATACAAGTGCAAAAGTGGTTTCCTGCACCAACACAAGTGCGAAAAGTGGTTTTTCAACACTAACACAAGTGCGAAAAGTGGTTTTCAACACTAACACAAATGCGAAAAGTGTTTTTTCCACACTAATACAAGTGCAAAAGTGGTTTCCTGCACCAACACAAGTGCGAAAAGTGGTTTTTCAACACTAACACAAGAGCGAAAAGTGGTTTTTCAACACTATCACAAGTGCAAAAAGTGTTTTTTCCACACTAATACAAGTGCAAAAGTGGTTTCCTGCACCAACACAAGTGCGAAAAGTGGTTTTTCAACACTAACACAAGTGCAAAAGTGGTTTCCTGCACCAACACAAGTGCGAAAAGTGTTTTTTCAACACTAACACAAGTGCGAAAAGTGGTTTTTCAACACTAACACAAGTGCGAAAAGTGATTTTTCAACACTAACACAAGTGTGAAAAGTGGCTTTTCCACACTAATACAAGTGCAAAAGTGGTTTCCTGCACCAACACAAGTGCGAAATGTGGTTTTTCAACACTATCACAAGTGCAAAAAGTGTTTTTTCCACACTAATACAAGTGCAAAAGTGGTTTCCTGCACCAACACAAGTGCGAAAAGTGGTTTTTCAACACTAACACAAGTGCAAAAAGTGGTTTTTCAACACTAACACAAGTGCGAAAAGTGGTTTTTCCACACTAATACAAGTGCAAAAGTGGTTTCCTGCACCAACACAAGTGCGAAAAGTGGTTTTTCAACACTAACACAAGTGCGAAAAGTGGTTTTTCCACACTAATACAAGTGCAAAAGTGGTTTCCTGCACCAACACAAGTGTGAAAAGTGTTTTTTCAACACTATCACAAGTGCGAAAAGTGGTTTTTCAACACTATCACAAGTGCAAAAAGTGTTCTTTCCACACGAATACAAGTGCAAAAGTGGTTTCCTGCACCAACACAAGTGCGAAAGGTGGTTTTTCAACACTAACACAAGTGCGAAAAGTGGTTTTTCAACACTATCACAAGTGCAAAAAGTGTTTTTTCCACACTAATACAAGTGCAAAAGTTGTTTCCTGCACAAACACAAGTGCGAAAAGTGGTTTTTCAACACTAACACAAGTGCGAAAAGTGGTTTTTCAACACTAACACAAGTGCGAAAAGTGGTTTTTCAACACTAATACAAGTGCAAAAGTGGTTTCCTGCACCAACAAAAGTGCGAAATGTGGTTTTTCAACACTAACACAAGTGCGAAAAGTGGTTTTTCAACACTATCACAAGTGCAAAAAGTGTTTTTTCCACACTAATACAAGTGTAAAAGTGGTTTCCTGCACCAACACAAGTGCGAAAAGTGGTTTTTCAACACTAACACAAGTGCGAAAAGTGGTTTTCAACACTAACACAAATGCGAAAAGTGTTTTTTCCACACTAATACAAGTGCAAAAGTGGTTTCCTGCACCAACACAAGTGCGAAAAGTGGTTTTTCAACACTAACATTAGAGCGAAAAGTGGTTTTTCAACACTATCACAAGTGCAAAAAGTGTTTTTTCCACACTAATACAAGTGCAAAAGTGGTTGCCTGCACCAACACAAGTGCGAAAAGTGGTTTTTCAACACTAACACAAGTGTGAAAAGTGGTTTTTCAACACTAACACAAGTGCGAAAAGTGGTTTTTCAACACCAACACAAGTGCGAAAGTGGTTTCCTGCACCAACACAAGTGCGAAAAGTGGTTTTTCAACACTAACACAAGTGCGAAAAGTGGTTTTTCAACACCAACACAAGTGCGAAAGTGGTTTCCTGCACCAACACAAGTGCGAAAAGTGGTTTTTCAACACTAACACAAGTGCGAAAAGTGATTTTTCAACACTATCACAAGTGCAAAAAGTGTTTTTTCTACACTAATACAAGTGCAAAAGTGGTTTCCTGCACCAACACAAGTGCAAAAAGTGTTTTTTCAACACTAACACAAGTGCAAAAAGTGGTTTTTCAACACTAACACAAGTGCGAAAAGTGATTTTTCAACACTAACACAAGTGTGAAAAGTGGCTTTTCCACACTAATACAAGTGCAAAAGTGGTTTCCTGCACCAACACAAGTGCGAAATGTGGTTTTTCAACACTATCACAAGTGCAAAAAGTGTTTTTTCCACACTAATACAAGTGCAAAAGTGGTTTCCTGCACCAACACAAGTGCGAAAAGTGGTTTTTCAACACTAACACAAGTGCGAAAAGTGGTTTTTCAACACTATCACAAGTGCAAAAAGTGTTTTTTCCACACTAACACAAGTGCGAAAAGTGGTTTTTCAACACTAACACAAGTGCGAAAAGTGGTTTTTCAACACTAACACAAGTGCGAAAAGTGTTTTTTCCACACTAATACAAGTGCAAAAGTGGTTTCCTGCACCAACACAAGTGCGAAAAGTGGTTTTTCAACACTAACACAAGTGCGAAAAGTGGTTTTTCCACACTAATACAAGTGCAAAAGTGGTTTCCTGCACCAACACAAGTGCGAAAAGTGGTTTTTCAACACTAACACAATTGCGAAAAGTGATTTTTCAACACTAACACAAGTGCGAAAAGTGTTTTTCCACACTAATACAAGTGCAAAAGTGGTTTCCTGCACCAACACAAGTGCGAAAAGTGGTTTTTCAACACTAACACAAGTGCGAAAAGTGGTTTTTCAACACTAACACAAGTGCGAAAAGTGGTTTTTCCACACTAATACAAGTGCAAAAGTGGTTTCCTGCACCAACACAAGTGCGAAAAGTGGTTTTTCAACACTAACACAAGTGCGAAAAGTGGTTTTTCAACACTAACACAAGTGCGAAAAGTGTTTTTTCCACACTAATACAAGTGCAAAAGTGGTTTCCTGCACCAACACAAGTGCGAAAAGTGGTTTTTCAACACTTTCACAAGTGCAAAAAGTGTTTTTTCCACACTAATGCAAGTGCAAAAGTGGTTTCCTGCACCAAGACAAGTGCGAAAAGTGGTTTTTCAACACTAACACAAGTGCGAAAAGTGGTTTTTCCACACTAATACAAGTGCAAAAGTGGTTTCCTGCACCAACACAAGTGTGAAAAGTGTTTTTTCAACACTATCACAAGTGCGAAAAGTGGTTTTTCAACACTATCACAAGTGCAAAAAGTGTTTTTTCCACACTAATACAAGTGCAAAAGTGGTGTCCTGCACCAACACAAGTGCGAAAGGTGGTTTTTCAACACTAACACAAGTGCGAAAAGTGGTTTTTCAACACTATCACAAGTGCAAAAAGTGTTTTTTCCACACTAATACAAGTGCAAAAGTGGTTTCCTGCACCAACACAAGTGCGAAAAGTGGTTTTTCAACACTAACACAAGTGCGAAAAGTGGTTTTTCAACACTAACACAAGTGCGAAAAGTGGTTTTTCAACACTAATACAAGTGCAAAAGTGGTTTCCTGCACCAACAAAAGTGCGAAATGTGGTTTTTCAACACTAACACAAGTGCGAAAAGTGGTTTTTCAACACTATCACAAGTGCAAAAAGTGTTTTTTCCACACTAATACAAGTGCAAAAGTGGTTTCCTGCACCAACACAAGTGCGAAAAGTGGTTTTTCAACACTAACACAAGTGCGAAAAGTGGTTTTCAACACTAACACAAATGCGAAAAGTGTTTTTTCCACACTAATACAAGTGCAAAAGTGGTTTCCTGCACCAACACAAGTGCGAAAAGTGGTTTTTCAACACTAACACAAGTGCGAAAAGTGGTTTTTCAACACTAACACAAGTGCGAAAAGTGTTTTTTCCACACTAATACAAGTGCAAAAGTGGTTTCCTGCACCAACACAAGTGCGAAAAGTGGTTTTTCAACACTAACACAAGTGCGAAAAGTGGTTTTTCAACACTAACACAAGTGCGAAAAGTGTTTTTTCCACACTAATACAAGTGCAAAAGTGGTTTCCTGCACCAACACAAGTGCGAAAAGTGGATTTTCAACACTTTCACAAGTGCAAAAAGTGTTTTTTCCACACTAATGCGAGTGCAAAAGTGGTTTCCTGCACCAAGACAAGTGCGAAAAGTGGTTTTTCAACACTAACACAAGTGCGAAAAGTGGTTTTTCCACACTAATACAAGTGCAAAAGTGGTTTCCTGCACCAACACAAGTGTGAAAAGTGTTTTTTCAACACTATCACAAGTGCGAAAAGTGGTTTTTCAACACTATCACAAGTGCAAAAAGTGTTTTTTCCACACTAATACAAGTGCAAAAGTGGTTTCCTGCACCAACACAAGTGCGAAAGGTGGTTTTTCAACACTAACACAAGTGCGAAAAGTGGTTTTTCAACACTATCACAAGTGCAAAAAGTGTTTTTTCCACACTAATACAAGTGCAAAAGTGGTTTCCTGCACCAACACAAGTGCGAAAAGTGGTTTTTCAACACTAACACAAGTGCGAAAAGTGGTTTTTCAACACTAACACAAGTGCGAAAAGTGGTTTTTCAACACTAATACAAGTGCAAAAGTGGTTTCCTGCACCAACAAAAGTGCGAAATGTGGTTTTTCAACACTAACACAAGTGCGAAAAGTGGTTTTTCAACACTATCACAAGTGCAAAAAGTGTTTTTTCCACACTAATACAAGTGCAAAAGTGGTTTCCTGCACCAACACAAGTGCGAAAAGTGGTTTTTCAACACTAACACAAGTGCGAAAAGTGGTTTTCAACACTAACACAAATGCGAAAAGTGTTTTTTCCACACTAATACAAGTGCAAAAGTGGTTTCCTGCACCAACACAAGTGCGAAAAGTGGTTTTTCAACACTAACACAAGAGCGAAAAGTGGTTTTTCAACACTATCACAAGTGCAAAAAGTGTTTTTTCCACACTAATACAAGTGCAAAAGTGGTTTCCTGCACCAACACAAGTGCGAAAAGTGGTTTTTCAACACTAACACAAGTGCAAAAGTGGTTTCCTGCACCAACACAAGTGCGAAAAGTGTTTTTTCAACACTAACACAAGTGCGAAAAGTGGTTTTTCAACACTAACACAAGTGCGAAAAGTGATTTTTCAACACTAACACAAGTGTGAAAAGTGGCTTTTCCACACTAATACAAGTGCAAAAGTGGTTTCCTGCACCAACACAAGTGCGAAATGTGGTTTTTCAACACTATCACAAGTGCAAAAAGTGTTTTTTCCACACTAATACAAGTGCAAAAGTGGTTTCCTGCACCAACACAAGTGCGAAAAGTGGTTTTTCAACACTAACACAAGTGCAAAAAGTGGTTTTTCAACACTAACACAAGTGCGAAAAGTGGTTTTTCCACACTAATACAAGTGCAAAAGTGGTTTCCTGCACCAACACAAGTGCGAAAAGTGGTTTTTCAACACTAACACAAGTGCGAAAAGTGGTTTTTCCACACTAATACAAGTGCAAAAGTGGTTTCCTGCACCAACACAAGTGTGAAAAGTGTTTTTTCAACACTATCACAAGTGCGAAAAGTGGTTTTTCAACACTATCACAAGTGCAAAAAGTGTTCTTTCCACACGAATACAAGTGCAAAAGTGGTTTCCTGCACCAACACAAGTGCGAAAGGTGGTTTTTCAACACTAACACAAGTGCGAAAAGTGGTTTTTCAACACTATCACAAGTGCAAAAAGTGTTTTTTCCACACTAATACAAGTGCAAAAGTTGTTTCCTGCACAAACACAAGTGCGAAAAGTGGTTTTTCAACACTAACACAAGTGCGAAAAGTGGTTTTTCAACACTAACACAAGTGCGAAAAGTGGTTTTTCAACACTAATACAAGTGCAAAAGTGGTTTCCTGCACCAACAAAAGTGCGAAATGTGGTTTTTCAACACTAACACAAGTGCGAAAAGTGGTTTTTCAACACTATCACAAGTGCAAAAAGTGTTTTTTCCACACTAATACAAGTGTAAAAGTGGTTTCCTGCACCAACACAAGTGCGAAAAGTGGTTTTTCAACACTAACACAAGTGCGAAAAGTGGTTTTCAACACTAACACAAATGCGAAAAGTGTTTTTTCCACACTAATACAAGTGCAAAAGTGGTTTCCTGCACCAACACAAGTGCGAAAAGTGGTTTTTCAACACTAACATTAGAGCGAAAAGTGGTTTTTCAACACTATCACAAGTGCAAAAAGTGTTTTTTCCACACTAATACAAGTGCAAAAGTGGTTGCCTGCACCAACACAAGTGCGAAAAGTGGTTTTTCAACACTAACACAAGTGTGAAAAGTGGTTTTTCAACACTAACACAAGTGCGAAAAGTGGTTTTTCAACACCAACACAAGTGCGAAAGTGGTTTCCTGCACCAACACAAGTGCGAAAAGTGGTTTTTCAACACTAACACAAGTGCGAAAAGTGGTTTTTCAACACCAACACAAGTGCGAAAGTGGTTTCCTGCACCAACACAAGTGCGAAAAGTGGTTTTTCAACACTAACACAAGTGCGAAAAGTGATTTTTCAACACTATCACAAGTGCAAAAAGTGTTTTTTCTACACTAATACAAGTGCAAAAGTGGTTTCCTGCACCAACACAAGTGCAAAAAGTGTTTTTTCAACACTAACACAAGTGCGAAAAGTGGTTTTTCAACACTAACACAAGTGCGAAAAGTGATTTTTCAACACTAACACAAGTGTGAAAAGTGGCTTTTCCACACTAATACAAGTGCAAAAGTGGTTTCCTGCACCAACACAAGTGCGAAATGTGGTTTTTCAACACTATCACAAGTGCAAAAAGTGTTTTTTCCACACTAATACAAGTGCAAAAGTGGTTTCCTGCACCAACACAAGTGCGAAAAGTGGTTTTTCAACACTAACACAAGTGCGAAAAGTGGTTTTTCAACACTATCACAAGTGCAAAAAGTGTTTTTTCCACACTAACACAAGTGCGAAAAGTGGTTTTTCAACACTAACACAAGTGCGAAAAGTGGTTTTTCAACACTAACACAAGTGCGAAAAGTGTTTTTTCCACACTAATACAAGTGCAAAAGTGGTTTCCTGCACCAACACAAGTGCGAAAAGTGGTTTTTCAACACTAACACAAGTGCGAAAAGTGGTTTTTCCACACTAATACAAGTGCAAAAGTGGTTTCCTGCACCAACACAAGTGCGAAAAGTGGTTTTTCAACACTAACACAATTGCGAAAAGTGATTTTTCAACACTAACACAAGTGCGAAAAGTGTTTTTCCACACTAATACAAGTGCAAAAGTGGTTTCCTGCACCAACACAAGTGCGAAAAGTGGTTTTTCAACACTAACACAAGTGCGAAAATTGGTTTTTCAACACTAACACAAGTGCGAAAAGTGGTTTTTCCACACTAATACAAGTGCAAAAGTGGTTTCCTGCACCAACACAAGTGCGAAAAGTGGTTTTTCAACACTAACACAAGTGCGAAAAGTGGTTTTTCAACACTAACACAAGTGCGAAAAGTGTTTTTTCCACACTAATACAAGTGCAAAAGTGGTTTCCTGCACCAACACAAGTGCGAAAAGTGGTTTTTCAACACTTTCACAAGTGCAAAAAGTGTTTTTTCCACACTAATGCAAGTGCAAAAGTGGTTTCCTGCACCAAGACAAGTGCGAAAAGTGGTTTTTCAACACTAACACAAGTGCGAAAAGTGGTTTTTCCACACTAATACAAGTGCAAAAGTGGTTTCCTGCACCAACACAAGTGTGAAAAGTGTTTTTTCAACACTATCACAAGTGCGAAAAGTGGTTTTTCAACACTATCACAAGTGCAAAAAGTGTTTTTTCCACACTAATACAAGTGCAAAAGTGGTGTCCTGCACCAACACAAGTGCGAAAGGTGGTTTTTCAACACTAACACAAGTGCGAAAAGTGGTTTTTCAACACTATCACAAGTGCAAAAAGTGTTTTTTCCACACTAATACAAGTGCAAAAGTGGTTTCCTGCACCAACACAAGTGCGAAAAGTGGTTTTTCAACACTAACACAAGTGCGAAAAGTGGTTTTTCAACACTAACACAAGTGCGAAAAGTGGTTTTTCAACACTAATACAAGTGCAAAAGTGGTTTCCTGCACCAACAAAAGTGCGAAATGTGGTTTTTCAACACTAACACAAGTGCGAAAAGTGGTTTTTCAACACTATCACAAGTGCAAAAAGTGTTTTTTCCACACTAATACAAGTGCAAAAGTGGTTTCCTGCACCAACACAAGTGCGAAAAGTGGTTTTTCAACACTAACACAAGTGCGAAAAGTGGTTTTCAACACTAACACAAATGCGAAAAGTGTTTTTTCCACACTAATACAAGTGCAAAAGTGGTTTCCTGCACCAACACAAGTGCGAAAAGTGGTTTTTCAACACTAACACAAGAGCGAAAAGTGGTTTTTCAACACTATCACAAGTGCAAAAAGTGTTTTTTCCACACTAATACAAGTGCAAAAGTGGTTTCCTGCACCAACACAAGTGCGAAAAGTGGTTTTTCAACACTAACACAAGTGTGAAAAGTGGTTTTTCAACACTAACACAAGTGCGAAAAGTGGTTTTTCAACATCAACATAAGTGCGAAAGTGGTTTCTTGCACCAACACAAGTGCGAAAAGTGGTTTTTCAACACTAACACAAGTGCGAAAAGTGGTTTTTCAACACCAACACAAGTGCGAAAGTGGTTTCCTGCACCAACACAAGTGCGAAAAGTGGTTTTTCAACACTAACACAAGTGCGAAAAGTGATTTTTCAACACTATCACAAGTGCAAAAAGTGTTTTTTCTACACTAATACAAGTGCAAAAGTGGTTTCCTGCACCAACACAAGTGCGAAAAGTGTTGTTTCAACACTAACACAAGTGCGAAAAGTGGTTTTTCAACACTAACACAAGTGCGAAAAGTGATTTTTCAACACTAACACAAGTGTGAAAAGTGGCTTTTCCACACTAATACAAGTGCAAAAGTGGTTTCCTGCACCAACACAAGTGCGAAATGTGGTTTTTCAACACTATCACAAGTGCAAAAAGTGTTTTTTCCACACTAATACAAGTGCAAAAGTGGTTTCCTGCACCAGCACAAGTGCGAAAAGTGGTTTTTCAACACTAACACAAGTGCAAAAAGTGGTTTTTCAACACTAACACAAGTGCGAAAAGTGGTTTTTCCACACTAATACAAGTGCAAAAGTGGTTTCCTGCACCAACACAAGTGCGAAAAGTGGTTTTTCAACACTAACACAAGTGCGAAAAGTGGTTTTTCCACACTAATACAAGTGCAAAAGTGGTTTCCTGCACCAACACAAGTGTGAAAAGTGTTTTTTCAACACTATCACAAGTGCGAAAAGTGGTTTTTCAACACTATCACAAGTGCAAAAAGTGTTTTTTCCACACTAATACAAGTGCAAAAGTGGTTTCCTGCACCAACACAAGTGCGAAAGGTGGTTTTTCAACACTAACACAAGTGCGAAAAGTGGTTTTTCAACACTATCACAAGTGCAAAAAGTGTTTTTTCCACACTAATACAAGTGCAAAAGTGGTTTCCTGCACAAACACAAGTGCGAAAAGTGGTTTTTCAACACTAACACAAGTGCGAAAAGTGGTTTTTCAACACTAACACAAGTGCGAAAAGTGGTTTTTCAACACTAATACAAGTGCAAAAGTGGTTTCCTGCACCAACAAAAGTGCGAAATGTGGTTTTTCAACACTAACACAAGTGCGAAAAGTGGTTTTTCAACACTATCACAAGTGCAAAAAGTGTTTTTTCCACACTAATACAAGTGTAAAAGTGGTTTCCTGCACCAACACAAGTGCGAAAAGTGGTTTTTCAACACTAACACAAGTGCGAAAAGTGGTTTTCAACACTAACACAAATGCGAAAAGTGTTTTTTCCACACTAATACAAGTGCAAAAGTGGTTTCCTGCACCAACACAAGTGCGAAAAGTGGTTTTTCAACACTAACACAAGAGCGAAAAGTGGTTTTTCAACACTATCACAAGTGCAAAAAGTGTTTTTTCCACACTAATACAAGTGCAAAAGTGGTTTCTTGCACCAACACAAGTGCGAAAAGTGGTTTTTCAACACTAACACAAGTGTGAAAAGTGGTTTTTCAACACTAACACAAGTGCGAAAAATGGTTTTTCAACACCAACATAAGTGCGAAAGTGGTTTCCTGCACCAACACAAGTGCGAAAAGTGGTTTTTCAACACTAACACAAGTGCGAAAAGTGGTTTTTCAACACCAACACAAGTGCGAAAGTGGTTTCCTGCACCAACACAAGTGCGAAAAGTGGTTTTTCAACACTAACACAAGTGCGAAAAGTGATTTTTCAACACTATCACAAGTGCAAAAAGTGTTTTTTCTACACTAATACAAGTGCAAAAGTGGTTTCCTGCACCAACACAAGTGCGAAAAGTGTTTTTTCAACACTAACACAAGTGCGAAAAGTGGTTTTTCAACACTAACACAAGTGCGAAAAGTGATTTTTCAACACTAACACAAGTGTGAAAAGTGGCTTTTCCACACTAATACAAGTGCAAAAGTGGTTTCCTGCACCAACACAAGTGCGAAATGTGGTTTTTCAACACTATCACAAGTGCAAAAAGTGTTTTTTCCACACTAATACAAGTGCAAAAGTGGTTTCCTGCACCAACACAAGTGCGAAAAGTGGTTTTTCAACACTAACACAAGTGCGAAAAGTGGTTTTTCAACACTAACACAAGTGCGAAAAGTGATTTTTCAACACTAACACAAGTGTGAAAAGTGGCTTTTCCACACTAATACAAGTGCAAAAGTGGTTTCCTGCACCAACACAAGCGCGAAATGTGGTTTTTCAACACTATCACAAGTGCAAAAAGTGTTTTTTCCACACTAATACAAGTGCAAAAGTGGTTTCCTGCACCAACACAAGTGCGAAAAGTGGTTTTTCAACACTAACACAAGTGCGAAAAGTGGTTTTTCCACACTAATACAAGTGCAAAAGTGGTTTCCTGCACCAACACAAGTGCGAAAAGTGGTTTTTCAACACTAACACAAGTGCGAAAAGTGGTTTTTCAACACTAACACAAGTGCGAAAAGTGTTTTTTCCACACTAATACAAGTGCAAAAGTGGTTTCCTGCACCAACACAAGTGCGAAAAGTGGTTTTTCAACACTTTCACAAGTGCAAAAAGTGTTTTTTCCACACTAATACAAGTGCAAAAGTGGTTTCCTGCACCAAAACAAGTGCGAAAAGTGGTTTTTCAACACCAGCACAAGTGCGAAAAGTGGTTTTTCCACACTAAAACAAGTGCAAAAGTGGTTTCCTGCACCAACACAAGTGTGAAAAGTGTTTTTTCAACACTATCACAAGTGCGAAAAGTGGTTTTTCAACACTATCACAAGTGCAAAAAGTCTTTTTTCCACACTAATACAAGTGCAAAAGTGGTTTCCTGCACCAACACAAGTGCGAAAAGTGGTTTTTCAACACTAACACAAGTGCGAAAAGTGGTTTTTCAACACTATCACAAGTGCAAAAAGTGTTTTTTCCACACTAATACAAGTGCAAAAGTGGTTTCCTGCACCAACACAAGTGCGAAAAGTGGTTTTTCAACACTAACACAAGTGCGAAAAGTGGTTTTTCAACACTAACACAAGTGCGAAAAGTGGTTTTTCAACACTAATACAAGTGCAAAAGTGGTTTCCTGCACCAACAAAAGTGCGAAATGTGGTTTTTCAACACTAACACAAGTGCGAAAAGTGGTTTTTCAACACTATCACAAGTGCAAAAAGTGTTTTTTCCACACTAATACAAGTGCAAAAGTGGTTTCCTGCACCAACACAAGTGCGAAAAGTGGTTTTTCAACACTAACACAAGTGCGAAAAGTGGTTTTCAACACTAACACAAGTGCGAAAAGTGTTTTTTCCACACTAATACAAGTGCAAAAGTGGTTTCCTGCACCAACACAAGTGCGAAAAGTGGTTTTTCAACACTAACATTAGAGCGAAAAGTGGTTTTTCAACACTATCACAAGTGCAAAAAGTGTTTTTTCCACACTAATACAAGTGCAAAAGTGGTTTCCTGCACCAACACAAGTGCGAAAAGTGGTTTTTCAACACTAACACAAGTGTGAAAAGTGGTTTTTCAACACTAACACAAGTGCGAAAAGTGGTTTTTCAACACCAACACAAGTGCGAAAGTGGTTTCCTGCACCAACACAAGTGCGAAAAGTGGTTTTTCAACACTAACACAAGTGCGAAAAGTGGTTTTTCAACACTAACACAAGTGCGAAAAGTTTTTTTTCCACACTAATACAAGTGCAAAAGTGGTTTCCTGCACCAACACAAGTGCGAAAAGCGGGTTTTTCAACACTAACACAAGTGCGAAAAGTGGTTCTTCAACACTAACACAAGTGCGAAAAGTGGTTTTTCAACACTAACACAAGTGCGAAAAGTGGTTTTTCCACACTAATACAAGTGCAAAAGTGGTTTCCTGCACCAACACAAGTGCGAAAAGTGGTTTTTCAACACTAACACAAGTGTGAAAAGTGGTTTTTCAACACTAACACAAGTGCGAAAAGTGGTTTTTCAACACCAACATAAGTGCGAAAGTGGTTTCCTGCACCAACACAAGTGCGAAAAGTGGTTTTTCAACACTAACACAAGTGCGAAAAGTGGTTTTTCAACACTAACACAAGTGCGAAAAGTGGTTTTTCAACACTAATACAAGTGCAAAAGTGGTTTCCTGCACCAACAAAAGTGCGAAATGTGGTTTTTCAACACTAACACAAGTGCGAAAAGTGGTTTTTCAACACTATCACAAGTGCAAAAAGTGTTTTTTCCACACTAATACAAGTGCAAAAGTGGTTTCCTGCACCAACACAAGTGCGAAAAGTGTTTTTTCAACACTAACACAAGTGCGAAAAGTGGTTTTCAACACTAACACAAGTGCGAAAAGTGTTTTTTCCACACTAATACAAGTGCAAAAGTGGTTTCCTGCACCAACACAAGTGCGAAAAGTGGATTTTCAACATTAACATTAGAGCGAAAAGTGGTTTTTCAACACTATCACAAGTGCAAAAAGTGTTTTTTCCACACTAATACAAGTGCAAAAGTGGTTTCCTGCACCAACACAAGTGCGAAAAGTGGTTTTTCAACACTAACACAAGTGCGAAAAGTGGTTCTTCAACACTAACACAAGTGCGAAAAGTGGTTTTTCAACACTAACACAAGTGCGAAAAGTTTTTTTTCCACACTAATACAAGTGCAAAAGTGGTTTCCTGCACCAACACAAGTGCGAAAAGTGGTTTTTCAACACTAACACAAGTGCGAAAAGTGGTTCTTCAACACTAACACAAGTGCGAAAAGTGGTTTTTCAACACTAACACAAGTGCGAAAAGTGGTTTTTCCACACTAATACAAGTGCAAAAGTGGTTTCCTGCACCAACACAAGTGCGAAAAGTGGTTTTTCAACACTAACACAAGTGTGAAAAGTGGTTTTTCAACACTAACACAAGTGCGAAAAGTGGTTTTTCAACACCAACATAAGTGCAAAAGTGGTTTCCTGCACCAACACAAGTGCGAAAAGTGGTTTTTCAACACTAACACAAGTGCGAAAAGTGGTTTTTCAACACCAACACAAGTGCGAAAGTGGTTTCCTGCACCAACACAAGTGCGAAAAGTGGTTTTTCAACACTAACACAAGTGCGAAAAGTGATTTTTCAACACTATCACAAGTGCAAAAAGTGTTTTTTCTACACTAATACAAGTGCAAAAGTGGTTTCCTGCACCAACACAAGTGCGAAAAGTGTTTTTTCAACACTAACACAAGTGCGAAAAGTGGTTTTTCAACACTAACACAAGTGCGAAAAGTGATTTTTCAACACTAACACAAGTGTGAAAAGTGGCTTTTCCACACTAATACAAGTGCAAAAGTGGTTTCCTGCACCAACACAAGTGCGAAATGTGGTTTTTCAACACTATCACAAGTGCAAAAAGTGTTTTTTCCACACTAATACAAGTGCAAAAGTGGTTTCCTGCACCAACACAAGTGCAAAAAGTGGTTTTTCAACACTAACACAAGTGCGAAAAGTGGTTTTTCAACACTAACACAAGTGCGAAAACTGGTTTTTCCACACTAATACAAGTGCAAAAGTGGTTTCCTGCACCAACACAAGTGCGAAAAGTGGTTTTTCAACACTAACACAAGTGCAAAAAGTGGTTTTTCCACACTAATGCAAGTGCAAAAGTGGTTTCCTGCACCAACACAAGTGTGAAAAGTGTTTTTTCAACACTATCACAAGTGCGAAAAGTGGTTTTTCAACACTATCACAAGTGCAAAAAGTGTTTTTTCCACACTAATACAAGTGCAAAAGTGGTTTCCTGCACCAACACAAGTGCGAAAGGTGGTTTTTCAACACTAACACAAGTGCGAAAAGTGGTTTTTCAACACTAACACAAGTGCGAAAAGTGGTTTTTCAACACTAATACAAGTGCAAAAGTGGTTTCCTGCACCAACAAAAGTGCGAAATGTGGTTTTTCAACACTAACACAAGTGCGAAAAGTGGTTTTTCAACACTATCACAAGTGCAAAAAGTGTTTTTTCCACACTAATACAAGTGTAAAAGTGGTTTCCTGCACCAACACAAGTGCGAAAAGTGGTTTTTCAACACTAACACAAGTGCGAAAAGTGGTTTTCAACACTAACACAAATGCGAAAAGTGTTTTTTCCACACTAATACAAGTGCAAAAGTGGTTTCCTGCACCAACACAAGTGCGAAAAGTGGTTTTTCAACACTAACACAAGAGCGAAAAGTGGTTTTTCAACACTATCACAAGTGCAAAAAGTGTTTTTTCCACACTAATACAAGTGCAAAAGTGGTTTCCTGCACCAACACAAGTGCGAAAGGTGGTTTTTCAACACTAACACAAGTGTGAAAAGTGGTTTTTCAACACTAACACAAGTGCGAAAAGTGGTTTTTCAACACCAACATAAGTGCGAAAGTGGTTTTTCAACACTAACACAAGTGAGAAAAGTGGTTTTTCAACACCAACACAAGTGCGAAAGTGGTTTCCTGCACCAACACAAGTGCGAAAAGTGGTTTTTAAACACTAACACAAGTGCGAAAAGTGATTTTTCAACACTATCACAAGTGCAAAAAGTGTTTTTTCTACACTAATACAAGTGCAAAAGTGGTTTCCTGCACCAACACAAGTGCGAAAAGTGTTTTTTCAACACTAACACAAGTGCGAAAAGTGGTTTTTCAACACTAACACAAGTGCGAAAAGTCATTTTTCAACACTAACACAAGTGTGAAAAGTGGCTTTTCCACACAAATACAAGTGCAAAAGTGGTTTCCTGCACCAACACAAGTGCGAAATGTGGTTTTTCAACACTATCACAAGTGCAAAAAGTGTTTTTTCCACACTAATACAAGTGCAAAAGTGGTTTCCTGCACCAACACAAGTGCGAAAAGTGGTTTTTCAACACTAACACAAGTGCGAAAAGTGGTTTTTCAACACTAACACAAGTGCAAAAAGTGTTTTTTCCACACTAATACAAGTGCAAAAGTGGTTTCCTGCACCAACACAAGTGCGAAAAGTGGTTTTTCAACACTAACACAAGTGCGAAAAGTGGTTTTTCAACACTAACACAAGTGCGAAAAGTGGTTTTTCAACACTAATACAAGTGCAAAAGTGGTTTCCTGCACCAACAAAAGTGCGAAATGTGGTTTTTCAACACTAACACAAGTGCGAAAAGTGGTTTTTCAACACTATCACAAGTGCAAAAAGTGTTTTTTCCACACTAATACAAGTGCAAAAGTGGTTTCCTGCACCAACACAAGTGCGAAAAGTGGTTTTTCAACACTAACACAAGTGCGAAAAGTGGTTTTCAACACTAACACAAGTGCGAAAAGTGTTTTTTCCACACTAATACAAGTGCAAAAGTGGTTTCCTGCACCAACACAAGTGCGAAAAGTGGTTTTTCAACACGAACATTAGAGCGAAAAGTGGTTTTTCAACACTATCACAAGTGCAAAAAGTGTTTTTTCCACACTAATACAAGTGCAAAAGTGGTTTCCTGCACCAACACAAGTGCGAAAAGTGGTTTTTCAACACTAACACAAGTGTGAAAAGTGGTTTTTCAACACTAACACAAGTGCGAAAAGTGGTTTTTCAACACCAACATAAGTGCAAAAGTGGTTTCCTGCACCAACACAAGTGCGAAAAGTGGTTTTTCAACACTAACACAAGTGCGAAAAGTGGTTTTTCAACACCAACACAAGTGCGAAAGTGGTTTCCTGCACCAACACAAGTGCGAAAAGTGGTTTTTCAACACTAACACAAGTGCGAAAAGTGATTTTTCAACACTATCACAAGTGCAAAAAGTGCTTTTTCTACACTAATACAAGTGCAAAAGTGGTTTCCTGCACCAACACAAGTGCGAAAAGTGTTTTTTCAACACTAACACAAGTGCGAAAAGTGGTTTTTCAACACTAACACAAGTGCGAAAAGTGATTTTTCAACACTAACACAAGTGTGAAAAGTGGCTTTTCCACACTAATACAAGTGCAAAAGTGGTTTCCTGCACCAACACAAGTGCGAAATGTGGTTTTTCAACACTATCACAAGTGCAAAAAGTGTTTTTTCCACACTAATACAAGTGCAAAAGTGGTTTCCTGCACCAACACAAGTGCAAAAAGTGGTTTTTCAACACTAACACAAGTGCGAAAAGTGGTTTTTCAACACTAACACAAGTGCGAAAACTGGTTTTTCCACACTAATACAAGTGCAAAAGTGGTTTCCTGCACCAACACAAGTGCGAAAAGTGGTTTTTCAACACTAACACAAGTGCAAAAAGTGGTTTTTCCACACTAATGCAAGTGCAAAAGTGGTTTCCTGCACCAACACAAGTGTGAAAAGTGTTTTTCAACACTATCACAAGTGCGAAAAGTGGTTTTTCAACACTATCACAAGTGCAAAAAGTGTTTTTTCCACACTAATACAAGTGCAAAAGTGGTTTCCTGCACCAACACAAGTGCGAAAGGTGGTTTTTCAACACTAACACAAGTGCGAAAAGTGGTTTTTCAACACTAACACAAGTGCGAAAAGTGGTTTTTCAACACTAATACAAGTGCAAAAGTGGTTTCCTGCACCAACAAAAGTGCGAAATGTGGTTTTTCAACACTAACACAAGTGCGAAAAGTGGTTTTTCAACACTATCACAAGTGCAAAAAGTGTTTTTTCCACACTAATACAAGTGTAAAAGTGGTTTCCTGCACCAACACAAGTGCGAAAAGTGGTTTTTCAACACTAACACAAGTGCGAAAAGTGGTTTTCAACACTAACACAAATGCGAAAAGTGTTTTTTCCACACTAATACAAGTGCAAAAGTGGTTTCCTGCACCAACACCAGTGCGAAAAGTGGTTTTTCAACACTAACACAAGAGCGAAAAGTGGTTTTTCAACACTATCACAAGTGCAAAAAGTGTTTTTTCCACACTAATACAAGTGCAAAAGTGGTTTCCTGCACCAACACAAGTGCGAAAGGTGGTTTTTCAACACTAACACAAGTGTGAAAAGTGGTTTTTCAACACTAACACAAGTGCGAAAAGTGGTTTTTCAACACCAACATAAGTGCGAAAGTGGTTTCCTGCACCAACACAAGTGCGAAAAGTGGTTTTTCAACACTAACACAAGTGAGAAAAGTGGTTTTTCAACACCAACACAAGTGCGAAAGTGGTTTCCTGCACCAACACAAGTGCGAAAAGTGGTTTTTAAACACTAACACAAGTGCGAAAAGTGATTTTTCAACACTATCACAAGTGCAAAAAGTGTTTTTTCTACACTAATACAAGTGCAAAAGTGGTTTCCTGCACCAACACAAGTGCGAAAAGTGTTTTTTCAACACTAACACAAGTGCGAAAAGTGGTTTTTCAACACTAACACAAGTGCGAAAAGTCATTTTTCAACACTAACACAAGTGTGAAAAGTGGCTTTTCCACACAAATACAAGTGCAAAAGTGGTTTCCTGCACCAACACAAGTGCGAAATGTGGTTTTTCAACACTATCACAAGTGCAAAAAGTGTTTTTTCCACACTAATACAAGTGCAAAAGTGGTTTCCTGCACCAACACAAGTGCGAAAAGTGGTTTTTCAACACTAACACAAGTGCGAAAAGTGGTTTTTCAACACTAACACAAGTGCAAAAAGTGTTTTTTCCACACTAATACAAGTGCAAAAGTGGTTTCCTGCACCAACACAAGTGCGAAAAGTGGTTTTTCAACACTAACACAAGTGCGAAAAGTGGTTTTTCAACACTAACACAAGTGCGAAAAGTGGTTTTTCAACACTAATACAAGTGCAAAAGTGGTTTCCTGCACTAACAAAAGTGCGAAATGTGGTTTTTCAACACTAACACAAGTGCGAAAAGTGGTTTTTCAACACTATCACAAGTGCAAAAAGTGGTTTTTCAACACTAACACAAGTGCAAAAAGTGTTTTTTCCACACTAATACAAGTGCAAAAGTGGTTTCCTGCACCAACACAAGTGCGAAAAGTGGTTTTTCAACACTAACACAAGTGCGAAAAGTGGTTTTTCAACACTAACACAAGTGCGAAAAGTGGTTTTTCAACACTAACACAAGTGCAAAAAGTGTTTTTTCCACACTAATACAAGTGCAAAAGTGGTTTCCTGCACCAACACAAGTGCGAAAAGTGGTTTTTCAACACTAACACAAGTGCGAAAAGTGGTTTTTCAACACTAACACAAGTGCGAAAAGTGGTTTTTCAACACTAATACAAGTGCAAAAGTGGTTTCCTGCACTAACAAAAGTGCGAAATGTGGTTTTTCAACACTAACACAAGTGCGAAAAGTCATTTTTCAACACTAACACAAGTGTGAAAAGTGGCTTTTCCACACAAATACAAGTGCAAAAGTGGTTTCCTGCACCAACACAAGTGCGAAATGTGGTTTTTCAACACTATCACAAGTGCAAAAAGTGTTTTTTCCACACTAATACAAGTGCAAAAGTGGTTTCCTGCACCAACACAAGTGCGAAAAGTGGTTTTTCAACACTAACACAAGTGCGAAAAGTGGTTTTTCAACACTAACACAAGTGCAAAAAGTGTTTTTTCCACACTAATACAAGTGCAAAAGTGGTTTCCTGCACCAACACAAGTGCGAAAAGTGGTTTTTCAACACTAACACAAGTGCGAAAAGTGGTTTTTCAACACTAACACAAGTGCGAAAAGTGGTTTTTCAACACTAATACAAGTGCAAAAGTGGTTTCCTGCACCAACAAAAGTGCGAAATGTGGTTTTTCAACACTAACACAAGTGCGAAAAGTGGTTTTTCAACACTATCACAAGTGCAAAAAGTGTTTTTTCCACACTAATACAAGTGCAAAAGTGGTTTCCTGCACCAACACAAGTGCGAAAAGTGGTTTTTCAACACTAACACAAGTGCGAAAAGTGGTTTTCAACACTAACACAAGTGCGAAAAGTGTTTTTTCCACACTAATACAAGTGCAAAAGTGGTTTCCTGCACCAACACAAGTGCGAAAAGTGGTTTTTCAACACGAACATTAGAGCGAAAAGTGGTTTTTCAACACTATCACAAGTGCAAAAAGTGTTTTTTCCACACTAATACAAGTGCAAAAGTGGTTTCCTGCACCAACACAAGTGCGAAAAGTGGTTTTTCAACACTAACACAAGTGTGAAAAGTGGTTTTTCAACACTAACACAAGTGCGAAAAGTGGTTTTTCAACACCAACATAAGTGCAAAAGTGGTTTCCTGCACCAACACAAGTGCGAAAAGTGGTTTTTCAACACTAACACAAGTGCGAAAAGTGGTTTTTCAACACCAACACAAGTGCGAAAGTGGTTTCCTGCACCAACACAAGTGCGAAAAGTGGTTTTTCAACACTAACACAAGTGCGAAAAGTGATTTTTCAACACTATCACAAGTGCAAAAAGTGCTTTTTCTACACTAATACAAGTGCAAAAGTGGTTTCCTGCACCAACACAAGTGCGAAAAGTGTTTTTTCAACACTAACACAAGTGCGAAAAGTGGTTTTTCAACACTAACACAAGTGCGAAAAGTGATTTTTCAACACTAACACAAGTGTGAAAAGTGGCTTTTCCACACTAATACAAGTGCAAAAGTGGTTTCCTGCACCAACACAAGTGCGAAATGTGGTTTTTCAACACTATCACAAGTGCAAAAAGTGTTTTTTCCACACTAATACAAGTGCAAAAGTGGTTTCCTGCACCAACACAAGTGCAAAAAGTGGTTTTTCAACACTAACACAAGTGCGAAAAGTGGTTTTTCAACACTAACACAAGTGCGAAAACTGGTTTTTCCACACTAATACAAGTGCAAAAGTGGTTTCCTGCACCAACACAAGTGCGAAAAGTGGTTTTTCAACACTAACACAAGTGCAAAAAGTGGTTTTTCCACACTAATGCAAGTGCAAAAGTGGTTTCCTGCACCAACACAAGTGTGAAAAGTGTTTTTCAACACTATCACAAGTGCGAAAAGTGGTTTTTCAACACTATCACAAGTGCAAAAAGTGTTTTTTCCACACTAATACAAGTGCAAAAGTGGTTTCCTGCACCAACACAAGTGCGAAAGGTGGTTTTTCAACACTAACACAAGTGCGAAAAGTGGTTTTTCAACACTAACACAAGTGCGAAAAGTGGTTTTTCAACACTAATACAAGTGCAAAAGTGGTTTCCTGCACCAACAAAAGTGCGAAATGTGGTTTTTCAACACTAACACAAGTGCGAAAAGTGGTTTTTCAACACTATCACAAGTGCAAAAAGTGTTTTTTCCACACTAATACAAGTGTAAAAGTGGTTTCCTGCACCAACACAAGTGCGAAAAGTGGTTTTTCAACACTAACACAAGTGCGAAAAGTGGTTTTCAACACTAACACAAATGCGAAAAGTGTTTTTTCCACACTAATACAAGTGCAAAAGTGGTTTCCTGCACCAACACCAGTGCGAAAAGTGGTTTTTCAACACTAACACAAGAGCGAAAAGTGGTTTTTCAACACTATCACAAGTGCAAAAAGTGTTTTTTCCACACTAATACAAGTGCAAAAGTGGTTTCCTGCACCAACACAAGTGCGAAAGGTGGTTTTTCAACACTAACACAAGTGTGAAAAGTGGTTTTTCAACACTAACACAAGTGCGAAAAGTGGTTTTTCAACACCAACATAAGTGCGAAAGTGGTTTCCTGCACCAACACAAGTGCGAAAAGTGGTTTTTCAACACTAACACAAGTGAGAAAAGTGGTTTTTCAACACCAACACAAGTGCGAAAGTGGTTTCCTGCACCAACACAAGTGCGAAAAGTGGTTTTTAAACACTAACACAAGTGCGAAAAGTGATTTTTCAACACTATCACAAGTGCAAAAAGTGTTTTTTCTACACTAATACAAGTGCAAAAGTGGTTTCCTGCACCAACACAAGTGCGAAAAGTGTTTTTTCAACACTAACACAAGTGCGAAAAGTGGTTTTTCAACACTAACACAAGTGCGAAAAGTCATTTTTCAACACTAACACAAGTGTGAAAAGTGGCTTTTCCACACAAATACAAGTGCAAAAGTGGTTTCCTGCACCAACACAAGTGCGAAATGTGGTTTTTCAACACTATCACAAGTGCAAAAAGTGTTTTTTCCACACTAATACAAGTGCAAAAGTGGTTTCCTGCACCAACACAAGTGCGAAAAGTGGTTTTTCAACACTAACACAAGTGCGAAAAGTGGTTTTTCAACACTAACACAAGTGCAAAAAGTGTTTTTTCCACACTAATACAAGTGCAAAAGTGGTTTCCTGCACCAACACAAGTGCGAAAAGTGGTTTTTCAACACTAACACAAGTGCGAAAAGTGGTTTTTCAACACTAACACAAGTGCGAAAAGTGGTTTTTCAACACTAATACAAGTGCAAAAGTGGTTTCCTGCACTAACAAAAGTGCGAAATGTGGTTTTTCAACACTAACACAAGTGCGAAAAGTGGTTTTTCAACACTATCACAAGTGCAAAAAGTGTTTTTTCCACACTAATACAAGTGCAAAAGTGGTTTCCTGCACCAACACAAGTGCGAAAAGTGGTTTTTCAACACTAACACAAGTGCGAAAAGTGGTTTTCAACACTAACACAAGTGCGAAAAGTGTTTTTTCCACACTAATACAAGTGCAAAAGTGGTTTCCTGCACCAACACAAGTGCGAAAAGTGGTTTTTCAACACTAACATTAGAGCGAAAAGTGGTTTTTCAACACTATCACAAGTGCAAAAAGTGTTTTTTCCACACTAATACAAGTGCAAAAGTGGTTTCCTGCACCAACACAAGTGCGAAAAGTGGTTTTTCAACACTAACACAAGTGTGAAAAGTGGTTTTTCAACACTAACACAAGTGCGAAAAGTGGTTTTTCAACACCAACACAAGTGCGAAAGTGGTTTCCTGCACCAACACAAGTGCGAAAAGTGGTTTTTCAACACTAACACAAGTGCGAAAAGTGGTTTTTCAACACTAACACAAGTGCGAAAAGTTTTTTTTCCACACTAATACAAGTGCAAAAGTGGTTTCCTGCACCAACACAAGTGCGAAAAGCGGGTTTTTCAACACTAACACAAGTGCGAAAAGTGGTTCTTCAACACTAACACAAGTGCGAAAAGTGGTTTTTCAACACTAACACAAGTGCGAAAAGTGGTTTTTCCACACTAATACAAGTGCAAAAGTGGTTTCCTGCACCAACACAAGTGCGAAAAGTGGTTTTTCAACACTAACACAAGTGTGAAAAGTGGTTTTTCAACACTAACACAAGTGCGAAAAGTGGTTTTTCAACACCAACATAAGTGCGAAAGTGGTTTCCTGCACCAACACAAGTGCGAAAAGTGGTTTTTCAACACTAACACAAGTGCGAAAAGTGGTTTTTCAACACTAACACAAGTGCGAAAAGTGGTTTTTCAACACTAATACAAGTGCAAAAGTGGTTTCCTGCACCAACAAAAGTGCGAAATGTGGTTTTTCAACACTAACACAAGTGCGAAAAGTGGTTTTTCAACACTATCACAAGTGCAAAAAGTGTTTTTTCCACACTAATACAAGTGCAAAAGTGGTTTCCTGCACCAACACAAGTGCGAAAAGTGTTTTTTCAACACTAACACAAGTGCGAAAAGTGGTTTTCAACACTAACACAAGTGCGAAAAGTGTTTTTTCCACACTAATACAAGTGCAAAAGTGGTTTCCTGCACCAACACAAGTGCGAAAAGTGGATTTTCAACATTAACATTAGAGCGAAAAGTGGTTTTTCAACACTATCACAAGTGCAAAAAGTGTTTTTTCCACACTAATACAAGTGCAAAAGTGGTTTCCTGCACCAACACAAGTGCGAAAAGTGGTTTTTCAACACTAACACAAGTGCGAAAAGTGGTTCTTCAACACTAACACAAGTGCGAAAAGTGGTTTTTCAACACTAACACAAGTGCGAAAAGTTTTTTTTCCACACTAATACAAGTGCAAAAGTGGTTTCCTGCACCAACACAAGTGCGAAAAGTGGTTTTTCAACACTAACACAAGTGCGAAAAGTGGTTCTTCAACACTAACACAAGTGCGAAAAGTGGTTTTCAACACTAACACAAGTGCGAAAAGTGGTTTTTCCACACTAATACAAGTGCAAAAGTGGTTTCCTGCACCAACTCAAGTGCGAAAAGTGGTTTTTCAACACTAACACAAGTGTGAAAAGTGGTTTTTCAACACTAACACAAGTGCGAAAAGTGGTTTTTCAACACCAACATAAGTGCAAAAGTGGTTTCCTGCACCAACACAAGTGCGAAAAGTGGTTTTTCAACACTAACACAAGTGCGAAAAGTGGTTTTTCAACACCAACACAAGTGCGAAAGTGGTTTCCTGCACCAACACAAGTGCGAAAAGTGGTTTTTCAACACTAACACAAGTGCGAAAAGTGATTTTTCAACACTATCACAAGTGCAAAAAGTGTTTTTTCTACACTAATACAAGTGCAAAAGTGGTTTCCTGCACCAACACAAGTGCGAAAAGTGTTTTTTCAACACTAACACAAGTGCGAAAAGTGGTTTTTCAACACTAACACAAGTGCGAAAAGTGATTTTTCAACACTAACACAAGTGTGAAAAGTGGCTTTTCCACACTAATACAAGTGCAAAAGTGGTTTCCTGCACCAACACAAGTGCGAAATGTGGTTTTTCAACACTATCACAAGTGCAAAAAGTGTTTTTTCCACACTAATACAAGTGCAAAAGTGGTTTCCTGCACCAACACAAGTGCAAAAAGTGGTTTTTCAACACTAACACAAGTGCGAAAAGTGGTTTTTCAACACTAACACAAGTGCGAAAACTGGTTTTTCCACACTAATACAAGTGCAAAAGTGGTTTCCTGCACCAACACAAGTGCGAAAAGTGGTTTTTCAACACTAACACAAGTGCAAAAAGTGGTTTTTCCACACTAATGCAAGTGCAAAAGTGGTTTCCTGCACCAACACAAGTGTGAAAAGTGTTTTTTCAACACTATCACAAGTGCGAAAAGTGGTTTTTCAACACTATCACAAGTGCAAAAAGTGTTTTTTCCACACTAATACAAGTGCAAAAGTGGTTTCCTGCACCAACACAAGTGCGAAAGGTGGTTTTTCAACACTAACACAAGTGCGAAAAGTGGTTTTTCAACACTAACACAAGTGCGAAAAGTGGTTTTTCAACACTAATACAAGTGCAAAAGTGGTTTCCTGCACCAACAAAAGTGCGAAATGTGGTTTTTCAACACTAACACAAGTGCGAAAAGTGGTTTTTCAACACTATCACAAGTGCAAAAAGTGTTTTTTCCACACTAATACAAGTGTAAAAGTGGTTTCCTGCACCAACACAAGTGCGAAAAGTGGTTTTTCAACACTAACACAAGTGCGAAAAGTGGTTTTCAACACTAACACAAATGCGAAAAGTGTTTTTTCCACACTAATACAAGTGCAAAAGTGGTTTCCTGCACCAACACAAGTGCGAAAAGTGGTTTTTCAACACTAACACAAGAGCGAAAAGTGGTTTTTCAACACTATCACAAGTGCAAAAAGTGTTTTTTCCACACTAATACAAGTGCAAAAGTGGTTTCCTGCACCAACACAAGTGCGAAAGGTGGTTTTTCAACACTAACACAAGTGTGAAAAGTGGTTTTTCAACACTAACACAAGTGCGAAAAGTGGTTTTTCAACACCAACATAAGTGCGAAAGTGGTTTCCTGCACCAACACAAGTGCGAAAAGTGGTTTTTCAACACTAACACAAGTGAGAAAAGTGGTTTTTCAACACCAACACAAGTGCGAAAGTGGTTTCCTGCACCAACACAAGTGCGAAAAGTGGTTTTTAAACACTAACACAAGTGCGAAAAGTGATTTTTCAACACTATCACAAGTGCAAAAAGTGTTTTTTCTACACTAATACAAGTGCAAAAGTGGTTTCCTGCACCAACACAAGTGCGAAAAGTGTTTTTTCAACACTAACACAAGTGCGAAAAGTGGTTTTTCAACACTAACACAAGTGCGAAAAGTCATTTTTCAACACTAACACAAGTGTGAAAAGTGGGTTTTCCACACAAATACAAGTGCAAAAGTGGTTTCCTGCACCAACACAAGTGCGAAATGTGGTTTTTCAACACTATCACAAGTGCAAAAAGTGTTTTTTCCACACTAATACAAGTGCAAAAGTGGTTTCCTGCACCAACACAAGTGCGAAAAGTGTTTTTTCAACACTAACACAAGTGCGAAAAGTGGTTTTTCAACACTAACACAAGTGCGAAAAGTGATTTTTCAACACTAACACAAGTGTGAAAAGTGGCTTTTCCACACTAATACAAGTGCAAAAGTGGTTTCCTGCACCAACACAAGTGCGAAATGTGGTTTTTCAACACTATCACAAGTGCAAAAAGTGTTTTTTCCACACTAATACAAGTGCAAAAGTGGTTTCCTGCACCAACACAAGTGCAAAAAGTGGTTTTTCAACACTAACACAAGTGCGAAAAGTGGTTTTTCAACACTAACACAAGTGCGAAAACTGGTTTTTCCACACTAATACAAGTGCAAAAGTGGTTTCCTGCACCAACACAAGTGCGAAAAGTGGTTTTTCAACACTAACACAAGTGCAAAAAGTGGTTTTTCCACACTAATGCAAGTGCAAAAGTGGTTTCCTGCACCAACACAAGTGTGAAAAGTGTTTTTTCAACACTATCACAAGTGCGAAAAGTGGTTTTTCAACACTATCACAAGTGCAAAAAGTGTTTTTTCCACACTAATACAAGTGCAAAAGTGGTTTCCTGCACCAACACAAGTGCGAAAGGTGGTTTTTCAACACTAACACAAGTGCGAAAAGTGGTTTTTCAACACTAACACAAGTGCGAAAAGTGGTTTTTCAACACTAATACAAGTGCAAAAGTGGTTTCCTGCACCAACAAAAGTGCGAAATGTGGTTATTCAACACTAACACAAGTGCGAAAAGTGGTTTTTCAACACTATCACAAGTGCAAAAAGTGTTTTTTCCACACTAATACAAGTGTAAAAGTGGTTTCCTGCACCAACACAAGTGCGAAAAGTGGTTTTTCAACACTAACACAAGTGCGAAAAGTGGTGTTCAACACTAACACAAATGCGAAAAGTGTTTTTTCCACACTAATACAAGTGCAAAAGTGGTTTCCTGCACCAACACAAGTGCGAAAAGTGGTTTTTCAACACTAACACAAGAGCGAAAAGTGGTTTTTCAACACTATCACAAGTGCAAAAAGTGTTTTTTCCACACTAATACAAGTGCAAAAGTGGTTTCCTGCACCAACACAAGTGCGAAAGGTGGTTTTTCAACACTAACACAAGTGTGAAAAGTGGTTTTTCAACACTAACACAAGTGCGAAAAGTGGTTTTTCAACACCAACATAAGTGCGAAAGTGGTTTCCTGCACCAACACAAGTGCGAAAAGTGGTTTTTCAACACTAACACAAGTGCGAAAAGTGGTTTTTCAACACCAACACAAGTGCGAAAGTGGTTTCCTGCACCAACACAAGTGCGAAAAGTGGTTTTTCAACACTAACACAAGTGCGAAAAGTGATTTTTCAACACTATCACAAGTGCAAAAAGTGTTTTTTCTACACTAATACAAGTGCAAAAGTGGTTTCCTGCACCAACACAAGTGCGAAAAGTGTTTTTTCAACACTAACACAAGTGCGAAAAGTGGTTTTTCAACACTAACACAAGTGCGAAAAGTCATTTTTCAACACTAACACAAGTGTGAAAAGTGGCTTTTCCACACTAATACAAGTGCAAAAGTGGTTTCCTGCACCAACACAAGTGCGAAATGTGGTTTTTCAACACTATCACAAGTGCAAAAAGTGTTTTTTCCACACTAATACAAGTGCAAAAGTGGTTTCCTGCACCAACACAAGTGCGAAAAGTGGTTTTTCAACACTAACACAAGTGCGAAAAGTGGTTTTTCAACACTAACACAAGTGCGAAAAGTGGTTTTTCCACACTAATACAAGTGCAAAAGTGGTTTCCTGCACCAACACAAGTGCGAAAAGTGGTTTTTCAACACTAACACAAGTGCGAAAAGTGGTTTTTCAACACTAACACAAGTGCGAAAAGTGTTTTTTCCACACTAATACAAGTGCAAAAGTGGTTTCCTGCACCAACACAAGTGCGAAAAGTGGTTTTTCAACACTTTCACAAGTGCAAAAAGTGTTTTTTCCACACTAATACAAGTGCAAAAGTGGTTTCCTGCACCAACACAAGTGCGAAAAGTGGTTTTTCAACACTAACACAAGTGCGAAAAGTGGTTTTTCAACACTAACACAAGTGCGAAAAGTGGTTTTTCCACACTAATACAAGTGCAAAAGTGGTTTCCTGCACCAACACAAGGGCGAAAAGTGGTTTTTCAACACTAACACAAGTGCGAAAAGTGGTTTTTCAACACTAACACAAGTGCGAAAAGTGTTTTTTCCACACTAATACAAGTGCAAAAGTGGTTTCCTGCACCAACACAAGTGCGAAAAGTGGTTTTTCAACACTTTCACAAGTGCAAAAAGTGTTTTTTCCACACTAATACAAGTGCAAAAGTGGTTTCCTGCACCAAGACAAGTGCGAAAAGTGTTTTTTCAACACTAACACAAGTGCGAAAAGTGGTTTTTCCACACTAAAACAAGTGCAAAAGTGGTTTCCTGCACCAACACAAGTGTGAAAAGTGTTTTTTCAACACTATCACAAGTGCGAAAAGTGGTTTTTCAACACTATCACAAGTGCAAAAAGTGTTTTTTCCACACTAATACAAGTGCAAAAGTGGTTTCCTGCACCAACACAAGTGCGAAAAGTGGTTTTTCAACACTAACACAAGTGCGAAAAGTGGTTTTTCAACACTATCACAAGTGCAAAAAGTGTTTTTTCCACACTAATACAAGTGCAAAAGTGGTTTCCTGCACCAACACAAGTGCGAAAAGTGGTTTTTCAACACTAACACAAGTGCGAAAAGTGGTTTTTCAACACTAACACAAGTGCGAAAAGTGGTTTTTCAACACTAATACAAGTGCAAAAGTGGTTTCCTGCACCAACAAAAGTGCGAAATGTGGTTTTTCAACACTAACACAAGTGCGAAAAGTGGTTTTTCAACACTATCACAAGTGCAAAAAGTGTTTTTTCCACACTAATACAAGTGCAAAAGTGGTTTCCTGCACCAACACAAGTGCGAAAAGTGGTTTTTCAACACTAACACAAGTGCAAAAAGTGGTTTTTCAACACTAACACAAGTGCGAAAAGTGGTTTTTCCACACTAATACAAGTGCAAAAGTGGTTTCCTGCACCAACACAAGTGCGAAAAGTGGTTTTTCAACACTAACACAAGTGCGAAAAGTGGTTTTTCCACACTAATACAAGTGCAAAAGTGGTTTCCTGCACCAACACAAGTGTGAAAAGTGTTTTTTCAACACTATCACAAGTGCGAAAAGTGGTTTTTCAACACTATCACAAGTGCAAAAAGTGTTTTTTCCACACTAATACAAGTGCAAAAGTGGTTTCCTGCACCAACACAAGTGCGAAAGGTGGTTTTTCAACACTAACACAAGTGCGAAAAGTGGTTTTTCAACACTATCACAAGTGCAAAAAGTGTTTTTTCCACACTAATACAAGTGCAAAAGTGGTTTCCTGCACAAACACAAGTGCGAAAAGTGGTTTTTCAACACTAACACAAGTGCGAAAAGTGGTTTTTCAACACTAACACAAGTGCGAAAAGTGGTTTTTCAACACTAATACAAGTGCAAAAGTGGTTTCCTGCACCAACAAAAGTGCGAAATGTGGTTTTTCAACACTAACACAAGTGCGAAAAGTGGTTTTTCAACACTATCACAAGTGCAAAAAGTGTTTTTTCCACACTAATACAAGTGTAAAAGTGGTTTCCTGCACCAACACAAGTGCGAAAAGTGGTTTTTCAACACTAACACAAGTGCGAAAAGTGGTTTTCAACACTAACACAAATGCGAAAAGTGTTTTTTCCACACTAATATAAGTGCAAAAGTGGTTTCCTGCACCAACACAAGTGCGAAAAGTGGTTTTTCAACACTAACACAAGTGCGAAAAGTGGTTTTTCAACACTAACACAAGTGCGAAAAGTGGTTTTTCCACACTAATACAAGTGCAAAAGTGGTTTCCTGCACCAACACAAGTGCGAAAAGTGGTTTTTCAACACTAACACAAGTGTGAAAAGTGGTTTTTCAACACTAACACAAGTGCGAAAAGTGGTTTTTCAACACCAACATAAGTGCAAAAGTGGTTTCCTGCACCAACACAAGTGCGAAAAGTGGTTTTTCAACACTAACACAAGTGCGAAAAGTGGTTTTTCAACACCAACACAAGTGCGAAAGTGGTTTCCTGCACCAACACAAGTGCGAAAAGTGGTTTTTCAACACTAACACAAGTGCGAAAAGTGATTTTTCAACACTATCACAAGTGCAAAAAGTGTTTTTTCTACACTAATACAAGTGCAAAAGTGGTTTCCTGCACCAACACAAGTGCGAAAAGTGTTTTTTCAACACTAACACAAGTGCGAAAAGTGGTTTTTCAACACTAACACAAGTGCGAAAAGTGATTTTTCAACACTAACACAAGTGTGAAAAGTGGCTTTTCCACACTAATACAAGTGCAAAAGTGGTTTCCTGCACCAACACAAGTGCGAAATGTGGTTTTTCAACACTATCACAAGTGCAAAAAGTGTTTTTTCCACACTAATACAAGTGCAAAAGTGGTTTCCTGCACCAACACAAGTGCAAAAAGTGGTTTTTCAACACTAACACAAGTGCGAAAAGTGGTTTTTCAACACTAACACAAGTGCGAAAACTGGTTTTTCCACACTAATACAAGTGCAAAAGTGGTTTCCTGCACCAACACAAGTGCGAAAAGTGGTTTTTCAACACTAACACAAGTGCAAAAAGTGGTTTTTCCACACTAATGCAAGTGCAAAAGTGGTTTCCTGCACCAACACAAGTGTGAAAAGTGGTTTTTCAACACTATCACAAGTGCGAAAAGTGGTTTTTCAACACTATCACAAGTGCAAAAAGTGTTTTTTCCACACTAATACAAGTGCAAAAGTGGTTTCCTGCACCAACACAAGTGCGAAAGGTGGTTTTTCAACACTAACACAAGTGCGAAAAGTGGTTTTTCAACACTAACACAAGTGCGAAAAGTGGTTTTTCAACACTAATACAAGTGCAAAAGTGGTTTCCTGCACCAACAAAAGTGCGAAATGTGGTTTTTCAACACTAACACAAGTGCGAAAAGTGGTTTTTCAACACTATCACAAGTGCAAAAAGTGTTTTTTCCACACTAATACAAGTGTAAAAGTGGTTTCCTGCACCAACACAAGTGCGAAAAGTGGTTTTTCAACACTAACACAAGTGCGAAAAGTGGTTTTCAACACTAACACAAATGCGAAAAGTGTTTTTTCCACACTAATACAAGTGCAAAAGTGGTTTCCTGCACCAACACAAGTGCGAAAAGTGGTTTTTCAACACTAACACAAGAGCGAAAAGTGGTTTTTCAACACTATCACAAGTGCAAAAAGTGTTTTTTCCACACTAATACAAGTGCAAAAGTGGTTTCCTGCACCAACACAAGTGCGAAAAGTGGTTTTTCAACACTAACACAAGTGTGAAAAGTGGTTTTTCAACACTAACACAAGTGCGAAAAGTGGTTTTTCAACACCAACATAAGTGCGAAAGTGGTTTCCTGCACCAACACAAGTGCGAAAAGTGGTTTTTCAACACTAACACAAGTGCGAAAAGTGGTTTTTCAACACCAACACAAGTGTGAAAAGTGGTTTTTCAACACTAACACAAGTGCGAAAAGTGGTTTTTCAACACCAACATAAGTGCGAAAGTGGTTTCCTGCACCAACACAAGTGCGAAAAGTGTTTTTTCAACACTAACACAAGTGCGAAAAGTGGTTTTTCAACACTAACACAAGTGCGAAAAGTCATTTTTCAACACTAACACAAGTGTGAAAAGTGGCTTTTCCACACTAATACAAGTGCAAAAGTGGTTTCCTGCACCAACACAAGTGCGAAATGTGGTTTTTCAACACTATCACAAGTGCAAAAAGTGTTTTTTCCACACTAATACAAGTGCAAAAGTGGTTTCCTACACCAACACAAGTGCGAAAAGTGGTTTTTCAACACTAACACAAGTGCGAAAAGTGGTTTTTCAACACTAACACAAGTGCGAAAAGTGGTTTTTCCACACTAATACAAGTGCAAAAGTGGTTTCCTGCACCAACACAAGTGCGAAAAGTGGTTTTTCAACACTAACACAAGTGCGAAAAGTGGTTTTTCAACACTAACACAAGTGCGAAAAGTGTTTTTTCCACACTAATACAAGTGCAAAAGTGGTTTCCTGCACCAACACAAGTGCGAAAAGTGGTTTTTCAACACTTTCACAAGTGCAAAAAGTGTTTTTTCCACACTAATACAAGTGCAAAAGTGGTTTCCTGCACCAAGACAAGTGCGAAAAGTGTTTTTTCAACACTAACACAAGTGCGAAAAGTGGTTTTCCACACTAAAACAAGTGCAAAAGTGGTTTCCTGCACCAACACAAGTGTGAAAAGTGTTTTTTCAACACTATCACAAGTGCGAAAAGTGGTTTTTCAACACTATCACAAGTGCAAAAAGTGTTTTTTCCACACTAATACAAGTGCAAAAGTGGTTTCCTGCACCAACACAAGTGCGAAAAGTGGTTTTTCAACACTAACACAAGTGCGAAAAGTGGTTTTTCAACACTATCACAAGTGCAAAAAGTGTTTTTTCCACACTAATAGAAGTGCAAAAGTGGTTTCCTGCACCAACACAAGTGCGAAAAGTGGTTTTTCAACACTAACACAAGTGCGAAAAGTGGTTTTTCAACACTAACACAAGTGCGAAAAGTGGTTTTTCAACACTAATACAAGTGCAAAAGTGGTTTCCTGCACCAACAAAAGTGCGAAATGTGGTTTTTCAACACTAACACAAGTGCGAAAAGTGGTTTTTCAACACTATCACAAGTGCAAAAAGTGTTTTTTCCACACTAATACAAGTGCAAAAGTGGTTTCCTGCACCAACACAAGTGCGAAAAGTGGTTTTTCAACACTAACACAAGTGCAAAAAGTGGTTTTTCAACACTAACACAAGTGCGAAAAGTGGTTTTTCCACACTCATACAAGTGCAAAAGTGGTTTCCTGCACCAACACAAGTGCGAAAAGTGGTTTTTCAACACTAACACAAGTGCGAAAAGTGGTTTTTCCACACTAATACAAGTGCAAAAGTGGTTTCCTGCACCAACACAAGTGTGAAAAGTGTTTTTTCAACACTATCACAAGTGCGAAAAGTGGTTTTTCAACACTATCACAAGTGCAAAAAGTGTTTTTTCCACACTAATACAAGTGCAAAAGTGGTTTCCTGCACCAACACAAGTGCGAAAGGTGGTTTTTCAACACTAACACAAGTGCGAAAAGTGGTTTTTCAACACTATCACAAGTGCAAAAAGTGTTTTTTCCACACTAATACAAGTGCAAAAGTGGTTTCCTGCACAAACACAAGTGCGAAAAGTGGTTTTTCAATACTAACACAAGTGCGAAAAGTGGTTTTTCAACACTAACACAAGTGCGAAAAGTGGTTTTTCAACACTAATACAAGTGCAAAAGTGGTTTCCTGCACCAACAAAAGTGCGAAATGTGGTTTTTCAACACTAACACAAGTGCGAAAAGTGGTTTTTCAACACTATCACAAGTGCAAAAAGTGTTTTTTCCACACTAATACAAGTGTAAAAGTGGTTTCCTGCACCAACACAAGTGCGAAAAGTGGTTTTTCAACACTAACACAAGTGCGAAAAGTGGTTTTCAACACTAACACAAATGCGAAAAGTGTTTTTTCCACACTAATACAAGTGCAAAAGTGGTTTCCTGCACCAACACAAGTGCGAAAAGTGGTTTTTCAACACTAACACAAGAGCGAAAAGTGGTTTTTCAACACTATCACAAGTGCAAAAAGTGTTTTTTCCACACTAATACAAGTGCAAAAGTGGTTTCTTGCACCAACACAAGTGCGAAAAGTGGTTTTTCAACACTAACACAAGTGTGAAAAGTGGTTTTTCAACACTAACACAAGTGCGAAAAGTGGTTTTTCAACACCAACATAAGTGCGAAAGTGGTTTCCTGCACCAACACAAGTGCGAAAAGTGGTTTTTCAACACTAACACAAGTGCGAAAAGTGGTTTTTCAACACCAACACAAGTGCGAAAGTGGTTTCCTGCACCAACACAAGTGCGAAAAGTGGTTTTTCAACACTAACACAAGTGCGAAAAGTGATTTTTCAACACTATCACAAGTGCAAAAAGTGTTTTTTCTACACCAATACAAGTGCAAAAGTGGTTTCCTGCACCAACACAAGTGCGAAAAGTGGTTTTTCAACACTAACACAAGTGCGAAAAGTGGTTCTTCAACACTAACACAAGTGCGAAAAGTGGTTTTTCAACACTAACACAAGTGCGAAAAGTGGTTTTTCCACACTAATACAAGTGCAAAAGTGGTTTCCTGCACCAACACAAGTGCGAAAAGTGGTTTTTCAACACTAACACAAGTGTGAAAAGTGGTTTTTCAACACTAACACAAGTGCGAAAAGTGGTTTTTCAACACCAACATAAGTGCAAAAGTGGTTTCCTGCACCAACACAAGTGCGAAAAGTGGTTTTTCAACACTAACACAAGTGCGAAAAGTGGTTTTTCAACACCAACACAAGTGCGAAAGTGGTTTACTGCACCAACACAAGTGCGAAAAGTGGTTTTTCAACACTAACACAAGTGCGAAAAGTGATTTTTCAACACTATCACAAGTGCAAAAAGTGTTTTTTCTACACTAATACAAGTGCAAAAGTGGTTTCCTGCACCAACACAAGTGCGAAAAGTGTTTTTTCAACACTAACACAAGTGCGAAAAGTGGTTTTTCAACACTAACACAAGTGCGAAAAGTGATTTTTCAACACTAACACAAGTGTGAAAAGTGGCTTTTCCACACTAATACAAGTGCAAAAGTGGTTTCCTGCACCAACACAAGTGCGAAATGTGGTTTTTCAACACTATCACAAGTGCAAAAAGTGTTTTTTCCACACTAATACAAGTGCAAAAGTGGTTTCCTGCACCAACACAAGTGCAAAAAGTGGTTTTTCAACACTAACACAAGTGCGAAAAGTGGTTTTTCAACACTAACACAAGTGCGAAAACTGGTTTTTCCACACTAATACAAGTGCAAAAGTGGTTTCCTGCACCAACACAAGTGCGAAAAGTGGTTTTTCAACACTAACACAAGTGCAAAAAGTGGTTTTTCCACACTAATGCAAGTGCAAAAGTGGTTTCCTGCACCAACACAAGTGTGAAAAGTGGTTTTTCAACACTATCACAAGTGCGAAAAGTGGTTTTTCAACACTATCACAAGTGCAAAAAGTGTTTTTTCCACACTAATACAAGTGCAAAAGTTGTTTCCTGCACCAACACATGTGCGAAAGGTGGTTTTTCAACACTAACACAAGTGCGAAAAGTGGTTTTTCAACACTAACACAAGTGCGAAAAGTGGTTTTTCAACACTAATACAAGTGCAAAAGTGGTTTCCTGCACCAACAAAAGTGCGAAATGTGGTTTTTCAACACTAACACAAGTGCGAAAAGTGGTTTTTCAACACTATCACAAGTGCAAAAAGTGTTTTTTCCACACTAATACAAGTGTAAAAGTGGTTTCCTGCACCAACACAAGTGCGAAAAGTGGTTTTTCAACACTAACACAAGTGCGAAAAGTGGTTTTCAACACTAACACAAATGCGAAAAGTGTTTTTTCCACACTAATACAAGTGCAAAAGTGGTTTCCTGCACCAACACAAGTGCGAAAAGTGGTTTTTCAACACTAACACAAGAGCGAAAAGTGGTTTTTCAACACTATCACAAGTGCAAAAAGTGTTTTTTCCACACTAATACAAGTGCAAAAGTGGTTTCCTGCACCAACACAAGTGCGAAAAGTGGTTTTTCAACACTAACACAAGTGTGAAAAGTGGTTTTTCAACACTAACACAAGTGCGAAAAGTGGTTTTTCAACACCAACATAAGTGCGAAAGTGGTTTCCTGCACCAACACAAGTGCGAAAAGTGGTTTTTCAACACTAACACAAGTGCGAAAAGTGGTTTTTCAACACCAACACAAGTGCGAAAGTGGTTTCCTGCACCAACACAAGTGCGAAAAGTGGTTTTTCAACACTAACACAAGTGCGAAAAGTGATTTTTCAACACTATCACAAGTGCAAAAAGTGTTTTTTCTACACTAATACAAGTGCAAAAGTGGTTTCCTGCACCAACACAAGTGCGAAAAGTGTTTTTTCAACACTAACACAAGTGCGAAAAGTGGTTTTTCAACACTAACACAAGTGCGAAAAGTCATTTTTCAACACTAACACAAGTGTGAAAAGTGGCTTTTCCACACTAATACAAGTGCAAAAGTGGTTTCCTGCACCAACACAAGTGCGAAATGTGGTTTTTCAACACTATCACAAGTGCAAAAAGTGTTTTTTCCACACTAATACAAGTGCAAAAGTGGTTTCCTGCACCAACACAAGTGCGAAAAGTGGTTTTTCAACACTAACACAAGTGCGAAAAGTGGTTTTTCAACACTAACACAAGTGCGAAAAGTGGTTTTTCCACACTAATACAAGTGCAAAAGTGGTTTCCTGCACCAACACAAGTGCGAAAAGTGGTTTTTCAACACTAACACAAGTGCGAAAAGTGGTTTTTCAACACTAACACAAGTGCGAAAAGTGTTTTTCCACACTAATACAAGTGCAAAAGTGGTTTCCTGCACCAACACAAGTGCGAAAAGTGGTTTTTCAACACTTTCACAAGTGCAAAAAGTGTTTTTTCCACACTAATACAAGTGCAAAAGTGGTTTCCTGCACCAACACAAGTGCGAAAAGTGGTTTTTCAACACTAACACAAGTGCGAAAAGTGGTTTTTCAACACTAACACAAGTGCGAAAAGTGGTTTTTCCACACTAATACAAGTGCAAAAGTGGTTTCCTGCACCAACACAAGGGCGAAAAGTGGTTTTTCAACACTAACACAAGTGCGAAAAGTGGTTTTTCAACACTAACACAAGTGCGAAAAGTGTTTTTTCCACACTAATACAAGTGCAAAAGTGGTTTCCTGCACCAACACAAGTGCGAAAAGTGGTTTTTCAACACTTTCACAAGTGCAAAAAGTGTTTTTTCCACACTAATACAAGTGCAAAAGTGGTTTCCTGCACCAAGACAAGTGCGAAAAGTGTTTTTTCAACACTAACACAAGTGCGAAAAGTGGTTTTTCCACACTAAAACAAGTGCAAAAGTGGTTTCCTGCACCAACACAAGTGTGAAAAGTGTTTTTTCAACACTATCACAAGTGCGAAAAGTGGTTTTTCAACACTATCACAAGTGCAAAAAGTGTTTTTTCCACACTAATACAAGTGCAAAAGTGGTTTCCTGCACCAACACAAGTGCGAAAAGTGGTTTTTCAACACTAACACAAGTGCGAAAAGTGGTTTTTCAACACTAACACAAGTGCGAAAAGTGGTTTTTCAACACTAATACAAGTGCAAAAGTGGTTTCCTGCACCAACAAAAGTGCGAAATGTGGTTTTTCAACACTAACACAAGTGCGAAAAGTGGTTTTTCAACACTATCACAAGTGCAAAAAGTGTTTTTTCCACACTAATACAACTGCAAAAGTGGTTTCCTGCACCAACACAAGTGCGAAAAGTGGTTTTTCAACACTAACACAAGTGCAAAAAGTGGTTTTTCAACACTAACACAAGTGCGAAAAGTGGTTTTTCCACACTAATACAAGTGCAAAAGTGGTTTCCTGCACCAACACAAGTGCGAAAAGTGGTTTTTCAACACTAACACAAGTGCGAAAAGTGGTTTTTCCACACTAATACAAGTGCAAAAGTGGTTTCCTGCACCAACACAAGTGCGAAAGGTGGTTTTTCAACACTAACACAAGTGCGAAAAGTGGTTTTTCAACACTATCACAAGTGCAAAAAGTGTTTTTTCCACACTAATACAAGTGCAAAAGTGGTTTCCTGCACAAACACAAGTGCGAAAAGTGGTTTTTCAACACTAACACAAGTGCGAAAAGTGGTTTTTCAACACTAACACAAGTGCGAAAAGTGGTTTTTCAACACTAATACAAGTGCAAAAGTGGTTTCCTGCACCAACAAAAGTGCGAAATGTGGTTTTTCAACACTAACACAAGTGCGAAAAGTGGTTTTTCAACACTATCACAAGTGCAAAAAGTGTTTTTTCCACACTAATACAAGTGTAAAAGTGGTTTCCTGCACCAACACAAGTGCGAAAAGTGGTTTTTCAACACTAACACAAGTGCGAAAAGTGGTTTTCAACACTAACACAAATGCGAAAAGTGTTTTTTCCACACTAATACAAGTGCAAAAGTGGTTTCCTGCACCAACACAAGTGCGAAAAGTGGTTTTTCAACACTAACACAAGAGCGAAAAGTGGTTTTTCAACACTATCACAAGTGCAAAAAGTGTTTTTTCCACACTAATACAAGTGCAAAAGTGGTTTCTTGCACCAACACAAGTGCGAAAAGTGGTTTTTCAACACTAACACAAGTGTGAAAAGTGGTTTTTCAACACTAACACAAGTGCGAAAAGTGGTTTTTCAACACCAACATAAGTGCGAAAGTGGTTTCCTGCACCAACACAAGTGCGAAAAGTGGTTTTTCAACACTAACACAAGTGCGAAAAGTGGTTTTTCAACACCAACACAAGTGCGAAAGTGGTTTCCTGCACCAACACAAGTGCGAAAAGTGGTTTTTCAACACTAACACAAGTGCGAAAAGTGATTTTTCAACACTATCACAAGTGCAAAAAGTGTTTTTTCTACACTAATACAAGTGCAAAAGTGGTTTCCTGCACCAACACAAGTGCGAAAAGTGTTTTTTCAACACTAATACAAGTGCAAAAGTGGTTTCCTGCACCAACACAAGTGCGAAAAGTGTTTTTTCAACACTAATACAAGTGCAAAAGTGGTTTCCTGCACCAACACAAGTGCGAAAAGTGGTTTTTCAACACTAACACAAGTGCGAAAAGTGGTTTTTCACCACTAATACAAGTGCGAAAAGTGGTTTTTCCACACTAATACAAGTGCAAAAGTGGTTTCCTGCACCAACACAAGTGCGAAAAGTGGTTTTTCAACACTAACACAAGTGCGAAAAGTGGTTTTTCAACACTAACACAAGTGCGAAAAGTGGTTTTTGAACACTTTCACAAGTGCAAAAAGTGTTTTTTCCACACTAATACAAGTGCAAAAGTGGTTTCTTGAACCAAGACAAGTGCGAAATGTGGTTTTTCAACACTAACACAAGTGCGAAAAGTGGTTTTTCAACACTAACACAAGTGCGAAAAGTGGTTTTTCCACACTAATACAAGTGCAAAAGTGGTTTCCTGCACCAACACAAGGGCGAAAAGTGGTTTTTCAACACTAACACAAGTGCGAAAAGTGGTTTTTCAACACTAACACAAGTGCGAAAAGTGTTTTTTCCACACTAATACAAGTGCAAAAGTGGTTTCCTGCACCAACACAAGTGCGAAAAGTGGTTTTTCAACACTTTCACAAGTGCAAAAAGTGTTTTTTCCACACTAATACAAGTGCAAAAGTGGTTTCCTGCACCAAGACAAGTGCGAAAAGTGTTTTTTCAACACTAACACAAGTGCGAAAAGTGGTTTTTCCACACTAAAACAAGTGCAAAAGTGGTTTCCTGCACCAACACAAGTGTGAAAAGTGTTTTTTCAACACTATCACAAGTGCGAAAAGTGGTTTTTCAACACTATCACAAGTGCAAAAAGTGTTTTTTCCACACTAATACAAGTGCAAAAGTGGTTTCCTGCACCAACACAAGTGCGAAAAGTGGTTTTTCAACACTAACACAAGTGCGAAAAGTGGTTTTTCAACACTATCACAAGTGCAAAAAGTGTTTTTTCCACACTAATACAAGTGCAAAAGTGGTTTCCTGCACCAACACAAGTGCGAAAAGTGGTTTTTCAACACTAACACAAGTGCGAAAAGTGGTTTTTCAACACTAACACAAGTGCGAAAAGTGGTTTTTCAACACTAATACAAGTGCAAAAGTGGTTTCCTGCACCAACAAAAGTGCGAAATGTGGTTTTTCAACACTAACACAAGTGCGAAAAGTGGTTTTTCAACACTATCACAAGTGCAAAAAGTGTTTTTTCCACACTAATACAAGTGCAAAAGTGGTTTCCTGCACCAACACAAGTGCGAAAAGTGGTTTTTCAACACTAACACAAGTGCAAAAAGTGGTTTTTTAACACTAACACAAGTGCGAAAAGTGGTTTTTCCACACTAATACAAGTGCAAAAGTGGTTTCCTGCACCAACACAAGTGCGAAAAGTGGTTTTTCAACACTAACACAAGTGCGAAAAGTGGTTTTTCCACACTAATACAAGTGCAAAAGTGGTTTCCTGCACCAACACAAGTGTGAAAAGTGTTTTTTCAACACTATCACAAGTGCGAAAAGTGGTTTTTCAACACTATCACAAGTGCAAAAAGTGTTTTTTCCACACTAATACAAGTGCAAAAGTGGTTTCCTGCACCAACACAAGTGCGAAAGGTGTTTTTCAACACTAACACAAGTGCGAAAAGTGGTTTTTCAACACTATCACAAGTGCAAAAAGTGTTTTTTCCACACTAATACAAGTGCAAAAGTGGTTTCCTGCACAAACACAAGTGCGAAAAGTGGTTTTTCAACACTAACACAAGTGCGAAAAGTGGTTTTTCAACACTAACACAAGTGCGAAAAGTGTTTTTTCAACACTAATACAAGTGCAAAAGTGGTTTCCTGCACCAACAAAAGTGCGAAATGTGGTTTTTCAACACTAACACAAGTGCGAAAAGTGGTTTTTCAACACTATCACAAGTGCAAAAAGTGTTTTTTCCACACTAATACAAGTGTAAAAGTGGTTTCCTGCACCAACACAAGTGCGAAAAGTGGTTTTTCAACACTAACACAAGTGCGAAAAGTGGTTTTCAACACTAACACAAATGCGAAAAGTGTTTTTTCCACACTAATACAAGTGCAAAAGTGGTTTCCTGCACCAACACAAGTGCGAAAAGTGGTTTTTCAACACTAACACAAGTGCGAAAAGTAGTTCTTCAACACTAACACAAGTGCGAAAAGTGGTTTTTCAACACTAACACAAGTGCGAAAAGTGGTTTTTCCACACTAATACAAGTGCAAAAGTGGTTTCCTGCACCAACACAAGTGCGAAAAGTGGTTTTTCAACACTAACACAAGTGTGAAAAGTGGTTTTTCAACACTAACACAAGTGCGAAAAGTGGTTTTTCAACACCAACATAAGTGCAAAAGTGGTTTCCTGCACCAACACAAGTGCGAAAAGTGGTTTTTCAACACTAACACAAGTGCGAAAAGTGGTTTTTCCACACTAATACAAGTGCAAAAGTGGTTTCCTGCACCAACACAAGTGCGAAAGGTGGTTTTTCAACACTAACACAAGTGCGAAAAGTGGTTTTTCAACACTATCACAAGTGCAAAAAGTGTTTTTTCCACACTAATACAAGTGCAAAAGTGGTTTCCTGCACAAACACAAGTGCGAAAAGTGGTTTTTCAACACTAACACAAGTGCGAAAAGTGGTTTTTCAACACTAACACAAGTGCGAAAAGTGGTTTTTCAACACTAATACAAGTGCAAAAGTGGTTTCCTGCACCAACAAAAGTGCGAAATGTGGTTTTTCAACACTAACACAAGTGCGAAAAGTGGTTTTTCAACACTATCACAAGTGCAAAAAGTGTTTTTTCCACACTAATACAAGTGTAAAAGTGGTTTCCTGCACCAACACAAGTGCGAAAAGTGGTTTTTCAACACTAACACAAGTGCGAAAAGTGGTTTTCAACACTAACACAAATGCGAAAAGTGTTTTTTCCACACTAATACAAGTGCAAAAGTGGTTTCCTGCACCAACACAAGTGCGAAAAGTGGTTTTTCAACACTAACACAAGAGCGAAAAGTGGTTTTTCAACACTATCACAAGTGCAAAAAGTGTTTTTTCCACACTAATACAAGTGCAAAAGTGGTTTCTTGCACCAACACAAGTGCCAAAAGTGGTTTTTCAACACTAACACAAGTGTGAAAAGTGGTTTTTCAACACTAACACAAGTGCGAAAAGTGGTTTTTCAACACCAACATAAGTGCGAAAGTGGTTTCCTGCACCAACACAAGTGCGAAAAGTGGTTTTTCAACACTAACACAAGTGCGAAAAGTGGTTTTTCAACACCAACACAAGTGCGAAAGTGGTTTCCTGCACCAACACAAGTGCGAAAAGTGGTTTTTCAACACTAACACAAGTGCGAAAAGTGATTTTTCAACACTATCACAAGTGCAAAAAGTGTTTTTTCTACACTAATACAAGTGCAAAAGTGGTTTCCTGCACCAACACAAGTGCGAAAAGTGTTTTTTCAACACTAATACAAGTGCAAAAGTGGTTTCCTGCACCAACACAAGTGCGAAAAGTGTTTTTTCAACACTAATACAAGTGCAAAAGTGGTTTCCTGCACCAACACAAGTGCGAAAAGTGGTTTTTCAACACTAACACAAGTGCGAAAAGTGGTTTTTCACCACTAATACAAGTGCGAAAAGTGGTTTTTCCACACTAATACAAGTGCAAAAGTGGTTTCCTGCACCAACACAAGTGCGAAAAGTGGTTTTTCAACACTAACACAAGTGCGAAAAGTGGTTTTTCAACACTAACACAAGTGCGAAAAGTGGTTTTTGAACACTTTCACAAGTGCAAAAAGTGTTTTTTCCACACTAATACAAGTGCAAAAGTGGTTTCTTGAACCAAGACAAGTGCGAAATGTGGTTTTTCAACACTAACACAAGTGCGAAAAGTGGTTTTTCAACACTAACACAAGTGCGAAAAGTGGTTTTTCCACACTAATACAAGTGCAAAAGTGGTTTCCTGCACCAACACAAGGGCGAAAAGTGGTTTTTCAACACTAACACAAGTGCGAAAAGTGGTTTTTCAACACTAACACAAGTGCGAAAAGTGTTTTTTCCACACTAATACAAGTGCAAAAGTGGTTTCCTGCACCAACACAAGTGCGAAAAGTGGTTTTTCAACACTTTCACAAGTGCAAAAAGTGTTTTTTCCACACTAATACAAGTGCAAAAGTGGTTTCCTGCACCAAGACAAGTGCGAAAAGTGTTTTTTCAACACTAACACAAGTGCGAAAAGTGGTTTTTCCACACTAAAACAAGTGCAAAAGTGGTTTCCTGCACCAACACAAGTGTGAAAAGTGTTTTTTCAACACTATCACAAGTGCGAAAAGTGGTTTTTCAACACTATCACAAGTGCAAAAAGTGTTTTTTCCACACTAATACAAGTGCAAAAGTGGTTTCCTGCACCAACACAAGTGCGAAAAGTGGTTTTTCAACACTAACACAAGTGCGAAAAGTGGTTTTTCAACACTATCACAAGTGCAAAAAGTGTTTTTTCCACACTAATACAAGTGCAAAAGTGGTTTCCTGCACCAACACAAGTGCGAAAAGTGGTTTTTCAACACTAACACAAGTGCGAAAAGTGGTTTTTCAACACTAACACAAGTGCGAAAAGTGGTTTTTCAACACTAATACAAGTGCAAAAGTGGTTTCCTGCACCAACAAAAGTGCGAAATGTGGTTTTTCAACACTAACACAAGTGCGAAAAGTGGTTTTTCAACACTATCACAAGTGCAAAAAGTGTTTTTTCCACACTAATACAAGTGCAAAAGTGGTTTCCTGCACCAACACAAGTGCGAAAAGTGGTTTTTCAACACTAACACAAGTGCAAAAAGTGGTTTTTTAACACTAACACAAGTGCGAAAAGTGGTTTTTCCACACTAATACAAGTGCAAAAGTGGTTTCCTGCACCAACACAAGTGCGAAAAGTGGTTTTTCAACACTAACACAAGTGCGAAAAGTGGTTTTTCCACACTAATACAAGTGCAAAAGTGGTTTCCTGCACCAACACAAGTGTGAAAAGTGTTTTTTCAACACTATCACAAGTGCGAAAAGAGGTTTTTCAACACTATCACAAGTGCAAAAAGTGTTTTTTCCACACTAATACAAGTGCAAAAGTGGTTTCCTGCACCAACACAAGTGCGAAAGGTGTTTTTCAACACTAACACAAGTGCGAAAAGTGGTTTTTCAACACTATCACAAGTGCAAAAAGTGTTTTTTCCACACTAATACAAGTGCAAAAGTGGTTTCCTGCACAAACACAAGTGCGAAAAGTGGTTTTTCAACACTAACACAAGTGCGAAAAGTGGTTTTTCAACACTAACACAAGTGCGAAAAGTGGTTTTTCAACACTAATACAAGTGCAAAAGTGGTTTCCTGCACCAACAAAAGTGCGAAATGTGGTTTTTCAACACTAACACAAGTGCGAAAAGTGGTTTTTCAACACTATCACAAGTGCAAAAAGTGTTTTTTCCACACTAATACAAGTGTAAAAGTGGTTTCCTGCACCAACACAAGTGCGAAAAGTGGTTTTTCAACACTAACACAAGTGCGAAAAGTGGTTTTCAACACTAACACAAATGCGAAAAGTGTTTTTTCCACACTAATACAAGTGCAAAAGTGGTTTCCTGCACCAACACAAGTGCGAAAAGTGGTTTTTCAACACTAACACAAGTGCGAAAAGTGGTTCTTCAACACTAACACAAGTGCGAAAAGTGGTTTTTCAACACTAACACAAGTGCGAAAAGTGGTTTTTCCACACTAATACAAGTGCAAAAGTGGTTTCCTGCACCAACACAAGTGCGAAAAGTGGTTTTTCAACACTAACACAAGTGTGAAAAGTGGTTTTTCAACACTAACACAAGTGCGAAAAGTGGTTTTTCAACACCAACATAAGTGCAAAAGTGGTTTCCTGCACCAACACAAGTGCGAAAAGTGGTTTTTCAACACTAACACAAGTGCGAAAAGTGGTTTTTCAACACCAACACAAGTGCGAAAGTGGTTTACTGCACCAACACAAGTGCGAAAAGTGGTTTTTCAACACTAACACAAGTGCGAAAAGTGATTTTTCAACACTATCACAAGTGCAAAAAGTGTTTTTTCTACACTAATACAAGTGCAAAAGTGGTTTCCTGCACCAACACAAGTGCGAAAAGTGTTTTTTCAACACTAACACAAGTGCAAAAAGTGGTTTTTCAACACTAACACAAGTGCGAAAAGTGGTTTTTCAACACTAACACAAGTGCGAAAACTGGTTTTTCCACACTAATACAAGTGCAAAAGTGGTTTCCTGCACCAACACAAGTGCGAAAAGTGGTTTTTCAACACGAACACAAGTGCAAAAAGTGGTTTTTCCACACTAATGCAAGTGCAAAAGTGGTTTCCTGCACCAACACAAGTGTGAAAAGTGGTTTTTCAACACTATCACAAGTGCGAAAAGTGGTTTTTCAACACTATCACAAGTGCAAAAAGTGTTTTTTCCACACTAATACAAGTGCAAAAGTGGTTTCCTGCACCAACACAAGTGCGAAAGGTGGTTTTTCAACACTAACACAAGTGCGAAAAGTGGTTTTTCAACACTAACACAAGTGCGAAAAGTGGTTTTTCAACACTAATACAAGTGCAAAAGTGGTTTCCTGCACCAACAAAAGTGCGAAATGTGGTTTTTCAACACTAACACAAGTGCGAAAAGTGGTTTTTCAACACTATCACAAGTGCAAAAAGTGTTTTTTCCACACTAATACAAGTGTAAAAGTGGTTTCCTGCACCAACACAAGTGCGAAAAGTGGTTTTTCAACACTAACACAAGTGCGAAAAGTGGTTTTCAACACTAACACAAATGCGAAAAGTGTTTTTTCCACACTAATACAAGTGCAAAAGTGGTTTCCTGCACCAACACAAGTGCGAAAAGTGGTTTTTCAACACTAACACAAGAGCGAAAAGTGGTTTTTCAACACTATCACAAGTGCAAAAAGTGTTTTTTCCACACTAATACAAGTGCAAAAGTGGTTTCCTGCACCAACACAAGTGCGAAAAGTGGTTTTTCAACACTAACACAAGTGTGAAAAGTGGTTTTTCAACACTAACACAAGTGCGAAAAGTGGTTTTTCAACACCAACATAAGTGCGAAAGTGGTTTCCTGCACCAACACAAGTGCGAAAAGTGGTTTTTCAACACTAACACAAGTGCGAAAAGTGGTTTTTCAACACCAACACAAGTGCGAAAGTGGTTTCCTGCACCAACACAAGTGCAAAAAGTGGTTTTTCAACACTAACACAAGTGCGAAAAGTGATTTTTCAACACTATCACAAGTGCAAAAAGTGTTTTTTCTACACTAATACAAGTGCAAAAGTGGTTTCCTGCACCAACACAAGTGCGAAAAGTGTTTTTTCAACACTAACACAAGTGCGAAAAGTGGTTTTTCAACACTAACACAAGTGCGAAAAGTCATTTTTCAACACTAACACAAGTGTGAAAAGTGGCTTTTCCACACTAATACAAGTGCAAAAGTGGTTTCCTGCACCAACACAAGTGCGAAATGTGGTTTTTCAACACTATCACAAGTGCAAAAAGTGTTTTTTCCACACTAATACAAGTGCAAAAGTGGTTTCCTGCACCAACACAAGTGCGAAAAGTGGTTTTTCAACACTAACACAAGTGCGAAAAGTGGTTTTTCAACACTAACACAAGTGCGAAAAGTGGTTTTTCCACACTAATACAAGTGCAAAAGTGGTTTCCTGCACCAACACAAGTGCGAAAAGTGGTTTTTCAACACTAACACAAGTGCGAAAAGTGGTTTTTCAACACTAACACAAGTGCGAAAAGTGTTTTTTCCACACTAATACAAGTGCAAAAGTGGTTTCCTGCACCAACACAAGTGCGAAAAGTGGTTTTTCAACACTTTCACAAGTGCAAAAAGTGTTTTTTCCACACTAATACAAGTGCAAAAGTGGTTTCCTGCACCAACACAAGTGCGAAAAGTGGTTTTTCAACACTAACACAAGTGCGAAAAGTGGTTTTTCAACACTAACACAAGTGCGAAAAGTGGTTTTTCCACACTAATACAAGTGCAAAAGTGGTTTCCTGCACCAACACAAGGGCGAAAAGTGGTTTTTCAACACTAACACAAGTGCGAAAAGTGGTTTTTCAACACTAACACAAGTGCGAAAAGTGTTTTTTCCACACTAATACAAGTGCAAAAGTGGTTTCCTGCACCAACACAAGTGCGAAAAGTGGTTTTTCAACACTTTCACAAGTGCAAAAAGTGTTTTTTCCACACTAATACAAGTGCAAAAGTGGTTTCCTGCACCAAGACAAGTGCGAAAAGTGTTTTTTCAACACTAACACAAGTGCGAAAAGTGGTTTTTCCACACTAAAACAAGTGCAAAAGTGGTTTCCTGCACCAACACAAGTGTGAAAAGTGTTTTTTCAACACTATCACAAGTGCGAAAAGTGGTTTTTCAACACTATCACAAGTGCAAAAAGTGTTTTTTCCACACTAATACAAGTGCAAAAGTGGTTTCCTGCACCAACACAAGTGCGAAAAGTGGTTTTTCAACACTAACACAAGTGCGAAAAGTGGTTTTTCAACACTAACACAAGTGCGAAAAGTGGTTTTTCAACACTAATACAAGTGCAAAAGTGGTTTCCTGCACCAACAAAAGTGCGAAATGTGGTTTTTCAACACTAACACAAGTGCGAAAAGTGGTTTTTCAACACTATCACAAGTGCAAAAAGTGTTTTTTCCACACTAATACAAGTGCAAAAGTGGTTTCCTGCACCAACACAAGTGCAAAAGTGGTTTCCTGCACCAACACAAGTGCGAAAAGTGGTTTTTCAACACTTTCACAAGTGCAAAAAGTGTTTTTTCCACACTAATACAAGTGCAAAAGTGGTTTCCTGCACCAAGACAAGTGCGAAAAGTGTTTTTTCAACACTAACACAAGTGCGAAAAGTGGTTTTTCCACACTAAAACAAGTGCAAAAGTGGTTTCCTGCACCAACACAAGTGTGAAAAGTGTTTTTTCAACACTATCACAAGTGCGAAAAGTGGTTTTTCAACACTATCACAAGTGCAAAAAGTGTTTTTTCCACACTAATACAAGTGCAAAAGTGGTTTCCTGCACCAACACAAGTGCGAAAAGTGGTTTTTCAACACTAACACAAGTGCGAAAAGTGGTTTTTCAACACTATCACAAGTGCAAAAAGTGTTTTTTCCACACTAATACAAGTGCAAAAGTGGTTTCCTGCACCAACACAAGTGCGAAAAGTGGTTTTTCAACACTAGCACAAGTGCGAAAAGTGGTTTTTCAACACTAACACAAGTGCGAAAAGTGGTTTTTCAACACTAATACAAGTGCAAAAGTGGTTTCCTGCACCAACAAAACTGCGAAATGTGGTTTTTCAACACTAACACAAGTGCGAAAAGTGGTTTTTCAACACTATCACAAGTGCAAAAAGTGTTTTTTCCACACTAATACAAGTGCAAAAGTGGTTTCCTGCACCAACACAAGTGCGAAAAGTGGTTTTTCAACACTAACACAAGTGCAAAAAGTGGTTTTTTAACACTAACACAAGTGCGAAAAGTGGTTTTTCCACACTAATACAAGTGCAAAAGTGGTTTCCTGCACCAACACAAGTGCGAAAAGTGGTTTTTCAACACTAACACAAGTGCGAAAAGTGGTTTTTCCACACTAATACAAGTGCAAAAGTGGTTTCCTGCACCAACACAAGTGTGAAAAGTGTTTTTTCAACACTATCACAAGTGCGAAAAGTGGTTTTTCAACACTATCACAAGTGCAAAAAGTGTTTTTTCCACACTAATACAAGTGCAAAAGTGGTTTCCTGCACCAACACAAGTGCGAAAGGTGTTTTTCAACACTAACACAAGTGCGAAAAGTGGTTTTTCAACACTATCACAAGTGCAAAAAGTGTTTTTTCCACACTAATACAAGTGCAAAAGTGGTTTCCTGCACAAACACAAGTGCGAAAAGTGGTTTTTCAACACTAACACAAGTGCGAAAAGTGGTTTTTCAACACTAACACAAGTGTGAAAAGTGGTTTTTCAACACTAATACAAGTGCAAAAGTGGTTTCCTGCACCAACAAAAGTGCGAAATGTGGTTTTTCAACACTAACACAAGTGCGAAAAGTGGTTTTTCAACACTATCACAAGTGCAAAAAGTGTTTTTTCCACACTAATACAAGTGTAAAAGTGGTTTCCTGCACCAACACAAGTGCGAAAAGTGGTTTTTCAACACTAACACAAGTGCGAAAAGTGGTTTTCAACACTAACACAAATGCGAAAAGTGTTTTTTCCACACTAATACAAGTGCAAAAGTGGTTTCCTGCACCAACACAAGTGCGAAAAGTGGTTTTTCAACACTAACACAAGTGCGAAAAGTGGTTCTTCAACACTAACACAAGTGCGAAAAGTGGTTTTTCAACACTAACACAAGTGCGAAAAGTGGTTTTTCCACACTAATACAAGTGCAAAAGTGGTTTCCTGCACCAACACAAGTGCGAAAAGTGGTTTTTCAACACTAACACAAGTGTGAAAAGTGGTTTTTCAACACTAACACAAGTGCGAAAAGTGGTTTTTCAACACCAACATAAGTGCAAAAGTGGTTTCCTGCACCAACACAAGTGCGAAAAGTGGTTTTTCAACACTAACACAAGTGCGAAAAGTGGTTTTTCAACACCAACACAAGTGCGAAAGTGGTTTACTGCACCAACACAAGTGCGAAAAGTGGTTTTTCAACACTAACACAAGTGCGAAAAGTGATTTTTCAACACTATCACAAGTGCAAAAAGTGTTTTTTCTACACTAATACAAGTGCAAAAGTGGTTTCCTGCACCAACACAAGTGCGAAAAGTGTTTTTTCAACACTAACACAAGTGCGAAAAGTGGTTTTTCAACACTAACACAAGTGCGAAAAGTGATTTTTCAACACTAACACAAGTGTGAAAAGTGGCTTTTCCACACTAATACAAGTGCAAAAGTGGTTTCCTGCACCAACACAAGTGCGAAATGTGGTTTTTCAACACTATCACAAGTGCAAAAAGTGTTTTTTCCACACTAATACAAGTGCAAAAGTGGTTTCCTGCACCAACACAAGTGCAAAAAGTGGTTTTTCAACACTAACACAAGTGCGAAAAGTGGTTTTTCAACACTAACACAAGTGCGAAAACTGGTTTTTCCACACTAATACAAGTGCAAAAGTGGTTTCCTGCACCAACACAAGTGCGAAAAGTGGTTTTTCAACACGAACACAAGTGCAAAAAGTGGTTTTTCCACACTAATGCAAGTGCAAAAGTGGTTTCCTGCACCAACACAAGTGTGAAAAGTGGTTTTTCAACACTATCACAAGTGCGAAAAGTGGTTTTTCAACACTATCACAAGTGCAAAAAGTGTTTTTTCCACACTAATACAAGTGCAAAAGTGGTTTCCTGCACCAACACAAGTGCGAAAGGTGGTTTTTCAACACTAACACAAGTGCGAAAAGTGGTTTTTCAACACTAACACAAGTGCGAAAAGTGGTTTTTCAACACTAATACAAGTGCAAAAGTGGTTTCCTGCACCAACAAAAGTGCGAAATGTGGTTTTTCAACACTAACACAAGTGCGAAAAGTGGTTTTTCAACACGATCACAAGTGCAAAAAGTGTTTTTTCCACACTAATACAAGTGTAAAAGTGGTTTCCTGCACCAACACAAGTGCGAAAAGTGGTTTTTCAACACTAACACAAGTGCGAAAAGTGGTTTTCAACACTAACACAAATGCGAAAAGTGTTTTTTCCACACTAATACAAGTGCAAAAGTGGTTTCCTGCACCAACACAAGTGCGAAAAGTGGTTTTTCAACACTAACACAAGAGCGAAAAGTGGTTTTTCAACACTATCACAAGTGCAAAAAGTGTTTTTTCCACACTAATACAAGTGCAAAAGTGGTTTCCTGCACCAACACAAGTGTGAAAAGTGGTTTTTCAACACTATCACAAGTGCAAAAAGTGTTTTTTCCACACTAATACAAGTGCAAAAGTGGTTTCCTGCACCAACACAAGTGCGAAAAGTGGTTTTTCAACACTAACACAAGTGCGAAAAGTGGTTTTTCAACACCAACACAAGTGCGAAAGTGGTTTCCTGCACCAACACAAGTGCGAAAAGTGGTTTTTCAACACTAACACAAGTGCGAAAAGTGATTTTTCAACACTATCACAAGTGCAAAAAGTGTTTTTTCTACACTAATACAAGTGCAAAAGTGGTTTCCTGCACCAACACAAGTGCGAAAAGTGTTTTTTCAACACTAACACAAGTGCGAAAAGTGGTTTTTCAACACTAACACAAGTGCGAAAAGTCATTTTTCAACACTAACACAAGTGTGAAAAGTGGCTTTTCCACACTAATACAAGTGCAAAAGTGGTTTCCTGCACCAACACAAGTGCGAAATGTGGTTTTTCAACACTATCACAAGTGCAAAAAGTGTTTTTTCCACACTAATACAAGTGCAAAAGTGGTTTCCTGCACCAACACAAGTGCGAAAAGTGGTTTTTCAACACTAACACAAGTGCGAAAAGTGGTTTTTCAACACTAACACAAGTGCGAAAAGTGGTTTTTCCACACTAATACAAGTGCAAAAGTGGTTTCCTGCACCAACACAAGTGCGAAAAGTGGTTTTTCAACACTAACACAAGTGCGAAAAGTGGTTTTTCAACACTAACACAAGTGCGAAAAGTGTTTTTTCCACACTAATACAAGTGCAAAAGTGGTTTCCTGCACCAACACAAGTGCGAAAAGTGGTTTTTCAACACTTTCACAAGTGCAAAAAGTGTTTTTTCCACACTAATACAAGTGCAAAAGTGGTTTCCTGCACCAACACAAGTGCGAAAAGTGGTTTTTCAACACTAACACAAGTGCGAAAAGTGGTTTTTCAACACTAACACAAGTGCGAAAAGTGGTTTTTCCACACTAATACAAGTGCAAAAGTGGTTTCCTGCACCAACACAAGGGCGAAAAGTGGTTTTTCAACACTAACACAAGTGCGAAAAGTGGTTTTTCAACACTAACACAAGTGCGAAAAGTGTTTTTTCCACACTAATACAAGTGCAAAAGTGGTTTCCTGCACCAACACAAGTGCGAAAAGTGGTTTTTCAACACTTTCACAAGTGCAAAAAGTGTTTTTTCCACACTAATACAAGTGCAAAAGTGGTTTCCTGCACCAAGACAAGTGCGAAAAGTGTTTTTTCAACACTAACACAAGTGCGAAAAGTGGTTTTTCCACACTAAAACAAGTGCAAAAGTGGTTTCCTGCACCAACACAAGTGTGAAAAGTGTTTTTTCAACACTATCACAAGTGCGAAAAGTGGTTTTTCAACACTATCACAAGTGCAAAAAGTGTTTTTTCCACACTAATACAAGTGCAAAAGTGGTTTCCTGCACCAACACAAGTGCGAAAAGTGGTTTTTCAACACTAACACAAGTGCGAAAAGTGGTTTTTCAACACTAACACAAGTGCGAAAAGTGGTTTTTCAACACTAATACAAGTGCAAAAGTGGTTTCCTGCACCAACAAAAGTGCGAAATGTGGTTTTTCAACACTAACACAAGTGCGAAAAGTGGTTTTTCAACACTATCACAAGTGCAAAAAGTGTTTTTTCCACACTAATACAAGTGCAAAAGTGGTTTCCTGCACCAACACAAGTGCGAAAAGTGGTTTTTCAACACTAACACAAGTGCAAAAAGTGGTTTTTCAACACTAACACAAGTGCGAAAAGTGGTTTTTCCACACTAATACAAGTGCAAAAGTGGTTTCCTGCACCAACACAAGTGCGAAAAGTGGTTTTTCAACACTAACACAAGTGCGAAAAGTGGTTTTTCCACACTAATACAAGTGCAAAAGTGGTTTCCTGCACCAACACAAGTGTGAAAAGTGTTTTTTCAACACTATCACAAGTGCGAAAAGTGGTTTTTCAACACTATCACAAGTGCAAAAAGTGTTTTTTCCACACTAATACAAGTGCAAAAGTGGTTTCCTGCACCAACACAAGTGCGAAAGGTGGTTTTTCAACACTAACACAAGTGCGAAAAGTGGTTTTTCAACACTATCACAAGTGCAAAAAGTGTTTTTTCCACACTAATACAAGTGCAAAAGTGGTTTCCTGCACAAACACAAGTGCGAAAAGTGGTTTTTCAACACTAACACAAGTGCGAAAAGTGGTTTTTCAACACTAACACAAGTGCGAAAAGTGGTTTTTCAACACTAATACAAGTGCAAAAGTGGTTTCCTGCACCAACAAAAGTGCGAAATGTGGTTTTTCAACACTAACACAAGTGCGAAAAGTGGTTTTTCAACACTATCACAAGTGCAAAAAGTGTTTTTTCCACACTAATACAAGTGTAAAAGTGGTTTCCTGCACCAACACAAGTGCGAAAAGTGGTTTTTCAACACTAACACAAGTGCGAAAAGTGGTTTTCAACACTAACACAAATGCGAAAAGTGTTTTTTCCACACTAATACAAGTGCAAAAGTGGTTTCCTGCACCAACACAAGTGCGAAAAGTGGTTTTTCAACACTAACACAAGAGCGAAAAGTGGTTTTTCAACACTATCACAAGTGCAAAAAGTGTTTTTTCCACACTAATACAAGTGCAAAAGTGGTTTCTTGCACCAACACAAGTGCGAAAAGTGGTTTTTCAACACTAACACAAGTGTGAAAAGTGGTTTTTCAACACTAACACAAGTGCGAAAAGTGGTTTTTCAACACCAACATAAGTGCGAAAGTGGTTTCCTGCACCAACACAAGTGCGAAAAGTGGTTTTTCAACACTAACACAAGTGCGAAAAGTGGTTTTTCAACACCAACACAAGTGCGAAAGTGGTTTCCTGCACCAACACAAGTGCGAAAAGTGGTTTTTCAACACTAACACAAGTGCGAAAAGTGGTTTTTCAACACTAATACAAGTGCAAAAGTGGTTTTCTGCACCAACACAAGTGCGAAAAGTGTTTTTTCAACACTAATACAAGTGCAAAAGTGGTTTCCTGCACCAACACAAGTGCGAAAAGTGGTTTTTCAACACTAACACAAGTGCGAAAAGTGGTTTTTCACCACTAATACAAGTGCGAAAAGTGGTTTTTCCACACTAATACAAGTGCAAAAGTGGTTTCCTGCACCAACACAAGTGCGAAAAGTGGTTTTTCAACACTAACACAAGTGCGAAAAGTGGTTTTTCAACACTAACACAAGTGCGAAAAGTGGTTTTTGAACACTTTCACAAGTGCAAAAAGTGTTTTTTCCACACTAATACAAGTGCAAAAGTGGTTTCTTGAACCAAGACAAGTGCGAAATGTGGTTTTTCAACACTAACACAAGTGCGAAAAGTGGTTTTTCCACACTAATACAAGTGCAAAAGTGGTTTCCTGCACCAACACAAGTGTGAAAAGTGTTTTTTCAACACTATCACAAGTGCGAAAAGTGGTTTTTCAACACTATCACAAGTGCAAAAAGTGTTTTTTCCACACTAATACAAGTGCAAAAGTGGTTTCCTGCACCAACACAAGTGCGAAAGGTGGTTTTTCAACACTAACACAAGTGCGAAAAGTGGTTTTTCAACACTATCACAAGTGCAAAAAGTGTTTTTTCCACACTAATACAAGTGCAAAAGTGGTTTCCTGCACCAACACAAGTGCGAAAAGTGGTTTTTCAACACTAACACAAGTGCGAAAAGTGGTTTTTCAACACTAACACAAGTGCGAAAAGTGGTTTTTCAACACTAATACAAGTGCAAAAGTGGTTTCATGCACCAACAAAGGTGCGAAATGTGGTTTTTCAACAATAACACAAGTGCGAAAAGTGGTTTTTCAACACTAACACAAGTGCGAAAAGTGTTTTTTCCACACTAATACAAGTGCAAAAGTGGTTTCCTGCACCAACACAAGTACGAAAAGTGGTTTTTCAACACTAACACAAGAGCGAAAAGTGGTTTTTCAACACTATCACAAGTGCAAAAAGTGTTTTTTCCACACTAATACAAGTGCAAAAGTGGTTTCCTGCACCAACACAAGTGCGAAAAGTGGTTTTTCAACACTAACACAAGTGTGAAAAGTGGTTTTTCAACACTAACACAAGTGCGAAAAGTGGTTTTTCAACACCAACATAAGTGCGAAAGTGGTTTCCTGCACCAACACAAGTGCGAAAAGTGGTTTTTCAACAATAACACAAGTGCAAAAAGTGGTTTTTCAACACCAACACAAGTGCGAAAGTGGTTTCCTGCACCAACACAAGTGCGAAAAGTGGTTTTTCAACACTAACACAAGTGCGAAAAGTGATTTTTCAACACTATCACAAGTGCAAAAAGTGTTTTTTCTACACTAATACAAGTGCAAAAGTGGTTTCCTGCACCAACACAAGTGCGAAAAGTGGTTTTTCAACACTAACACAAGTGCGAAAAGTGGTTTTTCAACACTAACACAAGTGCGAAAAGTGGTTTTTCAACACTAACACAAGTGCCAAAAGTGTTTTTTCCACACTAATACAAGTGCAAAAGTGATTTCCTGCACCAACACAAGTGCGAAAAGTGGTTTTTCAACACTTTCACAAGTGCGAAAAGTGGTTTTTCAACACTATCACAAGTGCAAAAAGTGTTTTTTCCACACTAATACAAGTGCAAAAGTGGTTTCCTGCACCAACACAAGTGTGAAAAGTGTTTTTTCGACACTAACACAAGTGCGAAAAGTGGTTTTTCAGCACTAACACAAGTGCGAAAAGTGATTTTTCAACACTAACACAAGTGTGAAAAGTGGCTTTTCCACACTAATACAAGTGCAAAAGTGGTTTCCTGCACCAACACAAGTGCGAAATGTGGTTTTTCAACACTATCACAAGTGCAAAAAGTGTTTTTTCCACACTAATACAAGTGCAAAAGTGGTTTCCTGCACCAACACAAGTGCGAAAAGTGGTTTTTCAACACTAACACAAGTGCGAAAAGTGGTTTTTCAACACTAACACAAGTGTGAAAAGTGGTTTTTCCACACTAATACAAGTGCAAAAGTGGTTTCCTGCACCAACACAAGTGCGAAAAGTGGTTTTTCAACACTAACACAAGTGCGAAAAGTGGTTTTTCAACACTAACACAAGTGCGAAAAGTGGTTTTTCAACACTAACACAAGTGCCAAAAGTGTTTTTTCCACACTAATACAAGTGCAAAAGTGATTTCCTGCACCAACACAAGTGCGAAAAGTGGTTTTTCAACACTTTCACAAGTGCGAAAAGTGGTTTTTCAACACTATCACAAGTGCAAAAAGTGTTTTTTCCACACTAATACAAGTGCAAAAGTGGTTTCCTGCACCAACACAAGTGCGAAAAGTGGTTTTTCAACACTAGCACAAGTGCGAAAAGTGGTTTTCAACACTAACACAAGTGCGAAAAGTGTTTTTGCCACACTAATACAAGTGCAAAAGTGGTTTCCTGCACCAACACAAGTGCGAAAAGTGGTTTTTCAACACTAACATTAGAGCGAAAAGTGGTTTTTCAACACTATCACAAGTGCAAAAAGTGTTTTTTCCACACTAATGCAAGTGCAAAAGTGGTTGCCTGCACCAACACAAGTGCGAAAAGTGGTTTTTCAACACTAACACAAGTGTGAAAAGTGGTTTTTCAACACTAACACAAGTGCGAAAAGTGGTTTTTCAACACCAACACAAGTGCGAAAGTGGTTTCCTGCACCAACACAAGTGCGAAAAGTGGTTTTTCAACACTAACACAAGTGCGAAAAGTGGTTTTTGAACACCAACACAAGTGCGAAAGTGGTTTCCTGCACCAACACAAGTGCGAAAAGTGGTTTTTCAACACTAACACAAGTGCGAAAAGTGATTTTTCAACACTATCACAAGTGCAAAAAGTGTTTTTTCTACACTAATACAAGTGCAAAAGTGGTTTCCTGCACCAACACAAGTGCAAAAAGTATTTTTTCAACACTAACACAAGTGCGAAAAGTGGTTTTTCAACACTAACACAAGTGCGAAAAGTGATTTTTCAACACTAACACAAGTGTGAAAAGTGGCTTTTCCACACTAATACAAGTGCAAAAGTGGTTTCCTGCACCAACACAAGTGCGAAATGTGGTTTTTCAACACTATCACAAGTGCAAAAAGTGTTTTTTCCACACTAATACAAGTGCAAAAGTGGTTTCCTGCACCAACACAAGTGCAAAAAGTGGTTTTTCAACACTAACACAAGTGCGAAAAGTGGTTTTTCAACACTATCACAAGTGCAAAAAGTGTTTTTTCCACACTAACACAAGTGCGAAAAGTGGTTTTTCAACACTAACACAAGTGCGAAAAGTGGTTTTTCAACACTAACACAAGTGCGAAAAGTGTTTTTCCACACTAATACAAGTGCAAAAGTGGTTTCCTGCACCAACACAAGTGCGAAAAGTGGTTTTTCAACACTAACACAAGTGCGAAAAGTGGTTTTTCCACACTAATACAAGTGCAAAAGTGGTTTCCTGCACCAACACAAGTGCGAAAAGTGGTTTTTCAACACTAACACAATTGCGAAAAGTGATTTTTCAACACTAACACAAGTGCGAAAAGTGTTTTTTCCACACTAATACAAGTGCAAAAGTGGTTTCCTGCACCAACACAAGTGCGAAAAGTGGTTTTTCAACACTAACACAAGTGCGAAAAGTGGTTTTTCAACACTAACACAAGTGCGAAAAGTGGTTTTTCCACACTAATACAAGTGCAAAAGTGGTTTCCTGCACCAACACAAGTGCGAAAAGTGGTTTTTCAACACTAACACAAGTGCGAAAAGTGGTTTTTCAACACTAACACAAGTGCGAAAAGTGTTTTTTCCACACTAATACAAGTGCAAAAGTGGTTTCCTGCACCAACACAAGTGCGAAAAGTGGTTTTTCAACACTTTCACAAGTGCAAAAAGTGTTTTTTCCACACTAATGCAAGTGCAAAAGTGGTTTCCTGCACCAAGACAAGTGTGAAAAGTGGTTTTTCAACACTAACACAAGTGCGAAAAGTGGTTTTTCCACACTAATACAAGTGCAAAAGTGGTTTCCTGCACCAACACAAGTGTGAAAAGTGTTTTTTCAACACTATCACAAGTGCGAAAAGTGGATTTTCAACACTATCACAAGTGCAAAAAGTGTTTTTTCCACACTAATACAAGTGCAAAAGTGGTTTCCTGCACCAACACAAGTGCGAAAGGTGGTTTTTCAACACTAACACAAGTGCGAAAAGTGGTTTTTCAACACTATCACAAGTGCAAAAAGTTTTTTTTCCACACTAATACAAGTGCAAAAGTGATTTCCTGCACCAACACAAGTGCGAAAAGTGGTTTTTCAACACTAACACAAGTGCGAAAAGTGGTTTTTCAACACTAACACAAGTGCGAAAAGTGGTTTTTCAACACTAATACAAGTGCAAAAGTGGTTTCCTGCACAAACAAAAGTGCGAAATGTGGTTTTTCAACACTAACACAAGTGCGAAAAGTGGTTTTTCAACACTATCACAAGTGCAAAAAGTGTTTTTTCCACACTAATACAAGTGCAAAAGTGGTTTCCTGCACCAACACAAGTGCGAAAAGTGGTTTTTCAACACTAACACAAGTGCGAAAAGTGGTTTTTCAACACTTTTACAAGTGCAAAAAGTGTTTTTTCCACACTAATACAAGTGCAAAAGTGGTTTCTTGAACCAAGACAAGTGCGAAATGTGGTTTTTCAACACTAACACAAGTGCGAAAAGTGGTTTTTCCACACTAATACAAGTGCAAAAGTGGTTTCCTGCACCAACACAAGTGTGAAAAGTGTTTTTTCAACACTATCACAAGTGCGAAAAGTGGTTTTTCAACACTATCACAAGTGCAAAAAGTGTTTTTTCCACACTAATACAAGTGCAAAAGTGGTTTCCTGCACCAACACAAGTGCGAAAGGTGGTTTTTCAACACTAACACAAGTGCGAAAAGTGGTTTTTCAACACTATCACAAGTGCAAAAAGTGTTTTTTCCACACTAATACAAGTGCAAAAGTGGTTTCCTGCACCAACACAAGTGCGAAAAGTGGTTTTTCAACACTAACACAAGTGCGAAAAGTGGTTTTTCAACACTAACACAAGTGCGAAAAGTGGTTTTTCAATACTAATACAAGTGCAAAAGTGGTTTCATGCACCAACAAAGGTGCGAAATGTGGTTTTTCAACAATAACACAAGTGCGAAAAGTGGTTTTTCAACACTATCACAAGTGCAAAAAGTGTTTTTTCCACACTAATACAAGTGCAAAAGTGGTTTCCTGCACCAACACAAGTGCGAAAAGTGGTTTTTCAACACTAACACAAGTGCGAAAAGTGGTTTTCAACACTAACACAAGTGCGAAAAGTGTTTTTTCCACACTAATACAAGTGCAAAAGTGGTTTCCTGCACCAACACAAGTACGAAAAGCGGTTTTTCAACACTAACACAAGAGCGAAAAGTGGTTTTTCAACACTATCACAAGTGCAAAAAGTGTTTTTTCCACACTAATACAAGTGCAAAAGTGGTTTCCTGCACCAACACAAGTGCGAAAAGTGGTTTTTCAACACTAACACAAGTGTGAAAAGTGGTTTTTCAACACTAACACAAGTGCGAAAAGTGGTTTTTCAACACCAACATAAGTGCGAAAGTGGTTTCCTGCACCAACACAAGTGCGAAAAGTGGTTTTTCAACAATAACACAAGTGCGAAAAGTGGTTTTTCAACACCAACACAAGTGCGAAAGTGGTTTCCTGCACCAACACAAGTGCGAAAAGTGGTTTTTCAACACTAACACAAGTGCGAAAAGTGATTTTTCAACACTATCACAAGTGCAAAAAGTGTTTTTTCTACACTAATACAAGTGCAAAAGTGGTTTCCTGCACCAACACAAGTGTGAAAAGTGTTTTTTCGACACTAACACAAGTGCGAAAAGTGGTTTTTCAGCACTAACACAAGTGCGAAAAGTGATTTTTCAACACTAACACAAGTGTGAAAAGTGGCTTTTCCACACTAATACAAGTGCAAAAGTGGTTTCCTGCACCAACACAAGTGCGAAATGTGGTTTTTCAACACTATCACAAGTGCAAAAAGTGTTTTTTCCACACTAATACAAGTGCAAAAGTGGTTTCCTGCACCAACACAAGTGCGAAAAGTGGTTTTTCAACACTAACACAAGTGCGAAAAGTGGTTTTTCAACACTAACACAAGTGCGAAAAGTGGTTTTTCCACACTAATACAAGTGCAAAAGTGGTTTCCTGCACCAACACAAGTGCGAAAAGTGGTTTTTCAACACTAACACAAGTGCGAAAAGTGGTTTTTCAACACTAACACAAGTGCGAAAAGTGGTTTTTCAACAATAACACAAGTGCCAAAAGTGTTTTTTCCACACTAATACAAGTGCAAAAGTGATTTCCTGCACCAACACAAGTGCGAAAAGTGGTTTTTCAACACTTTCACAAGTGCGAAAAGTGGTTTTTCAACACTATCACAAGTGCAAAAAGTGTTTTTTCCACACTAATACAAGTGCAAAAGTGGTTTCCTGCACCAACACAAGTGCGAAAAGTGGTTTTTCAACACTAACACAAGTGCGAAAAGTGGTTTTCAACACTAACACAAGTGCGAAAAGTGTTTTTTCCACACTAATACAAGTGCAAAAGTGGTTTCCTGCACCAACACAAGTGCGAAAAGTGGTTTTTCAACACTAACATTAGAGCGAAAAGTGGTTTTTCAACACTATCACAAGTGCAAAAAGTGTTTTTTCCACACTAATACAAGTGCAAAAGTGGTTGCCTGCACCAACACAAGTGCGAAAAGTGGTTTTTCAACACTAACACAAGTGTGAAAAGTGGTTTTTCAACACTAACACAAGTGCGAAAAGTGGTTTTTCAACACCAACACAAGTGCGAAAGTGGTTTCCTGCACCAACACAAGTGCGAAAAGTGGTTTTTCAACACTAACACAAGTGCGAAAAGTGGTTTTTCAACACCAACACAAGTGTGAAAGTGGTTTCCTGCACCAACACAAGTGCGAAAAGTGGTTTTTCAACACTAACACAAGTGCGAAAAGTGATTTTTCAACACTATCACAAGTGCAAAAAGTGTTTTTTCTACACTAATACAAGTGCAAAAGTGGTTTCCTGCACCAACACAAGTGCAAAAAGTGTTTTTTCAACACTAACACAAGTGCGAAAAGTGGTTTTTCAACACTAACACAAGTGCGAAAAGTGATTTTTCAACACTAACACAAGTGTGAAAAGTGGCTTTTCCACACTAATACAAGTGCAAAAGTGGTTTCCTGCACCAACACAAGTGCGAAATGTGGTTTTTCAACACTATCACAAGTGCAAAAAGTGTTTTTTCCACACTAATACAAGTGCAAAAGTGGTTTCCTGCACCAACACAAGTGCGAAAAGTGGTTTTTCAACACTAACACAAGTGCGAAAAGTGGTTTTTCAACACTATCACAAGTGCAAAAAGTGTTTTTTCCACACTAACACAAGTGCGAAAAGTGGTTTTTCAACACTAACACAAGTGCGAAAAGTGGTTTTTCAACACTAACACAAGTGCGAAAAGTGTTTTTCCACACTAATACAAGTGCAAAAGTGGTTTCCTGCATCAACACAAGTGCGAAAAGTGGTTTTTCAACACTAACACAAGTGCGAAAAGTGGTTTTTCCACACTAATACAAGTGCAAAAGTGGTTTCCTGCACCAACACAAGTGCGAAAAGTGGTTTTTCAACACTAACACAATTGCGAAAAGTGATTTTTCAACACTAACACAAGTGCGAAAAGTGTTTTTTCCACACTAATACAAGTGCAAAAGTGGTTTCCTGCACCAACACAAGTGCGAAAAGTGGTTTTTCAACACTAACACAAGTGCGAAAAGTGGTTTTTCAACACTAACACAAGTGCGAAAAGTGTTTTTTCCACACTAATACAAGTGCAAAAGTGGTTTCCTGCACCAACACAAGTGCGAAAAGTGGTTTTTCAACACTAACACAAGTGCGAAAAGTGGTTTTTCAACACTAACACAAGTGCGAAAAGTGTTTTTTCCACACTAATACAAGTGCAAAAGTGGTTTCCTGCACCAACACAAGTGCGAAAAGTGGTTTTTCAACACTTTCACAAGTGCAAAAAGTGTTTTTTCCACACTAATGCAAGTGCAAAAGTGGTTTCCTGCACCAAGACAAGTGCGAAAAGTGGTTTTTCAACACTAACACAAGTGCGAAAAGTGGTTTTTCCACACTAATACAAGTGCAAAAGTGGTTTCCTGCACCAACACAAGTGTGAAAAGTGTTTTTTCAACACTATCACAAGTGCGAAAAGTGGTTTTTCAACACTATCACAAGTGCAAAAAGTGTTTTTTCCACACTAATACAAGTGCAAAAGTGGTTTCCTGCACCAACACAAGTGCGAAAGGTGGTTTTTCAACACTAACACAAGTGCGAAAAGTGGTTTTTCAACACTATCACAAGTGCAAAAAGTGTTTTTTCCACACTAATACAAGTGCAAAAGTGGTTTCCTGCACCAACACAAGTGCGAAAAGTGGTTTTTCAACACTAACACAAGTGCGAAAAGTGGTTTTTCAACACTAACACAAGTGCGAAAAGTGGTTTTTCAACACTAATACAAGTGCAAAAGTGGTTTCCTGCACCAACAAAAGTGCGAAATGTGGTTTTTCAACACTAACACAAGTGCGAAAAGTGGTTTTTCAACACTATCACAAGTGCAAAAAGTGTTTTTTCCACACTAATACAAGTGCAAAAGTGGTTTCCTGCACCAACACAAGTGTGAAAAGTGGTTTTTCAACACTAACACAAGTGCGAAAAGTGGTTTTCAACACTAACACAAATGCGAAAAGTGTTTTTTCCACACTAATACAAGTGCAAAAGTGGTTTCCTGCACCAACACAAGTGCGAAAAGTGGTTTTTCAACACTAACACAAGAGCGAAAAGTGGTTTTTCAACACTATCACAAGTGCAAAAAGTGTTTTTTCCACACTAATACAAGTGCAAAAGTGGTTTCCTGCACCAACACAAGTGCGAAAAGTGGTTTTTCAACACCAACACAAGTGCGAAAGTGGTTTCCTGCACCAACACAAGTGCGAAAAGTGGTTTTTCAACACTAACACAAGTGCGAAAAGTGGTTTTTCAACACCAACACAAGTGCGAAAGTGGTTTCCTGCACCAACACAAGTGCGAAAAGTGGTTTTTCAACACTAACACAAGTGCGAAAAGTGATTTTTCAACACTATCACAAGTGCAAAAAGTGTTTTTTCTACACTAATACAAGTGCAAAAGTGGTTTCCTGCACCAACACAAGTGCAAAAAGTGTTTTTTCAACACTAACACAAGTGCGAAAAGTGGTTTTTCAACACTAACACAAGTGCGAAAAGTGATTTTTCAACACTAACACAAGTGTGAAAAGTGGCTTTTCCACACTAATACAAGTGCAAAAGTGGTTTCCTGCACCAACACAAGTGCGAAATGTGGTTTTTCAACACTATCACAAGTGCAAAAAGTGTTTTTTCCACACTAATACAAGTGCAAAAGTGGTTTCCTGCACCAACACAAGTGCGAAAAGTGGTTTTTCAACACTAACACAAGTGCGAAAAGTGGTTTTTCAACACTATCACAAGTGCAAAAAGTGTTTTTTCCACACTAACACAAGTGCGAAAAGTGGTTTTTCAACACTAACACAAGTGCGAAAAGTGGTTTTTCAACACTAACACAAGTGCGAAAAGTGTTTTTCCACACTAATACAAGTGCAAAAGTGGTTTCCTGCATCAACACAAGTGCGAAAAGTGGTTTTTCAACACTAACACAAGTGCGAAAAGTGGTTTTTCCACACTAATACAAGTGCAAAAGTGGTTTCCTGCACCAACACAAGTGCGAAAAGTGGTTTTTCAACACTAACACAATTGCGAAAAGTGATTTTTCAACACTAACACAAGTGCGAAAAGTGTTTTTTCCACACTAATACAAGTGCAAAAGTGGTTTCCTGCACCAACACAAGTGCGAAAAGTGGTTTTTCAACACTAACACAGGTGCGAAAAGTGGTTTTTCAACACTAACACAAGTGCGAAAAGTGTTTTTTCCACACTAATACAAGTGCAAAAGTGGTTTCCTGCACCAACACAAGTGCGAAAAGTGGTTTTTCAACACTAACACAAGTGCGAAAAGTGGTTTTTCAACACTAACACAAGTGCGAAAAGTGTTTTTTCCACACTAATACAAGTGCAAAAGTGGTTTCCTGCACCAACACAAGTGCGAAAAGTGGTTTTTCAACACTTTCACAAGTGCAAAAAGTGTTTTTTCCACACTAATGCAAGTGCAAAAGTGGTTTCCTGCACCAAGACAAGTGCGAAAAGTGGTTTTTCAACACTAACACAAGTGCGAAAAGTGGTTTTTCCACACTAATACAAGTGCAAAAGTGGTTTCCTGCACCAACACAAGTGTGAAAAGTGTTTTTTCAACACTATCACAAGTGCGAAAAGTGGTTTTTCAACACTATCACAAGTGCAAAAAGTGTTTTTTCCACACTAATACAAGTGCAAAAGTGGTTTCCTGCACCAACACAAGTGCGAAAGGTGGTTTTTCAACACTAACACAAGTGCGAAAAGTGGTTTTTCAACACTATCACAAGTGCAAAAAGTGTTTTTTCCACACTAATACAAGTGCAAAAGTGGTTTCCTGCACCAACACAAGTGCGAAAAGTGGTTTTTCAACACTAACACAAGTGCGAAAAGTGGTTTTTCAACACTAACACAAGTGCGAAAAGTGGTTTTTCAACACTAATACAAGTGCAAAAGTGGTTTCCTGCACCAACAAAAGTGCGAAATGTGGTTTTTCAACACTAACACAAGTGCGAAAAGTGGTTTTTCAACACTATCACAAGTGCAAAAAGTGTTTTTTCCACACTAATACAAGTGCAAAAGTGGTTTCCTGCACCAACACAAGTGCGAAAAGTGGTTTTTCAACACTAACACAAGTGCGAAAAGTGGTTTTCAACACTAACACAAATGCGAAAAGTGTTTTTTCCACACTAATACAAGTGCAAAAGTGGTTTCCTGCACCAACACAAGTGCGAAAAGTGGTTTTTCAACACTAACACAAGAGCGAAAAGTGGTTTTTCAACACTATCACAAGTGCAAAAAGTGTTTTTTCCACACTAATACAAGTGCAAAAGTGGTTTCCTGCACCAACACAAGTGCGAAAAGTGGTTTTTCAACACTAACACAAGTGCAAAAGTGGTTTCCTGCACCAACGCAAGTGCGAAAAGTGTTTTTTCAACACTAACACAAGTGCGAAAAGTGGTTTTTCAACACTAACACAAGTGCGAAAAGTGATTTTTCAACACTAACACAAGTGTGAAAAGTGGCTTTTCCACACTAATACAAGTGCAAAAGTGGTTTCCTGCACCAACACAAGTGCGAAATGTGGTTTTTCAACACTATCACAAGTGCAAAAAGTGTTTTTTCCACACTAATACAAGTGCAAAAGTGGTTTCCTGCACCAACACAAGTGCGAAAAGTGGTTTTTCAACACTAACACAAGTGCAAAAAGTGGTTTTTCAACACTAACACAAGTGCGAAAAGTGGTTTTTCCACACTAATACAAGTGCAAAAGTGGTTTCCTGCACCAACACAAGTGCGAAAAGTGGTTTTTCAACACTAACACAAGTGCGAAAAGTGGTTTTTCCACACTAATACAAGTGCAAAAGTGGTTTCCTGCACCAACACAAGTGTGAAAAGTGTTTTTTCAACACTATCACAAGTGCGAAAAGTGGTTTTTCAACACTATCACAAGTGCAAAAAGTGTTCTTTCCACACTAATACAAGTGCAAAAGTGGTTTCCTGCACCAACACAAGTGCGAAAGGTGGTTTTTCAACACTAACACAAGTGCGAAAAGTGGTTTTTCAACACTATCACAAGTGCAAAAAGTGTTTTTTCCACACTAATACAAGTGCAAAAGTTGTTTCCTGCACAAACACAAGTGCGAAAAGTGGTTTTTCAACACTAACACAAGTGCGAAAAGTGGTTTTTCAACACTAACACAAGTGCGAAAAGTGGTTTTTCAACACTAATACAAGTGCAAAAGTGGTTTCCTGCACCAACAAAAGTGCGAAATGTGGTTTTTCAACACTAACACAAGTGCGAATAGTGGTTTTTCAACACTATCACAAGTGCAAAAAGTGTTTTTTCCACACTAATACAAGTGTAAAAGTGGTTTCCTGCACCAACACAAGTGCGAAAAGTGGTTTTTCAACACTAACACAAGTGCGAAAAGTGGTTTTCAACACTAACACAAATGCGAAAAGTGTTTTTTCCACACTAATACAAGTGCAAAAGTGGTTTCCTGCACCAACACAAGTGCGAAAAGTGGTTTTTCAACACTAACATTAGAGCGAAAAGTGGTTTTTCAACACTATCACAAGTGCAAAAAGTGTTTTTTCCACACTAATACAAGTGCAAAAGTGGTTGCCTGCACCAACACAAGTGCGAAAAGTGGTTTTTCAACACTAACACAAGTGTGAAAAGTGGTTTTTCAACACTAACACAAGTGCGAAAAGTGGTTTTTCAACACCAACACAAGTGCGAAAGTGGTTTCCTGCACCAACACAAGTGCGAAAAGTGGTTTTTCAACACTAACACAAGTGCGAAAAGTGGTTTTTCAACACCAACACAAGTGCGAAAGTGGTTTCCTGCACCAACACAAGTGCGAAAAGTGGTTTTTCAACACTAACACAAGTGCGAAAAGTGATTTTTAAACACTATCACAAGTGCAAAAAGTGTTTTTTCTACACTAATACAAGTGCAAAAGTGGTTTCCTGCACCAACACAAGTGCAAAAAGTGTTTTTTCAACACTAACACAAGTGCGAAAAGTGGTTTTTCAACACTAACACAAGTGCGAAAAGTGATTTTTCAACACTAACACAAGTGTGAAAAGTGGCTTTTCCACACTAATACAAGTGCAAAAGTGGTTTCCTGCACCAACACAAGTGCGAAATGTGGTTTTTCAACACTATCACAAGTGCAAAAAGTGTTTTTTCCACACTAATACAAGTGCAAAAGTGGTTTCCTGCACCAACACAAGTGCGAAAAGTGGTTTTTCAACACTAACACAAGTGCGAAAAGTGGTTTTTCAACACTATCACAAGTGCAAGAAGTGTTTTTTCCACACTAACACAAGTGCGAAAAGTGGTTTTTCAACACTAACACAAGTGCGAAAAGTGGTTTTTCAACACTAACACAAGTGCGAATAGTGTTTTTTCCACACTAATACAAGTGCAAAAGTGGTTTCCTGCACCAACACAAGTGCGAAAAGTGGTTTTTCAACACTAACACAAGTGCGAAAAGTGGTTTTTCCACACTAATACAAGTGCAAAAGTGGTTTCCTGCACCAACACAAGTGCGAAAAGTGGTTTTTCAACACTAACACAATTGCGAAAAGTGATTTTTCAACACTGACACAAGTGCGAAAAGTGTTTTTCCACACTAATACAAGTGCAAAAGTGGTTTCCTGCACCAACACAAGTGCGAAAAGTGGTTTTTCAACACTAACACAAGTGCGAAAAGTGGTTTTTCAACACTAACACAAGTGCGAAAAGTGGTTTTTCCACACTAATACAAGTGCAAAAGTGGCTTCCTGCACCAACACAAGTGCGAAAAGTGGTTTTTCAACACTAACACAAGTGCGAAAAGTGGTTTTTCAACACTAACACAAGTGCGAAAAGTGTTTTTTCCACACTAATACAAGTGCAAAAGTGGTTTCCTGCACCAACACAAGTGCGAAAAGTGGTTTTTCAACACTTTCACAAGTGCAAAAAGTGTTTTTTCCACACTAATGCAAGTGCAAAAGTGGTTTCCTGCACCAAGACAAGTGCGAAAAGTGGTTTTTCAACACTAACACAAGTGCGAAAAGTGGTTTTTCCACACTAATACAAGTGCAAAAGTGGTTTCCTGCACCAACACAAGTGTGAAAAGTGTTTTTTCAACACTATCACAAGTGCGAAAAGTGGTTTTTCAACACTATCACAAGTGCAAAATGTGTTTTTTCCACACTAATACAAGTGCAAAAGTGGTGTCCTGCACCAACACAAGTGCGAAAGGTGGTTTTTCAACACTAACACAAGTGCGAAAAGTGGTTTTTCAACACTATCACAAGTGCAAAAAGTGTTTTTTCCACACTAATACAAGTGCAAAAGTGGTTTCCTGCACCAACACAAGTGCGAAAAGTGGTTTTTCAACACTAACACAAGTGCGAAAAGTGGTTTTTCAACACTAACACAAGTGCGAAAAGTGGTTTTTCAACACTAATACAAGTGCAAAAGTGGTTTCCTGCACCAACAAAAGTGCGAAATGTGGTTTTTCAACACTAACACAAGTGCGAAAAGTGGTTTTTCAACACTATCACAAGTGCAAAAAGTGTTTTTTCCACACTAATACAAGTGCAAAAGTGGTTTCCTGCACCAACACAAGTGCGAAAAGTGGTTTTTCAACACTAACACAAGTGCGAAAAGTGGTTTTCAACACTAACACAAATGCGAAAAGTGTTTTTTCCACACTAATACAAGTGCAAAAGTGGTTTCCTGCACCAACACAAGTGCGAAAAGTGGTTTTTCAACACTAACACAAGAGCGAAAAGTGGTTTTTCAACACTATCACAAGTGCAAAAAGTGTTTTTTCCACACTAATACAAGTGCAAAAGTGGTTTCCTGCACCAACACAAGTGCGAAAAGTGGTTTTTCAACACTAACACAAGTGTGAAAAGTGGTTTTTCAACACTAACACAAGTGCGAAAAGTGGTTTTTCAACATCAACATAAGTGCGAAAGTGGTTTCTTGCACCAACACAAGTGCGAAAAGTGGTTTTTCAACACTAACACAAGTGCGAAAAGTGGTTTTTCAACACCAACACAAGTGCGAAAGTGGTTTCCTGCACCAACACAAGTGCGAAAAGTGGTTTTTCAACACTAACACAAGTGCGAAAAGTGATTTTTCAACACTATCACAAGTGCAAAAAGTGTTTTTTCTACACTAATACAAGTGCAAAAGTGGTTTCCTGCACCAACACAAGTGCGAAAAGTGTTGTTTCAACACTAACACAAGTGCGAAAAGTGGTTTTTCAACACTAACACAAGTGCGAAAAGTGATTTTTCAACACTAACACAAGTGTGAAAAGTGGCTTTTCCACACTAATACAAGTGCAAAAGTGGTTTCCTGCACCAACACAAGTGCGAAATGTGGTTTTTCAACACTATCACAAGTGCAAAAAGTGTTTTTTCCACACTAATACAAGTGCAAAAGTGGTTTCCTGCACCAACACACGTGCGAAAAGTGGTTTTTCAACACTAACACAAGTGCAAAAAGTGGTTTTTCAACACTAACACAAGTGCGAAAAGTGGTTTTTCCACACTAATACAAGTGCAAAAGTGGTTTCCTGCACCAACACAAGTGCGAAAAGTGGTTTTTCAACACTAACACAAGTGCGAAAAGTGGTTTTTCCACACTAATACAAGTGCAAAAGTGGTTTCCTGCACCAACACAAGTGTGAAAAGTGTTTTTTCAACACTATCACAAGTGCGAAAAGTGGTTTTTCAACACTATCACAAGTGCAAAAAGTGTTTTTTCCACACTAATACAAGTGCAAAAGTGGTTTCCTGCACCAACACAAGTGCGAAAGGTGGTTTTTCAACACTAACACAAGTGCGAAAAGTGGTTTTTCAACACTATCACAAGTGCAAAAAGTGTTTTTTCCACACTAATACAAGTGCAAAAGTGGTTTCCTGCACAAACACAAGTGCGAAAAGTGGTTTTTCAACACTAACACAAGTGCGAAAAGTGGTTTTTCAACACTAACACAAGTGCGAAAAGTGGTTTTTCAACACTAATACAAGTGCAAAAGTGGTTTCCTGCACCAACAAAAGTGCGAAATGTGGTTTTTCAACACTAACACAAGTGCGAAAAGTGGTTTTTCAACACTATCACAAGTGCAAAAAGTGTTTTTTCCACACTAATACAAGTGTAAAAGTGGTTTCCTGCACCAACACAAGTGCGAAAAGTGGTTTTTCAACACTAACACAAGTGCGAAAAGTGGTTTTCAACACTAACACAAATGTGAAAAGTGTTTTTTCCACACTAATACAAGTGCAAAAGTGGTTTCCTGCACCAACACAAGTGCGAAAAGTGGTTTTTCAACACTAACACAAGAGCGAAAAGTGGTTTTTCAACACTATCACAAGTGCAAAAAGTGTTTTTTCCACACTAATACAAGTGCAAAAGTGGTTTCTTGCACCAACACAAGTGCGAAAAGTGGTTTTTCAACACTAACACAAGTGTGAAAAGTGGTTTTTCAACACTAACACAAGTGCGAAAAATGGTTTTTCAACACCAACATAAGTGCGAAAGTGGTTTCCTGCACCAACACAAGTGCGAAAAGTGGTTTTTCAACACTAACACAAGTGCGAAAAGTGGTTTTTCAACACCAACACAAGTGCGAAAGTGGTTTCCTGCACCAACACAAGTGCGAAAAGTGGTTTTTCAACACTAACACAAGTGCGAAAAGTGATTTTTCAACACTATCACAAGTGCAAAAAGTGTTTTTTCTACACTAATACAAGTGCAAAAGTGGTTTCCTGCACCAACACAAGTGCGAAAAGTGTTTTTTCAACACTAACACAAGTGCGAAAAGTGGTTTTTCAACACTAACACAAGTGCGAAAAGTGATTTTTCAACACTAACACAAGTGTGAAAAGTGGCTTTTCCACACTAATACAAGTGCAAAAGTGGTTTCCTGCACCAACACAAGTGCGAAATGTGGTTTTTCAACACTATCACAAGTGCAAAAAGTGTTTTTTCCACACTAATACAAGTGCAAAAGTGGTTTCCTGCACCAACACAAGTGCGAAAAGTGGTTTTTCAACACTAACACAAGTGCGAAAAGTGGTTTTTCAACACTAACACAAGTGCGAAAAGTGATTTTTCAACACTAACACAAGTGTGAAAAGTGGCTTTTCCACACTAATACAAGTGCAAAAGTGGTTTCCTGCACCAACACAAGTGCGAAATGTGGTTTTTCAACACTATCACAAGTGCAAAAAGTGTTTTTTCCACACTAATACAAGTGCAAAAGTGGTTTCCTGCACCAACACAAGTGCGAAAAGTGGTTTTTCAACACTAACACAAGTGCGAAAAGTGGTTTTTCCACACTAATACAAGTGCAAAAGTGGTTTCCTGCACCAACACAAGTGCGAAAAGTGGTTTTTCAACACTAACACAAGTGCGAAAATGGTTTTTCAACACTAACACAAGTGCGAAAAGTGTTTTTTCCACACTAATACAAGTGCAAAAGTGGTTTCCTGCACCAACACAAGTGCGAAAAGTGGTTTTTCAACACTTTCACAAGTGCAAAAAGTGTTTTTTCCACACTAATACAAGTGCAAAAGTGGTTTCCTGCACCAAGACAAGTGCGAAAAGTGGTTTTTCAACACCAGCACAAGTGCGAAAAGTGGTTTTTCCACACTAAAACAAGTGCAAAAGTGGTTTCCTGCACCAACACAAGTGTGAAAAGTGTTTTTTCAACACTATCACAAGTGCGAAAAGTGGTTTTTCAACACTATCACAAGTGCAAAAAGTCTTTTTTCCACACTAATACAAGTGCAAAAGTGGTTTCCTGCACCAACACAAGTGCGAAAAGTGGTTTTTCAACACTAACACAAGTGCGAAAAGTGGTTTTTCAACACTATCACAAGTGCAAAAAGTGTTTTTTCCACACTAATACAAGTGCAAAAGTGGTTTCCTGCACCAACACAAGTGCGAAAAGTGGTTTTTCAACACTAACACAAGTGCGAAAAGTGGTTTTTCAACACTAACACAAGTGCAAAAAGTGGTTTTTCAACACTAATACAAGTGCAAAAGTGGTTTCCTGCACCAACAAAAGTGCGAAAAGTGGTTTTTCAACACTAACACAAGTGCGAAAAGTGATTTTTCAACAATAACACAAGTGTGAAAAGTGGCTTTTCCACACTAATACAAGTGCAAAAGTGGTTTCCTGCACCAACACAAGTGCGAAATGTGGTTTTTCAACACTATCACAAGTGCAAAAAGTGTTTTTTCCACACTAATACAAGTGCAAAAGTGGTTTCCTGCACCAACACAAGTGCGAAAAGTGGTTTTTCAACACTAACACAAGTGCGAAAAGTGGTTTTTCAACACTAACACAAGTGCGAAAAGTGGTTTTTCCACACTAATACAAGTGCAAAAGTGGTTTCCTGCACCAACACAAGTGCGAAAAGTGGTTTTTCAACACTAACACAAGTGCAAAAAGTGGTTTTTCCACACTAATGCAAGTGCAAAAGTGGTTTCCTGCACCAACACAAGTGTGAAAAGTGTTTTTTCAACACTATCACAAGTGCGAAAAGTGGTTTTTCAACACTATCACAAGTGCAAAAAGTGTTTTTTCCACACTAATACAAGTGCAAAAGTGGTTTCCTGCACCAACACAAGTGCGAAAGGTGGTTTTTCAACACTAACACAAGTGCGAAAATCAACACTATCACAAGTGCAAAAAGTGTTTTTTCCACACTAATACAAGTGCAAAAGTGGTTTCCTGCACCAACACAAGTGCGAAAAGTGGTTTTTCAACACTAACACAAGTGCGAAAAGTGGTTTTTCAACACTAACACAAGTGCGAAAAGTGGTTTTTCAACACTAATACAAGTGCAAAAGTGGTTTGCTGCACCAACACAAGTGCGAAAAGTGGTTTTTCAACACTAACACAAGTGTGAAAAGTGGTTTTTCAACACTAACACAAGTGCGAAAAGTGGTTTTTCAACACCAACATAAGTGCGAAAGTGTATTCCTGCACCAACACAAGTGCGAAAAGTGGTTTTTCAACACTAACACAAGTGCGAAAAGTGGTTTTTCAACACCAACACAAGTGCGAAAGTGGTTTCCTGCACCAACACAAGTGCGAAAAGTGGTTTTTCAACACTAACACAAATGCGAAAAGTGGTTTTTCAACACTAACACAAGTGCGAAAAGTGTTTTTTCCACACTAATACAAGTGCAAAAGTGGTTTCCTGCACCAAGACAAGCGCGAAAAGTGGTTTTTCAACACTAACACAAGTGCTAAAAGTGGTTTTTCCACACTAATACAAGTGCAAAAGTGGTTTCCTGCACCAACACAAGTGCAAAAAGTGGTTTTTCAACACTAACACAAGTGCAAAAAGTGGTTTTTCCACACTAATGCAAGTGCAAAAGTGGTTTCCTGCACCAACACAAGTGTGAAAAGTGTTTTTTCAACACTATCACAAGTGCGAAAAGTGGTTTTTCAACACTATCACAAGTGCAAAAAGTGTTTTTTCCACACTAATACAAGTGCAAAAGTGGTTTCCTGCACCAACACAAGTGCGAAAAGTGGTTTTTCAACACCAACACAAGTGCGAAAGTGGTTTCCTGCACCAACACAAGTGCGAAAAGTGGTTTTTCAACACTAACACAAGTGCGAAAAGTGATTTTTCAACACTATCACAAGTGCAAAAAGTGTTTTTTCTACACTAATACAAGTGCAAAAGTGGTTTCCTGCACCAACACAAGTGCAAAAAGTGTTTTTTCAACACTAACACAAGTGCGAAAAGTGGTTTTTCAACACTAACACAAGTGCGAAAAGTGATTTTTCAACAATAACACAAGTGTGAAAAGTGGCTTTTCCACACTAATACAAGTGCAAAAGTGGTTTCCTGCACCAACACAAGTGCGAAATGTGGTTTTTCAACACTATCACAAGTGCAAAAAGTGTTTTTTCCACACTAATACAAGTGCAAAAGTGGTTTCCTGCACCAACACAAGTGCGAAAAGTGGTTTTTCAACACTAACACAAGTGCGAAAAGTGGTTTTTCAACACTAACACAAGTGCGAAAAGTGGTTTTTCCACACTAATACAAGTGCAAAAGTGGTTTCCTGCACCAACACAAGTGCGAAAAGTGGTTTTTCAACACTAACACAAGTGCAAAAAGTGGTTTTTCCACACTAATGCAAGTGCAAAAGTGGTTTCCTGCACCAACACAAGTGTGAAAAGTGTTTTTTCAACACTATCACAAGTGCGAAAAGTGGTTTTTCAACACTATCACAAGTGCAAAAAGTGTTTTTTCCACACTAATACAAGTGCAAAAGTGGTTTCCTGCACCAACACAAGTGCGAAAGGTGGTTTTTCAACACTAACACAAGTGCGAAAATCAACACTATCACAAGTGCAAAAAGTGTTTTTTCCACACTAATACAAGTGCAAAAGTGGTTTCCTGCACCAACACAAGTGCGAAAAGTGGTTTTTCAACACTAACACAAGTGCGAAAAGTGGTTTTTCAACACTAACACAAGTGCGAAAAGTGGTTTTTCAACACTAATACAAGTGCAAAAGTGGTTTGCTGCACCAACACAAGTGCGAAAAGTGGTTTTTCAACACTAACACAAGTGTGAAAAGTGGTTTTTCAACACTAACACAAGTGCGAAAAGTGGTTTTTCAACACCAACATAAGTGCGAAAGTGTATTCCTGCACCAACACAAGTGCGAAAAGTGGTTTTTCAACACTAACACAAGTGCGAAAAGTGGTTTTTCAACACCAACACAAGTGCGAAAGTGGTTTCCTGCACCAACACAAGTGCGAAAAGTGGTTTTTCAACACTAACACAAATGCGAAAAGTTGTTTTTCAACACTAACACAAGTGCGAAAAGTGTTTTTTCCACACTAATACAAGTGCAAAAGTGGTTTCCTGCACCAAGACAAGCGCGAAAAGTGGTTTTTCAACACTAACACAAGTGCTAAAAGTGGTTTTTCCACACTAATACAAGTGCAAAAGTGGTTTCCTGCACCAACACAAGTGCAAAAAGTGGTTTTTCAACACTAACACAAGTGCAAAAAGTGGTTTTTCCACACTAATGCAAGTGCAAAAGTGGTTTCCTGCACCAACACAAGTGTGAAAAGTGTTTTTTCAACACTATCACAAGTGCGAAAAGTGGTTTTTCAACACTATCACAAGTGCAAAAAGTGTTTTTTCCACACTAATACAAGTGCAAAAGTGGTTTCCTGCACCAACACAAGTGCGAAAAGTGGTTTTTCAACACCAACACAAGTGCGAAAGTGGTTTCCTGCACCAACACAAGTGCGAAAAGTGGTTTTTCAACACTAACACAAGTGCGAAAAGTGATTTTTCAACACTATCACAAGTGCAAAAAGTGTTTTTTCTACACTAATACAAGTGCAAAAGTGGTTTCCTGCACCAACACAAGTGCAAAAAGTGTTTTTTCAACACTAACACAAGTGCGAAAAGTGGTTTTTCAACACTAACACAAGTGCGAAAAGTGATTTTTCAACAATAACACAAGTGTGAAAAGTGGCTTTTCCACACTAATACAAGTGCAAAAGTGGTTTCTGCACCAACACAAGTGCGAAATGTGGTTTTTCAACACTATCACAAGTGCAAAAAGTGTTTTTTCCACACTAATACAAGTGCAAAAGTGGTTTCCTGCACCAACACAAGTGCGAAAAGTGGTTTTTCAACACTAACACAAGTGCGAAAAGTGGTTTTTCAACACTAACACAAGTGCGAAAAGTGGTTTTTCCACACTAATACAAGTGCAAAAGTGGTTTCCTGCACCAACACAAGTGCGAAAAGTGGTTTTTCAACACTAACACAAGTGCAAAAAGTGGTTTTTCCACACTAATGCAAGTGCAAAAGTGGTTTCCTGCACCAACACAAGTGTGAAAAGTGTTTTTTCAACACTATCACAAGTGCGAAAAGTGGTTTTTCAACACTATCACAAGTGCAAAAAGTGTTTTTTCCACACTAATACAAGTGCAAAAGTGGTTTCCTGCACCAACACAAGTGCGAAAGGTGGTTTTTCAACACTAACACAAGTGCGAAAAGTGGTTTTTCAACACTATCACAAGTGCAAAAAGTGTTTTTTCCACACTAATACAAGTGCAAAAGTGGTTTCCTGCACCAACACAAGTGCAAAAAGTGGTTTTTCAACACTAACACAAGTGCGAAAAGTGGTTTTTCAACACTAACACAAGTGCGAAAAGTGGTTTTTCAACACTAATACAAGTGCAAAAGTGGTTTCCTGCACCAACACAAGTGCGAAAAGTGGTTTTTCAGACACTAAACACAAGTGTGAAAAGTGGTTTTTCAACACTAACACAAGTGCGAAAAGTGGTTTTTCAACACCAACATAAGTGCGAAAGTGTATTCCTGCACCAACACAAGTGCGAAAAGTGGTTTTTCAACACTAACACAAGTGCGAAAAGTGGTTTTTCAACACCAACACAAGTGCGAAAGTGGTTTCCTGCACCAACACAAGTGCGAAAAGTGGTTTTTCAACACTAACACAAATGCGAAAAGTGGTTTTTCAACACTAACACAAGTGCGAAAAGTGTTTTTTCCACACTAATACAAGTGCAAAAGTGGTTTCCTGCACCAAGACAAGCGCGAAAAGTGGTTTTTCAACACTAACACAAGTGCTAAAAGTGGTTTTTCCACACTAATACAAGTGCAAAAGTGGTTTCCTGCACCAACACAAGTGCAAAAAGTGGTTTTTCAACACTAACACAAGTGCAAAAAGTGGTTTTTCCACACTAATGCAAGTGCAAAAGTGGTTTCCTGCACCAACACAAGTGTGAAAAGTGTTTTTTCAACACTATCACAAGTGCGAAAAGTGTTTTTCAACACTATCACAAGTGCAAAAAGTGTTTTTTCCACACTAATACAAGTGCAAAAGTGGTTTCCCGCACCAACACAAGTGCGAAAGGTGGTTTTTCAACACGAACACAAGTGCGAAAAGTGGTTTTTCAACACTAACACAAGTGCGAAAAGTGGTTTTTCAACACTATACAAGTGCAAAAGTGGTTTCCTGCACCAACAAAAGTGCGAAATGTGGTTTTTCAACACTAACACAAGTGCGAAAAGTGGTTTTTCAACACTATCACAAGTGCAAAAAGTGTTTTTTCCACACTAATACAAGTGTAAAAGTGGTTTCCTGCACCAACACAAGTGCGAAAAGTGGTTTTTCAACACTAACACAAGTGCGAAAAGTGGTTTTCAACACTAACACCAATGCGAAAAGTGTTTTTTCCACACTAATACAAGTGCAAAAGTGGTTTCCTGCACCAACACAAGTGCGAAAAGTGGTTTTTCAACACTAACACAAGAGCGAAAAGTGGTTTTTCAACACTATCACAAGTGCAAAAAGTGTTTTTTCCACACTAATACAAGTGCAAAAGTGGTTTCCTGCACCAACACAAGTGCGAAAAGTGGTTTTTCAACACTAACACAAGTGTGAAAAGTGGTTTTTCAACACTAACACAAGTGCGAAAAGTGGTTTTTCAACACCAACATAAGTGCGAAAGTGGTTTCCTGCACCAACACAAGTGCGAAAAGTGGTTTTTCAACACTAACACAAGTGCGAAAAGTGGTTTTTCAACACCAACACAAGTGCGAAAGTGGTTTCCTGCACCAACACAAGTGCGAAAAGTGGTTTTTCAACACTAACACAAGTGCGAAAAGTGATTTTTCAACACTATCACAAGTGCAAAAAGTGTTTTTTCTACACTAATACAAGTGCAAAAGTGGTTTCCTGCACCAACACAAGTGCGAAAAGTGTTTTTTCAACACTAACACAAGTGCGAAAAGTGGTTTTTCAACACTAAACAAGTGCGAAAAGTCATTTTTCAACACTAACACAAGTGTGAAAAGTGGCTTTTCCACACTAATACAAGTGCAAAAGTGGTTTCCTGCACCAACACAAGTGCGAAATGTGGTTTTTCAACACTATCACAAGTGCAAAAAGTGTTTTTTCCACACTAATACAAGTGCAAAAAGTGTTTTTTCCACACTAATACAAGTGCAAAAGTGGTTTCCTGCACCAACACAAGTGCGAAAAGTGGTTTTTCAACACTAACACAAGTGCGAAAAGTGGTTTTTCAACACTATCACAAGTGCAAAAAGTGTTTTTTCCACACTAATACAAGTGCAAAAGTGGTTTACTGCACCAACACAAGTGCGAAAAGTGGTTTTTCAACACTAACACAAGTGCGAAAAGTGGTTTTTCAACACTAACACAAGTGCGAAAAGTGTTTTTTCCACACTAATACAAGTGCGAAAGTGTATTCCTGCACCAACACAAGTGCGAAAAGTGGTTTTTCAACACTAACACAAGTGCGAAAAGTGGTTTTTCAACACCAACACAAGTGCGAAAGTGGTTTCCTGCACCAACACAAGTGCGAAAAGTGGTTTTTCAACACTAACACAAATGCGAAAAGTGGTTTTTCAACACTAACACAAGTGCGAAAAGTGTTTTTTCCACACTAATACAAGTGCAAAAGTGGTTTCCTGCACCAAGACAAGCGCGAAAAGTGGTTTTTCAACACTAACACAAGTGCTAAAAGTGGTTTTTCCACACTAATACAAGTGCAAAAGTGGTTTCCTGCACAAACACAAGTGCAAAAAGTGGTTTTTCAACACTAACACAAGTGCAAAAAGTGGTTTTTCCACACTAATGCAAGTGCAAAAGTGGTTTCCTGCACCAACACAAGTGTGAAAAGTGTTTTTTCAACACTATCACAAGTGCGAAAAGTGGTTTTTCAACACTATCACAAGTGCAAAAAGTGTTTTTTCCACACTAATACAAGTGCAAAAGTGGTTTCCTGCACCAACACAAGTGCGAAAGGTGGTTTTTCAACACGAACACAAGTGCGAAAAGTGGTTTTTCAACACTAACACAAGTGCGAAAAGTGGTTTTTCAACACTAATACAAGTGCAAAAGTGGTTTCCTGCACCAACAAAAGTGCGAAATGTGGTTTTTCAACACTAACACAAGTGCGAAAAGTGGTTTTTCAACACTATCACAAGTGCAAAAAGTGTTTTTTCCACACTAATACAAGTGTAAAAGTGGTTTCCTGCACCAACACAAGTGCGAAAAGTGGTTTTTCAACACTAACACAAGTGCGAAAAGTGGTTTTCAACACTAACACCAATGCGAAAAGTGTTTTTTCCACACTAATACAAGTGCAAAAGTGGTTTCCTGCACCAACACAAGTGCGAAAAGTGGTTTTTCAACACTAACACAAGTGCGAAAAGTGGTTTTTCAACACTAACACAAGTGCGAAAAGTGGTTTTTCAACACTAATACAAGTGCAAAAGTGGTTTGCTGCACCAACACAAGTGCGAAAAGTGGTTTTTCAACACTAACACAAGTGTGAAAAGTGGTTTTTCAACACTAACACAAGTGCGAAAAGTGGTTTTTCAACACCAACATAAGTGCGAAAGTGTATTCCTGCACCAACACAAGTGCGAAAAGTGGTTTTTCAACACTAACACAAGTGCGAAAAGTGGTTTTTCAACACCAACACAAGTGCGAAAGTGGTTTCCTGCACCAACACAAGTGCGAAAAGTGGTTTTTCAACACTAACACAAATGCGAAAAGTTGTTTTTCAACACTAACACAAGTGCGAAAAGTGTTTTTTCCACACTAATACAAGTGCAAAAGTGGTTTCCTGCACCAACACAAGTGCGAAAAGTGGTTTTTCAACACTAACACAAGTGCGAAAAGTGGTTTTTCAACACTAACACAAGTGCGAAAAGTGGTTTTTCAACACTAATACAAGTGCAAAAGTGGTTTGCTGCACCAACACAAGTGCGAAAAGTGGTTTTTCAACACTAACACAAGTGTGAAAAGTGGTTTTTCAACACTAACACAAGTGCGAAAAGTGGTTTTTCAACACCAACATAAGTGCGAAAGTGTATTCCTGCACCAACACAAGTGCGAAAAGTGGTTTTTCAACACTAACACAAGTGCGAAAAGTGGTTTTTCAACACCAACACAAGTGCGAAAGTGGTTTCCTGCACCAACACAAGTGCGAAAAGTGGTTTTTCAACACTAACACAAATGCGAAAAGTTGTTTTTCAACACTAACACAAGTGCGAAAAGTGTTTTTTCCACACTAATACAAGTGCAAAAGTGGTTTCCTGCACCAAGACAAGCGCGAAAAGTGGTTTTTCAACACTAACACAAGTGCTAAAAGTGGTTTTTCCACACTAATACAAGTGCAAAAGTGGTTTCCTGCACCAACACAAGTGCAAAAAGTGGTTTTTCAACACTAACACAAGTGCAAAAAGTGGTTTTTCCACACTAATGCAAGTGCAAAAGTGGTTTCCTGCACCAACACAAGTGTGAAAAGTGTTTTTTCAACACTATCACAAGTGCGAAAAGTGGTTTTTCAACACTATCACAAGTGCAAAAAGTGTTTTTTCCACACTAATACAAGTGCAAAAGTGGTTTCCTGCACCAACACAAGTGCGAAAAGTGGTTTTTCAACACCAACACAAGTGCGAAAGTGGTTTCCTGCACCAACACAAGTGCGAAAAGTGGTTTTTCAACACTAACACAAGTGCGAAAAGTGATTTTTCAACACTATCACAAGTGCAAAAAGTGTTTTTTCTACACTAATACAAGTGCAAAAGTGGTTTCCTGCACCAACACAAGTGCAAAAAGTGTTTTTTTCAACACTAACACAAGTGCGAAAAGTGGTTTTTCAACACTAACACAAGTGCGAAAAGTGATTTTTCAACAATAACACAAGTGTGAAAAGTGGCTTTTCCACACTAATACAAGTGCAAAAGTGGTTTCTGCACCAACACAAGTGCGAAATGTGGTTTTTCAACACTATCACAAGTGCAAAAAGTGTTTTTTCCACACTAATACAAGTGCAAAAGTGGTTTCCTGCACCAACACAAGTGCGAAAAGTGGTTTTTCAACACTAACACAAGTGCGAAAAGTGGTTTTTCAACACTAACACAAGTGCGAAAAGTGGTTTTTCCACACTAATACAAGTGCAAAAGTGGTTTCCTGCACCAACACAAGTGCGAAAAGTGGTTTTTCAACACTAACACAAGTGCAAAAAGTGGTTTTTCCACACTAATGCAAGTGCAAAAGTGGTTTCCTGCACCAACACAAGTGTGAAAAGTGTTTTTTCAACACTATCACAAGTGCGAAAAGTGGTTTTTCAACACTATCACAAGTGCAAAAAGTGTTTTTTCCACACTTATACAAGTGCAAAAGTGGTTTCCTGCACCAACACAAGTGCGAAAGGTGGTTTTTCAACACTAACACAAGTGCGAAAAGTGGTTTTTCAACACTATCACAAGTGCAAAAAGTGTTTTTTCCACACTAATACAAGTGCAAAAGTGGTTTCCTGCACCAACACAAGTGCAAAAAGTGGTTTTTCAACACTAACACAAGTGCGAAAAGTGGTTTTTCAACACTAACACAAGTGCGAAAAGTGGTTTTTCAACACTAATACAAGTGCAAAAGTGGTTTCCTGCACCAACACAAGTGCGAAAAGTGGTTTTTCAACACTAACACAAGTGTGAAAAGTGGTTTTTCAACACTAACACAAGTGCGAAAAGTGGTTTTTCAACACCAACATAAGTGCGAAAGTGTATTCCTGCACCAACACAAGTGCGAAAAGTGGTTTTTCAACACTAACACAAGTGCGAAAAGTGGTTTTTCAACACCAACACAAGTGCGAAAGTGGTTTCCTGCACCAACACAAGTGCGAAAAGTGGTTTTTTCAACACTAACACAAATGCGAAAAGTGGTTTTTCAACACTAACACAAGTGCGAAAAGTGTTTTTTCCACACTAATACAAGTGCAAAAGTGGTTTCCTGCACCAAGACAAGCGCGAAAAGTGGTTTTTCAACACTAACACAAGTGCTAAAAGTGGTTTTTCCACACTAATACAAGTGCAAAAGTGGTTTCCTGCACCAACACAAGTGCAAAAAGTGGTTTTTCAACACTAACACAAGTGCAAAAAGTGGTTTTTCCACACTAATGCAAGTGCAAAAGTGGTTTCCTGCACCAACACAAGTGTGAAAAGTGTTTTTTCAACACTATCACAAGTGCGAAAAGTGGTTTTTCAACACTATCACAAGTGCAAAAAGTGTTTTTTCCACACTAATACAAGTGCAAAAGTGGTTTCCCGCACCAACACAAGTGCGAAAGGTGGTTTTTCAACACGAACACAAGTGCGAAAAGTGGTTTTTCAACACTAACACAAGTGCGAAAAGTGGTTTTTCAACACTAATACAAGTGCAAAAGTGGTTTCCTGCACCAACAAAAGTGCGAAATGTGGTTTTTCAACACTAACACAAGTGCGAAAAGTGGTTTTTCAACACTATCACAAGTGCAAAAAGTGTTTTTTCCACACTAATACAAGTGTAAAAGTGGTTTCCTGCACCAACACAAGTGCGAAAAGTGGTTTTTCAACACTAACACAAGTGCGAAAAGTGGTTTTCAACACTAACACCAATGCGAAAAGTGTTTTTTCCACACTAATACAAGTGCAAAAGTGGTTTCCTGCACCAACACAAGTGCGAAAAGTGGTTTTTCAACACTAACACAAGAGCGAAAAGTGGTTTTTCAACACTATCACAAGTGCAAAAAGTGTTTTTTCCACACTAATACAAGTGCAAAAGTGGTTTCCTGCACCAACACAAGTGCGAAAAGTGGTTTTTCAACACTAACACAAGTGTGAAAAGTGGTTTTTCAACACTAACACAAGTGCGAAAAGTGGTTTTTCAACACCAACATAAGTGCGAAAGTGGTTTCCTGCACCAACACAAGTGCGAAAAGTGGTTTTTCAACACTAACACAAGTGCGAAAAGTGGTTTTTCAACACCAACACAAGTGCGAAAGTGGTTTCCTGCACCAACACAAGTGCGAAAAGTGGTTTTTCAACACTAACACAAGTGCGAAAAGTGATTTTTCAACACTATCACAAGTGCAAAAAGTGTTTTTTCTACACTAATACAAGTGCAAAAGTGGTTTCCTGCACCAACACAAGTGCGAAAAGTGTTTTTTCAACACTAACACAAGTGCGAAAAGTGGTTTTTCAACACTAAACAAGTGCGAAAAGTCATTTTTCAACACTAACACAAGTGTGAAAAGTGGCTTTTCCACACTAATACAAGTGCAAAAGTGGTTTCCTGCACCAACACAAGTGCGAAATGTGGTTTTTCAACACTATCACAAGTGCAAAAAGTGTTTTTTCCACACTAATACAAGTGCAAAAAGTGTTTTTTCCACACTAATACAAGTGCAAAAGTGGTTTCCTGCACCAACACAAGTGCGAAAAGTGGTTTTTCAACACTAACACAAGTGCGAAAAGTGGTTTTTCAACACTATCACAAGTGCAAAAAGTGTTTTTTCCACACTAATACAAGTGCAAAAGTGGTTTACTGCACCAACACAAGTGCGAAAAGTGGTTTTTCAACACTAACACAAGTGCGAAAAGTGGTTTTTCAACACTAACACAAGTGCGAAAAGTGTTTTTTCCACACTAATACAAGTGCGAAAGTGTATTCCTGCACCAACACAAGTGCGAAAAGTGGTTTTTCAACACTAACACAAGTGCGAAAAGTGGTTTTTCAACACCAACACAAGTGCGAAAGTGGTTTCCTGCACCAACACAAGTGCGAAAAGTGGTTTTTCAACACTAACACAAATGCGAAAAGTGGTTTTTCAACACTAACACAAGTGCGAAAAGTGTTTTTTCCACACTAATACAAGTGCAAAAGTGGTTTCCTGCACCAAGACAAGCGCGAAAAGTGGTTTTTCAACACTAACACAAGTGCTAAAAGTGGTTTTTCCACACTAATACAAGTGCAAAAGTGGTTTCCTGCACCAACACAAGTGCAAAAAGTGGTTTTTCAACACTAACACAAGTGCAAAAAGTGGTTTTTCCACACTAATGCAAGTGCAAAAGTGGTTTCCTGCACCAACACAAGTGTGAAAAGTGTTTTTTCAACACTATCACAAGTGCGAAAAGTGGTTTTTCAACACTATCACAAGTGCAAAAAGTGTTTTTTCCACACTAATACAAGTGCAAAAGTGGTTTCCTGCACCAACACAAGTGCGAAAGGTGGTTTTTCAACACGAACACAAGTGCGAAAAGTGGTTTTTCAACACTAACACAAGTGCGAAAAGTGGTTTTTCAACACTAATACAAGTGCAAAAGTGGTTTCCTGCACCAACAAAAGTGCGAAATGTGGTTTTTCAACACTAACACAAGTGCGAAAAGTGGTTTTTCAACACTATCACAAGTGCAAAAAGTGTTTTTTCCACACTAATACAAGTGTAAAAGTGGTTTCCTGCACCAACACAAGTGCGAAAAGTGGTTTTTCAACACTAACACAAGTGCGAAAAGTGGTTTTCAACACTAACACCAATGCGAAAAGTGTTTTTTCCACACTAATACAAGTGCAAAAGTGGTTTCCTGCACCAACACAAGTGCAAAAAGTGGTTTTTCAACACTAACACAAGAGCGAAAAGTGGTTTTTCAACACTATCACAAGTGCAAAAAGTGTTTTTTCCACACTAACACAAGTGCGAAAAGTGGTTTTTCAACACTAACACAAGTGCGAAAAGTGGTTTTTCAACACTAATACAAGTGCAAAAGTGGTTTGCTGCACCAACACAAGTGCGAAAAGTGGTTTTTCAACACTAACACAAGTGTGAAAAGTGGTTTTTCAACACTAACACAAGTGCGAAAAGTGGTTTTTCAACACCAACATAAGTGCGAAAGTGTATTCCTGCACCAACACAAGTGCGAAAAGTGGTTTTTCAACACTAACACAAGTGCGAAAAGTGGTTTTTCAACACCAACACAAGTGCGAAAGTGGTTTCCTGCACCAACACAAGTGCGAAAAGTGTTTTTCAACACTAACACAAATGCGAAAAGTTGTTTTTCAACACTAACACAAGTGCGAAAAGTGTTTTTTCCACACTAATACAAGTGCAAAAGTGGTTTCCTGCACCAAGACAAGCGCGAAAAGTGGTTTTTCAACACTAACACAAGTGCTAAAAGTGGTTTTTTCCACACTAATACAAGTGCAAAAGTGGTTTCCTGCACCAACACAAGTGCAAAAAGTGGTTTTTCAACACTAACACAAGTGCAAAAAGTGGTTTTTCCACACTAATGCAAGTGCAAAAGTGGTTTCCTGCACCAACACAAGTGTGAAAAGTGTTTTTTCAACACTATCACAAGTGCGAAAAGTGGTTTTTCAACACTATCACAAGTGCAAAAAGTGTTTTTTCCACACTAATACAAGTGCAAAAGTGGTTTCCTGCACCAACACAAGTGCGAAAAGTGGTTTTTCAACACCAACACAAGTGCGAAAGTGGTTTCCTGCACCAACACAAGTGCGAAAAGTGGTTTTTCAACACTAACACAAGTGCGAAAAGTGATTTTTCAACACTATCACAAGTGCAAAAAGTGTTTTTTCTACACTAATACAAGTGCAAAAGTGGTTTCCTGCACCAACACAAGTGCAAAAAGTGTTTTTTCAACACTAACACAAGTGCGAAAAGTGGTTTTTCAACACTAACACAAGTGCGAAAAGTGATTTTTCAACAATAACACAAGTGTGAAAAGTGGCTTTTCCACACTAATACAAGTGCAAAAGTGGTTTCCTGCACCAACACAAGTGCGAAATGTGGTTTTTCAACACTATCACAAGTGCAAAAAGTGTTTTTTCCACACTAATACAAGTGCAAAAGTGGTTTCCTGCACCAACACAAGTGCGAAAAGTGGTTTTTCAACACTAACACAAGTGCGAAAAGTGGTTTTTCAACACTAACACAAGTGCGAAAAGTGGTTTTTCCACACTAATACAAGTGCAAAAGTGGTTTCCTGCACCAACACAAGTGCGAAAAGTGGTTTTTCAACACTAACACAAGTGCAAAAAGTGGTTTTTCCACACTAATGCAAGTGCAAAAGTGGTTTCCTGCACCAACACAAGTGCAAAAAGTGGTTTTTCAACACTAACACAAGTGCGAAAAGTGGTTTTTCAACACTAACACAAGTGCGAAAAGTGGTTTTTCAACACTAATACAAGTGCAAAAGTGGTTTCCTGCACCAACACAAGTGCGAAAAGTGGTTTTTCAACACTAACACAAGTGTGAAAAGTGGTTTTTCAACACTAACACAAGTGCGAAAAGTGGTTTTTCAACACCAACATAAGTGCGAAAGTGTATTCCTGCACCAACACAAGTGCGAAAAGTGGTTTTTCAACACTAACACAAGTGCGAAAAGTGGTTTTTCAACACCAACACAAGTGCGAAAGTGGTTTCCTGCACCAACACAAGTGCGAAAAGTGGTTTTTCAACACTAACACAAATGCGAAAAGTGGTTTTTCAACACTAACACAAGTGCGAAAAGTGTTTTTTCCACACTAATACAAGTGCAAAAGTGGTTTCCTGCACCAAGACAAGCGCGAAAAGTGGTTTTTCAACACTAACACAAGTGCTAAAAGTGGTTTTTCCACACTAATACAAGTGCAAAAGTGGTTTCCTGCACCAACACAAGTGCAAAAAGTGGTTTTTCAACACTAACACAAGTGCAAAAAGTGGTTTTTCCACACTAATGCAAGTGCAAAAGTGGTTTCCTGCACCAACACAAGTGTGAAAAGTGTTTTTTCAACACTATCACAAGTGCGAAAAGTGGTTTTTCAACACTATCACAAGTGCAAAAAGTGTTTTTTCCACACTAATACAAGTGCAAAAGTGGTTTCCTGCACCAACACAAGTGCGAAAGGTGGTTTTTCAACACGAACACAAGTGCGAAAAGTGGTTTTTCAACACTAACACAAGTGCGAAAAGTGGTTTTTCAACACTAATACAAGTGCAAAAGTGGTTTCCTGCACCAACAAAAGTGCGAAATGTGGTTTTTCAACACTAACACAAGTGCGAAAAGTGGTTTTTCAACACTATCACAAGTGCAAAAAGTGTTTTTTCCACACTAATACAAGTGTAAAAGTGGTTTCCTGCACCAACACAAGTGCGAAAAGTGGTTTTTCAACACTAACACAAGTGCGAAAAGTGGTTTTCAACACTAACACCAATGCGAAAAGTGTTTTTTCCACACTAATACAAGTGCAAAAGTGGTTTCCTGCACCAACACAAGTGCGAAAAGTGGTTTTTCAACACTAACACAAGAGCGAAAAGTGGTTTTTCAACACTATCACAAGTGCAAAAAGTGTTTTTTCCCACACTAATACAAGTGCAAAAGTGGTTTCCTGCACCAACACAAGTGCGAAAAGTGGTTTTTCAACACTAACACAAGTGTGAAAAGTGGTTTTTCAACACTAACACAAGTGCGAAAAGTGGTTTTTCAACACCAACATAAGTGCGAAAGTGGTTTCCTGCACCAACACAAGTGCGAAAAGTGGTTTTTCAACACTAACACAAGTGCGAAAAGTGGTTTTTCAACACCAACACAAGTGCGAAAGTGGTTTCCTGCACCAACACAAGTGCGAAAAGTGGTTTTTCAACACTAACACAAGTGCGAAAAGTGATTTTTCAACACTATCACAAGTGCAAAAAGTGTTTTTTCTACACTAATACAAGTGCAAAAGTGGTTTCCTGCACCAACACAAGTGCGAAAAGTGTTTTTTCAACACTAACACAAGTGCGAAAAGTGGTTTTTCAACACTAAACAAGTGCGAAAAGTCATTTTTCAACACTAACACAAGTGTGAAAAGTGGCTTTTCCACACTAATACAAGTGCAAAAGTGGTTTCCTGCACCAACACAAGTGCGAAATGTGGTTTTTCAACACTATCACAAGTGCAAAAAGTGTTTTTTCCACACTAATACAAGTGCAAAAAGTGTTTTTTCCACACTAATACAAGTGCAAAAGTGGTTTCCTGCACCAACACAAGTGCGAAAAGTGGTTTTTCAACACTAACACAAGTGCGAAAAGTGGTTTTTCAACACTATCACAAGTGCAAAAAGTGTTTTTTCCACACTAATACAAGTGCAAAAGTGGTTTCCTGCACCAACACAAGTGTGAAAAGTGTTTTTTCAACACTATCACAAGTGCGAAAAGTGGTTTTTCAACACTATCACAAGTGCAAAAAGTGTTTTTTCCACACTAATACAAGTGCAAAAGTGGTTTCCTGCACCAACACAAGTGCGAAAGGTGGTTTTTCAACACTAACACAAGTGCGAAAAGTGGTTTTTCAACACTATCACAAGTGCAAAAAGTGTTTTTTCCACACTAATACAAGTGCAAAAGTGGTTTCCTGCACCAACACAAGTGCAAAAAGTGGTTTTTCAACACTAACACAAGTGCGAAAAGTGGTTTTTCAACACTAACACAAGTGCGAAAAGTGGTTTTTCAACACTAATACAAGTGCAAAAGTGGTTTCCTGCACCAACACAAGTGCGAAAAGTGGTTTTTCAACACTAACACAAGTGTGAAAAGTGGTTTTTCAACACTAACACAAGTGCGAAAAGTGGTTTTTCAACACCAACATAAGTGCGAAAGTGTATTCCTGCACCAACACAAGTGCGAAAAGTGGTTTTTCAACACTAACACAAGTGCGAAAAGTGGTTTTTCAACACCAACACAAGTGCGAAAGTGGTTTCCTGCACCAACACAAGTGCGAAAAGTGGTTTTTCAACACTAACACAAATGCGAAAAGTGGTTTTTCAACACTAACACAAGTGCGAAAAGTGTTTTTTCCACACTAATACAAGTGCAAAAGTGGTTTCCTGCACCAAGACAAGCGCGAAAAGTGGTTTTTCAACACTAACACAAGTGCTAAAAGTGGTTTTTCCACACTAATACAAGTGCAAAAGTGGTTTCCTGCACCAACACAAGTGCAAAAAGTGGTTTTTCAACACTAACACAAGTGCAAAAAGTGGTTTTTCAACACTAATGCAAGTGCAAAAGTGGTTTCCTGCACCAACACAAGTGTGAAAAGTGTTTTTTCAACACTATCACAAGTGCGAAAAGTGGTTTTTCAACACTATCACAAGTGCAAAAAGTGTTTTTTCCACACTAATACAAGTGCAAAAGTGGTTTCCTGCACCAACACAAGTGCGAAAGGTGGTTTTTCAACACGAACACAAGTGCGAAAAGTGGTTTTTCAACACTAACACAAGTGCGAAAAGTGGTTTTTCAACACTAATACAAGTGCAAAAGTGGTTTCCTGCACCAACAAAAGTGCGAAATGTGGTTTTTCAACACTAACACAAGTGCGAAAAGTGGTTTTTCAACACTATCACAAGTGCAAAAAGTGTTTTTTCCACACTAATACAAGTGTAAAAGTGGTTTCCTGCACCAACACAAGTGCGAAAAGTGGTTTTTCAACACTAACACAAGTGCGAAAAGTGGTTTTCAACACTAACACCAATGCGAAAAGTGTTTTTTCCACACTAATACAAGTGCAAAAGTGGTTTCCTGCACCAACACAAGTGCGAAAAGTGGTTTTTCAACACTAACACAAGAGCGAAAAGTGGTTTTTCAACACTATCACAAGTGCAAAAAGTGTTTTTTCCACACTAATACAAGTGCAAAAGTGGTTTCCTGCACCAACACAAGTGCGAAAAGTGGTTTTTCAACACTAACACAAGTGTGAAAAGTGGTTTTTCAACACTAACACAAGTGCGAAAAGTGGTTTTTCAACACCAACATAAGTGCGAAAGTGGTTTCCTGCACCAACACAAGTGCGAAAAGTGGTTTTTCAACACTAACACAAGTGCGAAAAGTGGTTTTTCAACACCAACACAAGTGCGAAAGTGGTTTCCTGCACCAACACAAGTGCGAAAAGTGGTTTTTCAACACTAACACAAGTGCGAAAAGTGATTTTTCAACACTATCACAAGTGCAAAAAGTGTTTTTTCTACACTAATACAAGTGCAAAAGTGGTTTCCTGCACCAACACAAGTGCGAAAAGTGTTTTTTCAACACTAACACAAGTGCGAAAAGTGGTTTTTCAACACTAAACAAGTGCGAAAAGTCATTTTTCAACACTAACACAAGTGTGAAAAGTGGCTTTTCCACACTAATACAAGTGCAAAAGTGGTTTCCTGCACCAACACAAGTGCGAAATGTGGTTTTTCAACACTATCACAAGTGCAAAAAGTGTTTTTTCCACACTAATACAAGTGCAAAAAGTGTTTTTTCCACACTAATACAAGTGCAAAAGTGGTTTCCTGCACCAACACAAGTGCGAAAAGTGGTTTTTCAACACTAACACAAGTGCGAAAAGTGGTTTTTCAACACTATCACAAGTGCAAAAAGTGTTTTTTCCACACTAATACAAGTGCAAAAGTGGTTTCCTGCACCAACACAAGTGCGAAAAGTGGTTTTGCAATACTAGCACATGTGTGAAAAGTGGTTTTCAATGACAGCACAAGTGTGGAAAGTGGTTTTGCAACACTAACGCAAGTGCAAAAAGTGGTTTTCAATGCCAGCACAAGTGAGAAAAGTGGTTCTGCAACACAAGCTCTAGTCTGGAAAGTGGTTTTCAATGCCAGCACAAGTGCAAAAAGTGGTTTTCCAACAGAAACACAAGAGTAGGTGATAAATGTTGCTTCTGGGACACCTCTGTTTAACATGGGAAATCCCTATCTAATGTCATTTACCCCCTTGTCTTTTTCAAAAATAATAAACACCTCTATTTCTCCCTCTATGAACCTATAATCCTTCTCACCTTATGAACCTATAATCCTTCTCGCCTTATGAACCTATAATCCTTCTCACCTTATGAACCTATAATCCTTCTCACCTTATGAACCTATGATTTTCTTCCTTTATGAATCTATAATCCTTCTAGCCTTATGAACCTATGATCCTTCTCACTTACATGTAATTTTTACCCTATTCCCCCCACTACCCCCTTGATGTAGTTCCTTAGACCACTCTACTAATGAGCCTATAAATATATTATCTCTTTCTAACTTTTTAAAGAGTTCCATTCTCCTATAGAACTCATCCCCATCAAGTATATTTATAAAGTATACAGGTTCCTTAACCTTTTGTTGTGAAAGTATAAAGTGGTATGTTTCACGAAGGGTTCTTGTTTGACCTCCTCCTCTCCCACATACCATTTTAAAATTATAATATTTATTATCCGATTGATAACCATTAAAGTTCTCACTCCACTCTAATATATTTTTCTTCCCGCCCTCCATTACCCCACTTAACAAATGAATACGTTTATCCGTCTTGAGGACCTTCTGACCAGTGATTCTCTCAACCTCTTGAATCTGATATTTTTCACATTCGTTATGTTTTCCATTTATATACCAAGGTTGATTACACCTCCACTCTTTAGTCTGGTTGATACTTGGTTCTATCATTTATATAATAGTAAAAAAGGTGGCGGTAGCCCGTTAAAATCCCTAACCCCCCTTTTAAACTTATCACTTATATATACAGTGATCCCTCGTTTATCGCGGGGGTTATGTTCCAGAACCCCCCGCGATAGACGAAAATCCGCGAAGTAGCGACCATATTTTTATTTTATTATTTATATATATTTTAAAGCTTTATGACCCTCCCCACACTCCTATTAACCTTTCCCACACTCTTATTAACCTTTCCCATACTCTTATAAACACTTCCTATACTCTTAAACACTTTTTACACTCTTAAACATATGTAATTTTAACAACATATAAAATTCTAATGGGTACTCACCATTGAAGATACTGTAGCGACCCATGGGTTCCCCAAGCAAGACCAGCATCAGAATCTCCTTGCTCCAGCCGGTGACGTCACCGGCGGGGATCCGCGGCGCAATAGTGGCTGGTCACGTGACCACCAAAGCGTGTCGTGCATGCAGGTATAATCAGCTACACCTGTTGATCACGTGACCACCGAAGCACGCCACGCTTGAGAGGCGTGGCTTTCGGTTTCGGTTCCTGGTTGTGCTTTATAATGCAGCCCGATAAACGGGCTTTTCAGTGTTCCCGAGTTGGTTTTGAGAATAAATATCTTCTCGGACGAGTTTGTGTCTTGCCCGTCATTTCGTCCGTATCAAGCAAGAGCCCCGGCTCTTCAATACTACAACTTGCGTGATGACGATGATGAATGTACTGCACAGCCAGAAAGAGCATTACAGTTACCCATTACGTGGGTAACTAGCGCAAGTGGAAGCTGCCGCATCTGCGTTTTCCATACGCACGACTCTTTGTCTCTCCTTCTACTGTACACTATGTACAGTATTTTATTTCTTGTAATATGTTTTAATAACTGTATTTTTCTTATTTTTTTACGTTTTTTAGGCTAGAAAATGCTTATTTTACCACAAAAATATTTAAAATAATAGTATATAAAAATACATTCATACCGCAAAATCCCGCGATATAGCGAAAAATCCGCGATATAATTTTATATATATGAGCGAGAAAAACCCGCGATGTACCGAAGCCGCGAAAAGTGAACCGCGATATAGCGAGGGACGACTGTATATCTTATCACTTATATATATCTTATCACTTATATATCTTATCACTTATATATCTTATCACTTTTATCTTATCACTTATATATCTTATCACTTATATATCTTATCACTTATATACTTATATAACCATAAGGGAGACTATCAATTCCATTTTCTAAAATAAACCTCTTATCATCAAAAGCCCCCAATGCTTTCTTATTCACCTCTTCTGAATATAATTGATGTTTATAACTTCTTATTCCATTAATCTTTCTAAACTCTTCTTTCTTTGTTGTTAAACAGTTATAATAATCCTTAAAGTTTATTGTTTCTTTAATAACATTTTTCTTTACACCTTTTAACTTCTTATCAGTCTTTTCAAGTTATTCACAATGTATTTATAAGCATAAGCCTTCGACCTCAATCCCACAAATTCACTCATAACATTTCCTCCCAATTCATCCTTGAACTTTCCAATCACCTTTTTATTTTTAGAAGAGAACAACTCACTCTCTGGACTGTAATTACTTGTATCATAGATATTAATGTCCTTTTTCATGTCTGAATAAACATCATCAGTATTAAATTTCAAAATAAAACTATCAGTATCCATATACAACAATGACACATTATCCTTATACTTTGATTTTAGATCAATATAAAAGTAATCATACATTAATGACTTTGACAAGTCAAGAATTGATGTTCCAATGTAAATAGGTTTGTCCATTTCAATACTCTCTTTAACCAAATGGATCGCACAAAAGTTCTCAGTAAAGACCTCATCTCTAGTAAAACTCGGTCTATTAATTAATTTTGATGCTTGTTCCCAAGATGTTGCTAGTCTGATATTTTGTCTTTTCCTCACATTCTCCATGGTCTTACCAAAGACCGCATTATTCATCAATTTATAAAAGTCTTTCTCAAAATTTGTTTTTGACTCTGTTCTTCTTTGTGTATTAAAATCAATGTACCCCTTTAACCAATGACTTTGATTGAACTTTAGAACTTTAGAACTGTGGATCTTCTCTACTCTTAGACCTTTTGATAAATATTGTCACAAATTTCTTTGGTGTAGTACATAATTTTTCTTGTTCTATAATGTAGTAAGTAATTTTTCTGTTGATTCACCTATATCAAACGATTGTTGATAATCACTCAACCATTCTTTCTTTGGACTTTCTTTCTCACAAGCAAATGGAAGATCTTTATGTTTGATATGAAGTTCTTCAGGATATTTTAAATCGACCTCGAAATAATAACCAACCTTTGAATCATCCAATTCTTTTTGTGTAGAGATACATACATCTTGTAAAACTTTTGTGTAGTCTTTTTCCTTTACCCATCGTAGTTTCCCATAAGGAAGAGCTTGAGACATTGCCCAGCCATACAAGTTGTTTGCGTCATAGTGCATCAAGTAAGAACTCTCTTTCGTTGAATCATAATTTGGAAGATATTTGTTATTTGCTTTTGCGTATCTGCTCGAGCATACTTGTGAAATTCCACCTCTTTTTGCCTTTTCAATCATCAAAAGCATATCGACATCGGTTATCAAATCCAAACCTTGTTTTGTCATTTTCAACATCGCGCTCCAAGCCAATCCAGGTGTTGTGTAGTAGTGAGCAGGATCCAATCCATATCCAGTGCGACAAACAGATCTAAAGGCTTCAAATACATCGGCCAATAAAAGCACATCAGTTTTGAGATACAAATCGTGATACTCGCCAAGATTCTTGATGTTATATTTTTCCCAAACATTTTGTGCGTGTACATAATCTTTATCAGATATATGACTGTTGTTTAATTTGTTATCGAAATTTTCTTTTAAAGGAAGTTGTGTTTCATTGAATCTCTCAAATGAGTCCATATAGTCATAGGGGTAAATTCCCTTTTGTGTTAGAAAATCTTTATCTGAAAAATACTCTGAAAGACATGGAAACACTTTTAGATTTTGAACCAAGTTAGCCAATGGACTTGCCATGAATTTAAATGTATCAAGAAATCTGATATGAGTAATAGGAGATGTGTGAATTGTTTTTGTGAATGAAATGTATTTCTGATCCGTGTTAGGAATTGCTGAAATGTGTCCAGATGTCTTTGAAAGTTCATTAATAAATAGATGCGTATCATAATGAGCATTGTTATGAAGAAAGACAGGAATGAAAGAGGGGAGTTGATAATTAATATTACAACTTTAATGAGCTGGACCTCTATATTTACCAGTGAGATGACAATGATCTCTAACCTTTAGACCTTCACCAATTTTTTCCTCACAAATATGACAAACATTGTTTTTTCTAAATTCCCTTTTCTGTTCACTCGTCAAGGACATTGGTTTATTAGTTTCTCTCATTATCTTGGTTAATCGGACACAGTCTTTTTCTAGTCGTTTCACAAACTCCTCTGGGGTATTTGAGCCTCTATACTCCTCTAACTTGTTATATTTATCACCAACGGATGATTTGATATAATAACAAAAACCGCAAGGAGTATGTTTTTGATATTTATTTGTGTATGATTCTTTTGGATCTGGAGAAGCAGTATCTATTTTTTCTAGAATACTTTCAAAATCAGCATATATAACAAATGGATGTTTGATCTTTTTCTTTTCATCTTTGAATGTGATATTTGAGCCTTCTTTAGGCATATTGATTACCGTTGATTTATGTTCACCACAATAATTTGAATGTTTATCTAATCTTTCTTGTGTATGGAAGAAGTTAAGACAATGCAAACAAATATATATTTTATTTGTTCTTTTACATACTTGTGGTTTTATTAATTTAGCAATATCTTTAATGTATGTATAATGTGAATTTTCCTCTGAATTAAAATATGGAAGATTAATATGAGTTTGTTTACAATTGTCAGAAAGCTTTAAAACCTGAATGCTGTTTGTTTCTGTTAGACCATGAACATTAACTGATAAATTATTTATCTTTTCAAATTTAGGAATATCATTTAAAGCCATAGGAAACTTTAGATCTTTCGTATTTAATGTATTCTCATATTTTTTATAATGAGATACTCTTTCATCATGAAAATGTGGAGGATGTAAGTGTGCTACAATAGACCAGAGAAAACATTTATTGTCTTTATTTTTGATATTGATAACTGCTTTTCTATTTTTGATAACACTGGGTAAATCAATGTAGGAAGAAGCTTTTAGAGGATCTGATTTAAGAATATGAATGTCTATGTAAATAATTTTTCCTATATTGAATCCACTTCCTACGATTGAATTATCCACATCTTGCTCTTGTTTAATAAGTTCATCATAGACTCCTGATGTTTTAAAATCTTGATATGAAGATATAAAGTGTGGCTCAGTTCTCATGTATGGTGTATCTATAACTCCATCGTCCTTTGTCATTTCTAATTTTACTCCCATATAAAATTTAAGTGGTTTCATTTCTTTTAGTGTTTTTTCAATCAACGTTTGAACAGCAGGTTTAACTATTTCTACAGCATCACCTATAGACTCTGGTTCAGGAGGTTTGAAGTTAAAGACTCTTATTTTAATATGTCCTTTGAATGCGCCATCAGAGTTTTTAGTTGTGATAAAATTTGATAAATGTAGAATTGTTTTAAGATGTATTTCGAAGCCTTTCTTGAGGATATTTTTATTACATGCAGAACAGTGTTTTGTTTCCTTCTGAATAGGAGATAGTAGGTGAAGTAGATTAAATGTGTGTTTGTTAGTTTTAAGGTGTTTTTTGTATTGTTTATATTCTTGTTCACAAACGTCGCAATACGTTGCTTTGATCATATTTATTTATATAGTAAAATTATACTTAAAACAAAGTGCCTTTTTTAGAGGCTTTTTAAAAGATGAAACTGTGCTTAAAGTAAAACACCTTTGAGCTTTTCAACTCGTTTTATGCATATAACTTTACTGAAAGTAAAACACCTTTGAGCTTTTCAACTCGTTTTATGCATATAACTTTACTTAAAGTAAAACACCTTTGAGCTTTTCAACTCGTTTTATGTTTATATCTTTACTTAAAGTAAAACACCTTTGAGCTTTTCAACTCGTTTTATGTATATAACTTTACTTAAAGTAAAACACCTTTGAGCTTTTCAACTCGTTTTATGTGTATAACTTTACTTAAAGTAAAACACCTTTGAGCTTTTCAACTCGTTTTATGTATATAACTTTACTTAAAGTAAAACACCTTTGAGCTTTTCAACACGTTTTATGTATATAACTTTACTTAAAGTAAAGCGTCTATGTATTAGCCAGAAAGTTTAGATACTCTAGTTCATCAATTTCAATTTCGCTATCTGAGTCATCAATAAAGCTACTCTCATAACTATAATTTGAACACAAACTATTAGTATCATAACTATCTTCAGATCCTAGACTCTCAGTATAATAACTCTCAGAGTATTGACTGTTAATATCACTCATTTACATACCATTAAACTTCCATCAATATCTATATATTTTCTTTCATTAGAACTAATAAGCACAATATTTTTTACATTAAATGTTATTTTCAAATAATCTCTACTAATCAGAGTACGGAATGATAGTTCACCACTAATATTCATATTATTAATTTCACCCACATCTTTGGGTCTATTAAAGAATATACAAATGTTTCCTCTAGAATCGTTGATGGTCTTATCATTCATTTTCAAACCTTCTTTATCAATGACCTTTTCAAGCTTTGAGTAAATTGTTAGTAGTAGTGGAGAAACTTTTGTCAAATTTACTTTAATAGAGTTATTAATTAACATAGCTTGTCCCGTAAATTTAATAAAAGGACACATGTTATTCTCCATTATGGGTTTAATCCAAAAATTTCCATATTTATGTTTGTTCAATTTAACATCTTTGACATATTTTTCTATATCTTCCACCGAAGTAGAGATTGATTGAAATTTGTCTTTTGTGTTTTACTTTAAGCACAGTTTCATCTTTAAAAAAGCCTCTAAAAAAGGCACTTTGTTTTAAGTATAATTTTACTTTATAAATATGATAAATTCTGAAGGATATTTAGAATTTCCAGACTCTCCATATGATAAATTAGAAATCTGCCACCATTGTGGTAGAATAGGGCTTAATAATGAGGGTTCATATAAACAATGTATTTTCTGTGATTTAATTTTAATTAATGATAATAAAAAATATAGAAAAATATATAACTCTTTTAAATTAGAACCAAAAATGAATTTCTTTACAAGATTAATAAGAGAGATGAATGTTAAGTATTATGGTGATAATACACCATTTCTTACAAGGGAAGAGACTATTTGTATTGAGGAAATGTATAAGGGTTTAATGATATTTATTATTCAAAATAATTTTAATGGAAATGTTAATACAAGATACTATATAAATAAAATAATGGATTATTTTGAAATTAAACCTGAACTCAGGATAAAATATAGAGTTTCTCAAAAAACTCAAAAAAAGTTAGATGACTTGTTTTCCAAATATATAAATGAATGATTTTTTACCCGTTTGGGAAAATAAGATAAAATTTAATAACCATAAAAATCTTCCAAATTCATTGAGATGTCTAATAGTCGGTTCAAGCGGATGTGGAAAAACCTGTTTACTTTTAAAGATGCTCCTTAAGTCCTAATTTTTTAGATTATGATAATTTAATAATTTTTACAAAGTCAAGTTTTCAACCCGAGTATCAACTACTCTCACAGGGTTTTAATGCGGGTCTTAAAAAGGAAGACATTATCGGTTTATTTAAACTTCAAAACAAACTAAATGATTATAATATTGATGATATAATACAATTATTTTGTGATACACAGAAATCAAAATCAAAACCAAAACCCATAACTTGTATTCTCAGTGATAATACGGATGATATACCTTCACCTCAAGATTTAGATAAATCAAAAAAGAACCTCGTTATCTTTGATGATTGTGTTAATGAGAGAAACCAAACAGTAATGGATAGCTACTATACAAGAGGGAGACATTCTTCTTGTAATTGTATTTATCTTAGTCAGTCATATTTTCAACTCCCTCGGCGCTCAATAAGAAACAATGCTAATACTTTTATTTTATTTAAGTTAAATTCAATAGATACAAATAATTTTTGGAGAGATAATTGTTCTACATTATGTAGTAAGAAGGAATTTGAAAATAATATGAAACACACGATTGGAAAATATAAATATATTGTTGTGAAACAAGATGAGATACTAAATGATATTTTTCAATAAATAAATACAGAAAATGAATACCGAAGAAAGAGTAAGAAAGTTTAAAGAACATCAAGAGTTGGTTTCAAAAGTTGTAAAGCAACAGGAAGACATAAAGAAGAAAAGGAGACAGAAACTAACTGGTGAAGAAGCCTTTGAAAGAAAACAAGATAAATTTTTTAAACCACTTTTAAAAACGCAACAAATGATTTCACCTACAGTTCCCACGGTAGAATTTACTCCGAAAAAATTTCAAATGCTCAAAGATTTTAGTCAAATGACAGAGCAAGAACTTGGAGAATTAGAATATGATGATGAAGGATTATTTCGGCATCTTGAGAAGGTAAATAAATTTTCCAATTATATTGTAGAAGCTCTTCAAAACAATGAATATTTGAAGGGTTCAAAAACCAGAGCAGGTCTCATTCCAACAGAAGAACCAGCACAGTTCCATCTTGTGAAAGAAAAGTTATTGATATTTAATGATAAATTGGTGTTCTTAAGTTCTGACAAACCAAATGTTGAATTAACCCCAAGATTAATGTTTCTTCCAACAAAAGATGGACATGCTAATTCACCATATTTTGATGAACCGCTTGATATGGAAAGAGAGGAAGATAGAGAGTATATTGAGTTGCTAAACACACTTGATTATGGAGTTTCTGTTGCTGGTAAAAGTAAGAAGCATGAGAAGGAGAAACATATTATTGATGCTTTAAGTAAGCTTGGTTTGGGTGTTAGTTTTCTTCCAAATGACCCATCACAATTAGTTAATAGGTTATTATTGTTGTTAGGTAGTAAGAAGGCTGGAAACAACAATTGTTTTAATGAAGCATCCACCATTTTAGATCAGTTGATGAATATGAAAATAATTAATAAATGTCAATACAAAGATATTTTATTAGATATTAAATAAGATGAGAAGCACAATTCTTAGTTTTCATTTCACAACGAGTGATTACACAGCTTCATTCCCTTACCCACTACAACTTGACCCCACAAAAGAATATGAGGCTTCTTTGTTGTCAATGGAGACTTACAATACCCTTTTTAATATCACAGAGAAAAACAACAAGTTTAGTTATAATCCAGGAAGTGGATATAAAACTATAACCGTTTCACCCGGTGCTTACGAGATTTCTCAAATATCTTCAGAAGTCTCTCGCCTTATGAAAGAAAAAGGTGATGAACCAAAAAATATGGTAATAGATATTCAAAAACACACTTCAAAATCAACTATTAAACTTAAAAATAATTATAAAGTTGATTTCACGATTGAAAATTCGTTCAGAGAGCTATTGGGTTTCTCTTCTAAAAAGATTGAAACTAATGGGACGTCTTACAGTGATAATGTCATTCAAATATCCTCCAGTATAAATTCAGTATTAATTCATTGTGATTTGATTGATGGTGCTTATAACGATGGAATAAAAACAAATACAATATTTTCATTCAGTGCATACTCAACCCCGATTGGTTATAAATTTAATATGGAACCAAAAAATCTTGTCTATTTACCTGTGTCAGGAAAAACCATATACAGAGTAAATTTTAGGATAACCGACCAAGATAATCATATGATATCCTTTAATGATGAAATTATATCCATCAGAATTCACCTACGTGAAGTTTTTCAATAAATAAACAATGGTTATTGTGAGAAAACACGAGTTGGGAAAATATAAAATAATTACAGGGGATGGGATGTTCCTTTCACCATACTATAAGGGTGAAGGTATGTTTCTTGGTAGAGGATACTACAAACCAAAGAGACAACGGGGTGTGGGACATCAATTTAGAAATAAAGGAGATGGGATAATTGATACTCTAATGGGTATTGGTTCAACCATCCTTAAACATAAAGACCTAATTGGTTCAACTGCTTCAGCCGTGGGCTCAGTTGCGGGTGCTATAAAGGGTATAAAAGATGCTCAAAAGGAGTCTCATAAATTACAAGCAATCAAAGAAATTAAAAAAGGTAAAACTCAACTATCTTCACAAGAATGACAAAAAATCATTAAAATACTTGGGTCAGGGTTTCAACGATTTTAATGCTATATAAATACAAGTCTGGAAGCGATTGATAGTATCTATGATTTGGATGATACGATTATCATTTCAAACTCTACTAAAAAGGAAGACTATTTTAAGGTAAATGCTTTAACAGGAACAGACTGGAATTCAAACGGAACAAAAAGTTTTGAAATAAATAATCAACAAACTTACTTGAATATAGCTGATAGTTTCTTGCTGTGTAAATTTAAATTCACTAAGGCTGCGAATAATACTAATGCTACACTCGCAAATGATTTCTTCTGGAAAATGTTTGATAGTGTCCGCCTGTATATTGGAACACAAGAGGTTGAAGCGGTTGATTATGTCTCTGCTAAATCTGAAATGATGAAATTTACACTATATTCGTTTGGTGATAGAATGGGTAAGGGAGCTGTTGAAGATTTTATTCCTGATATGTCAACGGGAACAAATGCTGACCCTGGTTATAGTCAAAGGAAGTCAATGTATAATGATGATACAAAAGCAGAGAATAGTTTTACCGTAGCAGTACCTCTGAAAGGTATATTTGGATTTTGTGATTATGATAAAGTTTTGTATGGTCTTAAAATTAGATTTCAACTACAAAGGAATGATAATGTAAATAGGTTGCTTTTTGGGGTTGAAAATGCTTTTGGCGACAATAATAAATTTGTTATTAATGATTTGTGTTGGTATATTAGTGAATATACTCCTAATCTTAAAACGGAAGAGATGTTAAATAGAAGACTTAACTCAAAGAAACCGCTAAATGTATCATACCTTAAAAGAAGATGTCAACACGTTAAACTGGAACACACTACCTACACTTGGAATTTGGGTGTTCTTGAAGGAAAGCCACGATACCTATGGCTCATTTTAAAGAAACCAGATGGAGAGGAGGGTACTGATAAGAATAATGCGCTGAGTGATAATGCTAAGGTGAAACAACTTCGGGTTTCTCTTGATGGAACATTTTATCCGCGAGATAGATTGGAAATTGATTGGGAAAAAAAATATTATGCGGAAGCCTACAAGTCTTACCAAAAGGTGTGTGAAAGCAACGGTAATAATGAACCTATTTTGGATATGGTTGCGTTTCAAAAACTTTATACCATCTACGCAATTGACCTGAGTTCTCAAAAGGAAACTATAAAGTCTAATAGAGTGGATACTTCTCTATACATTGAAAGAGGAGAGAATGAAGAAGTTGATGCTTATTGTTTGCTTTTGGAGGAAACAGAATTACAGATTAATACAGATAATGGTGTTATGATTAATATCACATAGGTTTTTTCTCATAAATAAATGAGTAGGAAAGAACTGGTATATGTTAATCAAATCAATCTTAATAAATTAACATCTTGTATTCAAAATCAAAAGCCTTGTATTATTAACGTTAATACAATTCAAAGAAAAGGAGCAGTAAGAATTGATGTTTTACTCACAAGAGAGCAGGTAAAAACACTAAATGATGCTGGTTCACTTAAAATTAAAATGACAAAACCTATGTTAAAGAAATATTCAATACAAGAGGGAGGATTTCTCCCATTTCTAATTCCTTTATTTGCTGGTTTAAGTGCGGCGGGAGCATTGACTGGTGGTATTTCAGCAGCGGTAAAAACTGCTAACGAAAGGAAGGCACAACTAAAAGCTCAAAAAGAATTGGAAAGACATAACAAGGAGTTGGAGAAACAAATTAGTGGAAGTGGAGTAATTGTGGATTTTGCTCAAAAACCTGAAAGTCTACCTGATAAAGCTAGATTGTTAGTTGGAGATATGCTTTCCTCTATCGCTCAAGCGGGTGTTAAACTAACTAAAAGGGGTAATGGGTTGTATCTTTCTCATAAATAAATGGATAAATGGTTTAAACAATTTGGAAAGAATACAACGTCAAATATAGAACTTACTAAATATTGTAAAAAACTAAAAATTGATAATGTGGTTATTTGTATGAGAGATGAATTTAAAAAGTTGTCCAAGAATACAATGAATATTATTATGAATTTAGACACACAGAATGGTTCTCATTGGGTTTGTATTCATAATAGTCAGGATAAATATTATTTTGATAGTTATGGTATGCCACCGCCTGTTGAAGTAATACAATTCTTACAGAATGGTGTTTATCAAACATTTCAAGTTCAAGAAATTAATTCTAAATGTTGTGGTCAATTATGTTTATATGTATTATTTCAACTCAACAATAATGAAAATTTTTATGATATCATTTTTAATCTAATATAAATGACTGATGTTGGAAAAGATGGTTCTATCTTTGGAAAATCCTCTCAGGATATTGATTTATCAAATTATTATACAAAGGCACAGGCTGAACGACAAAAATATAGTATAAGTAAAAATATTAATATGAAGAATACTTATAAATTATTCAATTATCCAAACCCGACAGATGCGAATGACTTAATTAGATTTAGTGATTTATCACAATATATATTTTTAAAGAAAACAGCACGTTTTGTTAAACAAGTAAAATTTACAACTACAACACCCGGTTATACTGACCATACACCTTTCCTCATTCAATTTAACTATCTGCTTACAATTGAATTTTATAAAGAAGGACATATAGTTAATATGCGAATCAATAAATGGGGGTATGATATGCCTGATTTCGGGTATAATTGGTATTTTTCAATAAACTTAGAAGACCTACATGATTTGAATCAGTCTCGTAAAGAAGAATATTATCCGCTTGGTGAGGATAAGGATTTATGTGGAAGTACAATTAGTAAACAACAAATACATGGTTTTAAGAAAAGAAAAATATATGATAGTATAGCGATGGTTAGCATGACAAAGAAGGAAGGTAATGAGATAAGGATAGAAAGCCAAGGAATACAAACCGATTTGGTAGTGGGAAGATGGGGTGGTATTACCTGTTATAATATTAATCTCACATATATTTCTGATACATAAATGGCAGGAAAAAGACTACAAGAGAATTATAATTTTTGTATTCAGGGATACCTACAAGAAAAGGGTGCTCGGTATTACATACCTTATGATTTGGAGCATATACATGGAAATTTTGTCATTAAAAACTGGCCTTATACTGATATTGCTAAACCCACAAATAGAGACTTGTTTAAAATATTAAATAAAAATGAACTTCTCAAAGTTATGAAATATAAAACTCTTTTAGAAATCGTCAACAAATCTTATTGGTATCCTATTATGAGAAAAATAATTATAGATACAAGAATATCTCAAAAGCCAGATGAGTATATGTATAATATTCTTTGGGGCTCAAGCTCAAGGGTAGCAAGGGATGAGGAAGGAGTTGAAGAAGAGAAGGAGGAAGGAGTTGAAGAAGAGAAGGAGGAAAGAGGGAAGGAGGAGAAGGAGGAAATGGAGAAGGAGGAGAGGGAGAAAAGGGAGAAGGAGGAGAAGGATGAAAGGGAGAAAAAGGAGAAGGAGGAGAGGGAGGAAAGGGAGAAAAAGGAGGAGGAGGAGAGGGAGGAAAGAGAGAGGGGGGAAAAATATAAAAATATGACCATTCCTGAGATTAATGAAAGATTGAAGTTATTACAACAAATAAATCAATCTCAACGCACCGAAGAGGAAAATAAAGAACTAATGACTCTTATGAAGATATTGGTTTTTAAATTTGCTATAATAAATTCAGAGAGCAGATATACAACATATAGTTGATGATGTTGGTGTTATTGACTTTAGTTAGTTTTATTTGTAAATAAATGGAGGAGAGAGTGAAGGCATTCCTAAGGATTCTTTATGTTTTAAAAATCAAGATTGAAATGTATATGTTGAAAACCCAAAAGGCTTTGGCACTATGTAGGACTTTTTCTCATAAATAAATATGAGTTATTGTCTCAAATGTAAAAAGAAAACTAAATCTAAAAATATCTCCTTTGTTAAAGCTAAAAATAATAGAGTTTATCAAAAGAAATATGTCAAGTGTGTGGCTCTAAAAAGTGCCAATTCATCTCTCCTAAAAGTGGAGGAGACATACAAAAGTTTTTGTCAGGAAGTAAATTTACAACAACTGGAATTCCAGGGGAACTACATCTACCTGGATATTCTTTCTGTGGTCCTGGAACAAACCTGGATAAAAGATTAGATGAGGCTGACAATCCTAAACCTTGGTCTAAACCTACAAATAGGGTTGACGAAGTGTGTATGAAGCATGATATTGCTTATGGGAAAACCACTACGTTGACTGAAAAACATAAAGCCGACAGAGAAATGTTGTATAATTTGTCTTTGATACAAATCCAACGTTGAGAGAGAAGGTTGATAGGTTTATTGTGAGAAATTTGATAAATGCTAAATTGAAATTTGGCCTTGGTTATTCACCCTCAAAAAACTATTAGGCTCCAATGATGTCATCAAGACTGAGGAGCTTTTGGCTGATGAATTACATAAACCTATAATCACAAAGTTTAAAAGAAGGAAAGTTTATTCTAAATACACCGACCACATATGGTCCGCTGATTTAATCGAACTAAAAAATGATAAGGGATACAAGTATGCTTTAACTGTTATTGATTTGAGGAGTAGATTTGCTTGGGTTGTTCCTTTGAAAAACAAGAGAGGTTATACTCTGATGTTAGCCTTCCAACAAATATTTAATAAAAGTAAAAGAAAACCAAAGAAACTGTGGACCGATGAGGGAACAGAGTTCTATAACAAAATATTTATGAAATTTCTTAAGGGGGAGGGTATTGAATTATACAGCACCTTTAATGAAGGAAAAGCAGTTGTTATTGAGCGTTTTAATCGTACTTTAAAAGAGAAATTATATAAAAAATTCACACAACTCGATTCTCAACAATGGGTGTATTTTATTCAGGATATTGTAGATAATTACAATAATACAGTTCATTCATCAACAAAATCCAAACCATCAGAAACATTTACAAAATTAGAATATGAAAAGGAGATTAATTTGAGAAAGCCCAAGTTCAAAGTTGGTGATATTGTAAGAATATACAGATGGAAAAGTCATTTCGAGAAAGGTTATACAAAGAGATGGACTAATGAATTATTCAAAATTGTTGATGTAATGGATACTATGCCTTGGACTTACAAATTATATGATATGAATTGGGAAGAAATCTTGGGTTCATTTTACTCACAAGAATTACAAAAAACAAAACTGATAATTCATTAAACAACAACCATCCATACTTTCATCCACCCAGATTAGCTAATTTAATTAGTAGTAATTAAAAAAATTAAATAAATAAATAAAAATCATAAGCCAAACCCACACAGACCCCACCCACAAACCCCGCCCACACAGACCCCACCCACACAGACCACACCCACACAGACCACACCCACACAGACCCTGCCCACACAGACCCCGCCCACACAGACCCCGCCCACACAGACCCCGCCCACACAGACCATGCCCACACAGACCACGCCCACACAGACCACACCCACACAGACCACACCCACACAGACCACACCCACACAGACCACACCCATCATCCCCCACCCCTGTGCGCCCCCACCCTTGATCCCCCCTCATCCCACCCCCACCTTCCCCAAACACACAAGGGGAGGGGAGGGGTGGGATGAGGGGGATCAAGGGTGGGGGTGCACCTTCCCATCTTTTTTTCCTTTATTCTCTTTTTGTAATTAAGAATTAAATAATTCTGGACAAAGCGAATAAAATCAAAATTATTAAATAACATTAAAAACATAAAAATTATAATAAAACATTTTTCACGAGGTATAAATTCAGTTTCTTCCATAAATTCAGTTTCTTCCAAGGCAATCCAACATAATGTTGTCTCCCATGTTGGCTTCGCCAATTTCTTTTGTGTCTGCAAGGCACAAAAGCGATTTTAAATTAAATTCACCAAACACAGTATTTGCCTGCCGTGCCATCCCAAAACCACATGAGGGCAGTCTAGGACCATAAATGAGAAACTCCATTTTTCCAAACAACTCACATGACCAGGAAATGAGTTGACACTCCTCCGGTCGTCGAAGTTGTGAAATCCCTGGGTTTCATCAAACCTCATGTTGCTTGGTTGGTTTTTCATGCTGGAATAAAACAAACAGTTCGTTAAAGGAAATAACACACAGCTCACTTTACCACACAGCACCTTTAACACACAGTTATTCAACCGCCAACTTTGATAAAAATGAGAAAATTAATGGATTGAAGTTTGTGAATAATTAATTATATCTCTTACCTCTCGCATAGAATTTCAAACAAGGTGTTTAATTCGTTGTCAGTCATTGGTTCTGTTGTTGAGACAACCTTGGAGAATATTAACGGGTGAGAGAGGCTTTCTAAACACTCAACCATCTCATTATGAAGACCCCTCCGAACTTCAGTGAATTCTGTAAGAGTTTCATTCAAATTCTCCCTTTGTTGGTGAAAATCAATGACTTCATTTTCAACATCAATCACCACCTTTGATTTATTTTGTGTCTGCAAGGCACAAAAGGGATTTTAAATTAAATTCACCAAACACAGTATTTGCCTCCGTGCCATCCCAAAACCACATGAGGGCAGTCTAGGACCATAAATAAGAAACTCCATTTTTCCAAACAACTCACATGACCAGGAAATGAGTTGACACTCCTCCGGTCGTCGAAGTTGTGAAATCCCTGGGTTTCATCAAACTTCATGTTGCTTGGTTGGTTTTTCATGCTGGAATAAAACAAACAGTTAGTTAAAGGAAATAACACACAGCTCACTTTACCACACAGCACCTTTAACACACAGTTATTCAACCACCAACTTTGATAAAAAGGAGAAAATTAATGGATTGAAGTTTGTGAATAATTAATTATATCTCTTACCTCTCGCATAGAATTTCAAACAAGGTGTTTAATTCATTGTCAGTCATTGGTTCTGTTGTTGAGACAACCTTGGAGAATATTAACGGGTGAGAGAGGCTTTCTAAACACTCAACCATCTCATTATGAAGACCCCTCCGAACTTCAGTGAATTCTGTAAGAGTTTCATTCAAATTCTCCCTTTGTTGGTGAAAATCAATGACCTCATTTTCAACATCAATCACCACCTTTGATAAAGATAGACTGCAAAAGAGAAAAAACAATAATTATTGAGAGGCTGTTAATGATGTTCCATATAAGACAATGAATAATTAATCGTGAGAACAAAAAAACTTACCTGTCTTCTGATAAAGCTTCATCCTCCATCCTCCAGAGAAACATAACGTGTGTTTAAAAAAGCAAGGTGTGGTTAGAGCCTTTATAGGCAAGGCTGAGTCATTGGCAAGGCTGTCATTTCCTGTGCCACGTTGGCAACTGGCTCAACAAAAGATGATGCAATGTTTCGCCATAAATTATAGAACCAAGTATGAGCCAGACTAAAGAGTGGAGGTGAGAAGGATTATAGGTTCATAAAGGAAGAAAATCATAGGTTCATAAGGTGAGAAGGATTATAGGTTCATAAGGTGAGAAGGATTATAGGTTCATAAGGCGAGAAGGATTATAGGTTCATAAGGTGAGAAGGATTATAGGTTCATAGAGGGAGAAATAGAGGTGTTTATGATTTTTGAAAAAGACAAGGGGGTAAATGACATTAGATAGGGATTTCCCATGTTAAACAGAGGTGTCCCAGAAGCAACATTTATCACCTACTCACAAGTGAGACAAATGGTTTTGCAACACCAACACAAGTGCGAAAAGTGGTTTTGCAACACAAACACAAGTGTAAAAGTGGTTTTCAACGCCAGCACAAATGCAGAAAGTGGTTTTGCAATACTAGCACGTGTGTGAAAAGTGGTCTTCAATGCCAGTACAAGTGTGGAAAGTGGTTTTGCAACACTAACACAAGTGCAAAAAGTGGTTTTCAATGCCAGCACAAGTACGGAAAATGGTTTTCTAACACTAACACCAGTGCAAAAAGTGGTTTTGCAACACCAACACAAGTGAGACAAATGGTTTTGCAACACTAACACAAGTGCAGAAAGTGGTTTTGAGCACTAACAGGAGCGTAAAAAGTGGTTTTCAACACGAGCAGATGTGCAAAAAGTAGTTTTCAACGCCAGCACAAGTGCAGAAAGTGGTTTTGCAATACTAGCACATGTGTGAAAAGTGGTTTTCAATGCCAGCACAAGTGTGGAAAGTGGTTTTGCAACACTAACACAAGTGCAAAAAGTGGTTTTCAATGCCAGCACAAGTGAGAAAAGTGGTTCTGCAACACAAGCTCTAGTCTGGAAAGTGGTTTTCAATGCCAGCACAAGTGTGGAAAATGGTTTTGCAACACTAACACAAGTGCAAAAAGTGGTTTTGCAACACCAACACAAGTGAGACAAATGGTGTTGCAACACAAACACAAGTGCAGAAAGTGGTTTTAAGCACTAACAGGAGCGCGAAAAGTGGTTTTCAACACAAGCAGATGTGCAAAAAGTGGTTTTCAATGCCAGCACAAGTGACAAAAGTGGTTCTGCAACACAAGCTCTAGTCTGGAAAGTGGTTTTCAATGCCAGCACACGTGCGAAAAGTGGTTTTGCAACAGCAACACAAGTGCGGAAAGTGGTTTTCAATGCCTGCACAAGTGCGGAAAGTAGTTCTGCAACACTAGCTCATGTGTGGAGAGTGGTTTTAAACACCAGCACAAGTGTGGAAAGTGGTTTTGCAACACTAACACAAGTGCAAAAAGTGGTTTTCAATGCCAGCACAAGTGAGAAAAGTGGTTCTGCAACACAAGCTCTCGTCTGGAAAGTGGTTTTCAATGCCAGCACAAGTGCGAAAAGTGGTTTTCCAACAGCAACACAAGTGAGACAAATGGTTTTGCAACACTAACACAAGTGCAAAAAGTGGTTTTGCAACACAAACAGAAGTGTAAAAGTGGTTTTCAATGCCAGCACAAGTGCAGAAAGTGGTTTTGCAATACTAGCACATGTGTGAAAAGTGGTCTTCAATGCCAGTACAAGTGTGGAAAGTGGTTTTGCAACACTAACACAAGTGCAAAAAGTGGTTTTCAATGCCAGCACAAGTGCGGAAAATGGTTTTCCAACACTAACACAAGTGCAAAAAGTGGTTTTGCAACACCAACACAAGTGAGACAAATGGTTTTGCAACACTAGCACAAGTGCAGAAAGTGGTTTTGACCACTAACAGGAGCGTAAAAAGTGGTTTTCAACACTAGCAGATGTGCAAAAAGTGGTTTTCAATGCCAGCACAAGCGCAGAAAGTGGTTTTGCAATACTAGCACATGTGTGAAAAGTGGTTTTCAATGCCAGCACAAGTGTGGAAAGTGGTTTTGCAACACAAGCTCTTGTCTGGAAAGTGGTTTTCAATGCCAGCACAAGTGCGGAAAATGGTTTTGCAACACTAACACAAGTGCAAAAAGTGGTTTTGCAACACCAACACAAGTGAGACAAATGGTTTTGCAACACTAACACATGTGCAGAAAGTAGTTTTAAGCACTAACAGGAGCGCGAAAAGTGGGTTTCAACACTAGCAGATGTTCAAAAAGTGGTTTTCAATGCCAGCACAAGTGACAAAAGTGGTTCTGCAACACAAGCTCTAGTCTGGAAAGTGGTTTTCAATGCCAGCACACGTGTGAAAAGTGGTTTTGCAACAGCAACACAAGTGCGGAAAGTGGTTTTCAATGCCAGCACAAGTGCGGAAAGTAGTTCTGCAACACTAGCTCAAGTGTGGAAAGTGGTTTTAAACAACAGCACAAGTGCGGAACATGGTTTTGCAACACCAACACAAGTGAGACAAATGGTTTTGCAACACCAACACAAGTGCAGAAAGTGGTTTTCAATGCCAGCACAGGTGTTAGTAGTATTCACTAGGAGCATAAAATGGATGAGCAACAGTTAAGGGGGCGTAAAACCACTTATTTTGAAATTTTCTACAAAATAGGGGTTTCCATAAGTGGTAGCTGTACACATGGGATTTATCAAATTAAGTTATGGAGTTTAAACAAAGTTACTGGTAAACAGAAGGGGAAAGGATGGTAAATAAATTCTTCAATGCTGGGTAAATTAAGCGAGATATTACAAAGACTTATAAAAGCTATTGTTCTTCCTTATAGCAGTAGGGGAGAAAATTAGATCTGTTTATAAAATTAATTTGTTGACCCTTTGAAGTTAACTCTTTGAATTGAGTGTTTCACTAGTATTTTGAGTTCACATTGGAAATAGTTTGGTAGAGCTTTGGTTAAAACCTTTGGTTGTGGTATTTTGGAACGAATTGACAGACCATAGGTAGTTGCTAAGAATAGAGACAAATATGGACCCCGGGAGATAGGGGGATCAGGATAAGGCAAATAATCAGATTTATGTTACATATTAAGGGATGTTTCTTTATTCACCTTTTAAGAAGCTTGTTAGTTTGGTATATAATGTTGAATGTCATTGATATATGATTATGTTATAGGTTTGAACATATACAAGGGGTAGCTCACATGTTTTACAGATGGATACAGGTGGGACAAAGGGAAAGACCTTATCAAGACAGGGCGACAAATCAGGGGAAAACAAAGACCTCTACTTCGGATACTCCTTGAAAATGGTGATATTCATCCTCGGAATGAGTTCTCTAGTAGTGGGGACTCTGTGTTGCATGCATTACTTCGGGGTAATGAGAGAACAAAACACAACATTGCTGGCCGACATACAAATATATGATTATGCGGTACGACATAAACAAAGGAGAAGTTTGATGGAAGATATGGACACACCTTTAGAACCCGATGGATTACACGGGATTAATACTTTTTTACATTTAGCCCACACAAGGGCTGATATAGCAAATGAAAGTAATTGTTGGATATGCACACAAATGCCACATTCTATTGAGAATGGAGTACCACTGGAGGCAGTTCCCTTTGGTTGGGATGAATTATGTAGTCGCTTCCCAAAGAGGTTGGTAGCAACAAAACCTTATTTACCGATGGCAATGATGCTAGGGAATGTTGGTTGGGAAAAAGGGGGATATCAATGTGAGGAATTTGCAGGCAGTTATAGGCCTAAATATGACAATGAAATTATGCCCCCTTCCGTAACTATTCAACAACAAATGAAAGGACTCCTATGTTTCGTCTGACATCGCACCAAGGAGAATAATAAGTTTATGGGAAACTCCACCTGCTACCATTATAGTTAAGAGTTGAGCTATATAAGATTGCTTGTCCCAGTAAGGGACACTAGCTTAAAGATGATATCTTTGTATTGGGAAGGAACTTGGATGACAGATACTACATGGACCTATAATAATACATATTTTATATGTGGACACAAGGCGTATGCGTATCTCCCACTGGCATGGTCAGGATCGTGCTTTCTTGGTTTTGTACTTCCACACATGCACTTGTTAACAGTCACCAATGCGCATCCTACATGCTAAGCAGAAAAGAACTGTTAGTATGGGAGAATGGGTTGGAATGGTAGTATTTCCATTTTATGGAACCTGGAAGGCAGGCCATGAGCTACGGCAAATGGCATTGGCTATATAAATATTGGCAAATAAAACAGCCAGTGGATTGACAAACCTTACAAGTGAGCTGGCAGCAACAAGAACCATGGCATTACAAAATCGTATGGCATTAGATATGCTGTTAGCGGAAAAAGGAGGTACATGCGCAGTGATTGGTACAGATTGTTGTACATATATACCTGATAATTCGGGAGACGTTTATAACATAGCCGACACAATAAGACAAGAGGGAGCAAGATATCACGATTATGTGAAAGGGGGTGCCTTTGCATGGTTGGAAAACACATTCGGAGGAGTGGCAGCTGAGATACTCCAATACTTGTTTGTTGGATTAGTTGTTATATTGGCAATAGTTTTAGTGATGGCTTGCTTGAAAGCCTTAGTGACGGTGGGTTTGAATAAGATAACAAATAACACTATGATAGTGCATGAAGCACCACGTGTAGAAATAAATGAAGCAACAAATGAGGAAATACATGTGGAACCACAAGAGGAAGACTTTTATGGCAACATAAATGTTGAGATTAAAAGATTGAATCAAGTGATGTTGCAAATGAGTACAGTAGAGCTAAGATAAGGACATAACAAACCATTGTGAATAGTGTCCGTTTTACGAGTTAGTGAACTCATATCACCATAAGTTACACTATTAAAAGAAAAAGTGGGAGGACTATGCTAAATAATACATTATGCATAGTTTGCTGTTTGCAAGATTTGTTGGGAATTCGATATTCCTGTTAGGGATTTTACTTATATACACTCAACTAATAATGCATTTATTTTCTTTGAGTAGTGTTAAAATAACTGCATGAGTTTAATTTTTGAATTATATGAACCTGAAAGCAATTGTGGATGTTATTCTTAGTTTAGTAGTATAAAACACATACTTGATTTGAATATATTATTCATGTGAAGCTGTTATAAGATATACATGATTAGTTAAAATATAGTGATTTCATGTTACAATGTACCCCATCTGATTCAATCTGTGTGGCGAGCAGATATAAATGTGGCTGAGTAAAGGAAAGAAATGGTCCCATTTCAAATGGAGTGATAACGACAACTGGAAAGAAGTTCGAAAAAGAAAATTGGTGGCTAAAAATGAAGTTAATCTTGGCATACACCCTCCTTCTCAAAGAATGATGAAGGCATTCTCCTTTGTAACTTGGAGATGGATGCTTACCTTCACCAAGGGAGACTTATGTGACCATTGGCCTGGATCACACTGCAACATATGAAAGAAGGGCGACCACCTACTTTGTTCACCTACATTCATTACATCAGCAATTGCAGGACGACGACATTTTACCCACAACTTCTACGGGATGCGGTGACGTGTGTTAGTACTTCACCAACTTCCGGGAAGCCAGCATGGAGCTACAAGCGAACGGCTGTGCCTTTTCTTCACAACAGCTGTGCACGGTTCTGCTGGTTGCTCCTGGTATGGACCATGGACAACTTGAACGCCCTGGTCCCAACATCATTGCAGATGCATCCGGCATCCCTGTTCCACATCTTGCTGGTCAACCAACATTACATCAACACGTGCTCCATACTCATGATGAGTAAGGAGGCAAGTCAACGACAATTGGATGAAGGCCTTGTTCAAATCTACTTTGGCTCACAGCAAGAGTGGCAAGAATGTTACATGCAAAAGCAGGGTCAGTTTGTGACACTGCCCAGCTATCACAACAGCAGAAAATCCTACGCAAAATGGTGTAGGTGCCATGAAGACATCAGAAGATAATGTTTCATACTTGAATTTCAAACATGACTGATCAGCCCCTTCTTTTCAATAAAAAGTCAACATTTGTGTCAAAGCAAACATATTGCCAAATGTTGCAGATGTTTTATTATTTTAATGGTGAACTGAAATTATTGTGTTTTGGTGAAGGTGAAGTGTTGCATGCTTTATGCAAATGAAGTGAATTGCATTATTAATATGGAAAGAGAAATGTTTTGTGATCATATTCTTCCAGAATGTCGGTGTATGCCTTAATGAATGGGAAAATTGGATTACCAAATTTGTGGGTCGAATATTAAATAGGTTGATGTTTAGATTAATGATTAATATAAACAAAAAGAAAAAAATGAGGAATTGTGGAGGAATATATTATTTATATATTCTCCCCTCTTGTTCAAAATGTGTTTTCCTCTTGTAATGAAGCTTGGAACATTCTTGCTTCGGAGGGGTTAGGGAGAATACAAAAAATATATGTGTTTATATATTTCTTTCTCCAAATGTATGTTTTGTATAACTCTGTAGAGATGGAATTTGTAGGAGGAAAGAGCTTGCGTGCACAGGTCAAAGGGTGACCTACAAAAGATAGATAAAAGTTGTTACATCACTTTTAACGGTGACAGCTGTCTACGAAAAGGCCCTTAGGATTCTCTAAGATACAAACCAGAGTGTCTCTGTCTGAGCCGTGCGGAGCCTTGAATGCCATACCATATATGGAAGTGAAGATTGAAAATATAAGGAAGATGGGACTTGGAGAAGAGAGAGCTGCGCTGGCCAAGAGCGAAGGACGGAGGAAGATCTGCTCAGAACCAGGATTGGGGTGCCACGACCGGCAGGGAAAAGATGTTTCGTCAAAGTAGTATAGCGATTATCTTGAGTCAGTACATTCTGCCCCTTCCCCTTAAAGTTTAATCTCTATATATAAAGGAGGAGTGTCTGTGTGTGTGTGTGTGTGTGTGTGTGTGTGTGTGTGTGTGTGTGTGTGTGTGTGTGTGTGTCTGGATGTCCGCTTATAACTCAAGAACTACACATCGGAGAAAAGTTTTAGACACAGATTCGGAATCAGCATAAAGTCCTGGTGGTTATAGGCTACTTTTTATTTTAATATCAATGGTTTAAAAAACCGCGCCAGCTGCAATTCCATGGTGTAGTTTGTGGCGGCGCTATCGCCCCTTTCCGATCCCGCAGTTGCGCATACGTACAGTATACTGTACGTACATATTTATATATTTTCAATGTGCTTTTTATTGTATTTTAAATTGTTTTTTAGCTTCTTTTATTGTTAATTTATGTACTATTGTATTTATTTTAAATATATTTTTAAGGAAAACAAATGTTTTCACGTCCGTAGGAATGACGTAAAGTCGCACATAATGACAAAATGCGCGCCATTTTTTCGCGCCAAGAACGAATAAACGGTAGTTGAGATTTTATTCGAATTCGAATGCCATTAAATTTCAACTGTTGGAAACAATAATTATTTCAACTGTTGGAAATTGAAATAATTATTGTTTCCAACAGTTCAAATTTAATGGAATTCGAATTCGAATAAAATCTCAACTAAAAAAAAAAACGTCGCGTTTTAAAATTATGACGTCATCAGCATATTTCGGAACGTTAATTTTTCAACTTCATATTCGGAATCAGTACGTCCCAGAGCAACTACAGCACACCTTAAATGTTTAAAAAACCTTCGGGTTTTAAAATTATGACGTCATCAGCGTATTTCGTAACGTTAATTTTTCAACTTTGCCGACAATGACTTCCGACTTCCGGGTTCGGAATGCGGGACCAATGCAATTTGACAGCGAATAAAAAATAAATGCGACATTCAATTGATGACAATGACTTCCGACTTGACTCCCCCCTCCCCCTCCCCCTCCCCTCCCCTCCCCCCTAACCCCTCCCCTTCTCCCCTCCCCCCTTTCTCCATCCCCCTCCCCCCTCCCCCCTTTCTCCCTCCCCCCTCCCCCTCCACTCCCCCCTCCCCTCCCCCCTCCCTTCCCCCCATGCCCCTCCCTTTCCCCCCTATCCCCTCCCCTCTCCCTCCCCCTCCACCCTACCCCCTCCCCTTCTCCCCTCCCCCTCCCCCTCCCATCCCTCCCCCTCCCCCTCCCCCCCCTCTTCTCTCCTCTCCTCCTCCCCCTCCCCCCTCTTCTCCCCTCCCCCCTCTTCTCCCCTCCCCCCCTCTTCTCCCCTCTCCCCCTCTTCTCCCCTCCCCACCCTCTCCTCCCCGCCCCCCCCCGTTCCCCTCCTCTCCCCTTCCCCCTCCCCTCCCTTCCCCCGTCCGGCAATGCCGGGTACTTCCCATGGCCAGCTGTACGTGGGCTGCTCTAGGGTTGGAAAACCAAGCAATCTTTATGTCTTGGCACCAAGTAAGAAAACCAGAAATGTTGTATACCAAGAGGTTTTGAGAAATTGACAATTGACAAAACGTCATGTAGGAAATGTACTGTGATGTTGCTCTAAAATATACATGTTCTTTTCATCATATATTTGTATTATTCTTATTCATCCCGGGCGAAGCCGGGTACCTCAGCTAGTAAACCTAATAAACCGAACAACAAAGAACAAGTTGGAGTCTTCCTTTTTACAGTTAAGGACTAGAACACTTCAACAATAGCATGGCACTAATTCAAGAGCTAAATGCAAAGATGGTTTCTTGTATGACCTTTGGTGACTTGACAGAGCACATCATGCATAAAGTTATCAGTATGGCTACCAACTTGTATGCTGCAAGCGTTCACCTTTTAACGGACAACTACCCAGCATAAAGCATAAAGATGCAGAGAGAGGGAGGAGAGCAGCCGATGGGGTACAACGAGTGAGGAGGATCAATGCCACCGAATCAGGACTCTCTCAGGCAACACATATTGCGTGCCAATTACCAAGCAGCCATTCACAGAAGAGCTATTGAACAGTTTCCAGAGATACCAGATCCCTCTCAACATGGCTGGAAAATGGAAGGTGATGATTTGGTTATCCATTGGGAAGATTTGCCTCCTGCTCCTGACAACTTACTTGCAGCAACGCAGTGTGCGTGTAAAAGAGGCAAGAGTGAAACCAACAGCTGTGGCTGTGTATGAAATGGTTTGTCATGTACAGACCTGTGTAAATGTGTGGGTTGTACCAACAAGCAGCAAAGAGAGACAGAAGACTTTGAAACAGAAGATGTTGATGACGATATAGGAGATGATTCTGATGAAGAATGAACATGTCAACAGAGGCACCATGATGATAAAGATGCGGAGATACTTCTTCAATGCAGCCTCTGTTTGTATTTGATGCCATTTGTTGTATGTGTACTCACCTGAACATTTTAACTTTTAAACTCATGTGAGTAGGTCTGTCAACGGTGCTGTTTTGGTATGCACAACTTTAAGATAAAAATTCAATTCCTGAAAGTGGAGGATGTTGACCATGTAAATATTTGTGAATCATCAAGCAAAGTAAATCACTTGTTGAACAAATTTCACTGACAACATTGTAAATTTACATCAAGTTCACGCTGTTTTACCTTAACTGTACCTTTTGAATCCTGCATCATCTCAGTTTGATAGATGTCATTGCAAAATAACATTTTGAGACTCACTGTGCTCACTGCATAAGCTGTTTAAAAGTTTTAAATACAATTTTGGATGGAAAAATAGTCAAATTTCAAAGAAAAACAAGTGACCGTTATAAATAAAACGTGCAGATTTACGGCTTAGCAACATTCATATTTGGATTCAGCACCATTAAATCTACTTAATCTCTAAATTTCATGTAATTCCAAGATGGGGGTCACAGTTTTCAAAAAATAGGGTATATTCACCTTTTCATCCTATGGTCTATTTCCACACGAAGGGTTACATAGGACTCCACAGCTATATCTACCTCTAAGAGGGTTACATAGGATTATTTGACAGAGGGTTATGATAAAACGGGAAGTAGAACCACTTGGTCAACACCCACATCCGAACGGTCTTTACGGAATCAATACCTATCTCGCTATGTCATTGATGAAAGCTAAGAGCATAAATAAGAGCAGGTGTTGGATCTGTACACGCATACCACACTCGTCTCAAAGTGGCATAAAACTCTCAGTGATCCCGTTGAATGGGAGTCATTAACGTGGATGGCCATGGGACACTAAACACAACGTTACAATTACAGAGGATGTTAAAGCAACTGACTTTTCTGGTAGCTATACACCACACTATAAATACCAGATGAAGCCCCCATACTTTATTAATTATTGAGGATCCTCCTAAAGGGTACCCTTGGCTTCCCCCTGCATGGACAGGGACTTGTTTTCCTGGGTATGTTGTCCCTCACTTGCGTCTAGTGGAAGGCTCTCCATGGCTGAAGCATTTCGCGTAAGGAAAGAAAGATCTATTACCATGGGAGAATGGGTTCGAATGGGAGCATTTCCACACTATTGGATGATAGCAGCTGGAAGAGAGCTCATAGGCTTAGCATCTAGTATAGAACATCTTGCTAATGAGACTGCTGATGCGCTCAGTGATATAAGTGCTGAAATGATGGCAATAAGGAATGTTGTGTGACGTGCTCCTCCCCAAACCCGGGTCACGGTGTACCTCCGAGCCCCGAGAGGGGTCACGGCAGAAAGATGTGTTATTCTGTATGTCAAAGATCAATGGTGAAACCACACCAATTGTTACCAACAAAAAAGTATTGTATTAAGGTCACACAAGAATAACAGCACAATAACAATATTAATCAATTATTTGATCAAGTTTTTGTATCAAGCAATCAAGTATTTGATCAATCAAGTACAACCAATATATCATTCCTATGATGTTACCATCAGTTTCGTACAATATAACTCACTGTGCTCCAAGTGAGCGAAAATAACATTCCCAATGTCTCTGTCCCGGCTTCAAGCCAAAGTTGGTTCTGGCTTCAAGCCAAAGTCCATCCACTCCAGTGATCGTCAGAACGATGTTGTATCGAGACCAGAATCCCGTTCGGTTGACAGTCACACTGCCAAAGAGAGGCAAAACAGTCCTCAAGACGCGGCTGGGAAATCACACCTTCGGGTATGGACGTTCAACGGCTCCCAATCGGCGAACCGAAAATTCACACTGAAAATCCACGTTACACACACACACCAGGTTACGTCTGGATGCGGTGAAATGGTTGAAGCGAGGTGAAAAACCTGGAGCGATGCGAAAATCCAGCGCGAGGCAAAATGGCCAACTCCCGTTCTCGAGAAGTAACGGCACTCGAATGATTCTCTTCGGAATCAACCGCAAAACCTGTCACGCAGGTTTATCTGTCACAGTGATAACAACTCTGTCGCAGGAATCCCTTTCCCAGGAAACGCCAAAGTTCGCTAGTGACCCCCATTCACCAGCGTTTGCTCCAGACCTCCAAGTAACTCGGCTCCTTCTCCGACCTTACTCGCTCCACCTCTTCTTCCTCTTTTCTTCCTCCTCTTCATCCGGTTCCCAATCCGGTTTCCGGTTTCTTTTAAAACACTAACTTTTTTTACCTTTTGAAAATAGTAATCTCTATTTCACTTAAACGATAACAATAATAGTACATGCAACCAAAAATGTCTACAGTGGATGAGAACCACAACAACGGAAGTGACGAATCCGTAACACTTCCCCCCCTCAAGAAAGAAAGTTTGAACAGAGTGAAAACTTTCTTTGCATGCAAAAACTCTTTTAACAAACAAAAGTAAAACTCACCCCCAAATGATCAATTCACGTGAGCAACAATAAATATTAATATTCCCCAAAATAAAGCAACAAAACTTCCAAACAACCTACAGTAATCTTCATAGTTAGTTCACTCTGGCTAAAGCATCCGCAACGACATTGTCCCTGCCCTTTACATGCTCAATTTCCAAGTTGAACTCCTGCAAAGCCAAACTCCATCTCATCAACGTCTGATTTTTATTTTTTCATTTTTTGAATGAAGGTTAAGGGGTTGTGATCAGTGAAGACTTTTATAGGGAATGTAGTAGTTCCAAGATACACCTCATAATGCTGAAGCGCTAGCAGGAGAGCAATGGTCTCTTTTTCCACTGTGGCATAATTTGCCTGATGTTTGTTAAACTTTCTGGAGTAGTAGCACCCTGGGTGATCCACTCCATCCTCATCTTCCTGTAATAGAACTGCCCCAGCCCCCACATCACTTGCACCAATGGCCAACTTGAAAGGTGCTTGAAAATCCGGGGTTGCTAGGACAGGAGAGCTCATTAATATTGCTTTGACGTGGGCAAAGGCAGCCTGGCATTTGTCATCCCAAACAAACTTGGTCTCTTTCCTCAGCAAATTCGTTAAAGGGGCTACCACATCAGAAAAATTCCTGCAGAACCGCCTGTACCAACCAGCCATACCCAAGAATCTCATAAGCTCCTTCTTCCCTTTTGGAACTTGGAAGCGATCAATGGCTTCTATCTTGGCTGTCACCGGTTGCACCTGACCCTGACCTACTACATGGCCTAGGAACACCACCTGTGCTTTTACAAACTCAATCTTAGATAAGTTGATGGTCAACCCTGCCTCGGTCAGTTTCTTGAAAAATGCCTGAATTTGTTTAATATGATCTTCCATGGTCATGGTGTGGATGATGACAACATCCAGATAAGCCTCCACCCCCTAAAGGTCTGCAATGAGTTTATTTATCAGCCGTTGAAATGTAGCAGGCCCGTTTTTCAATACAAAGGGAAGAACCTTGTACTGATACAACCCATTATGGTGTGACTAAAGCCGAGATTTCCTTGGCTCGATCAGTAAGAGGATTCTGCCAATACCCTTTCAGCAAGTCAAATTTAGTTACAAATTTAGCTGGGCCTATTCTATCAATACAGTCATCAATCCTCGGGATGGGATAGGAGTCGGTCTTGGTCACCGCATTAACCCGTTTTAAATCCACACAACAGCGAAAACTGCCATCGGGTTTTGGAACCAACACACATGGTGAGCTCCATTCACTGCTGCTTGGTTCGATGATGTCATTCTCCAACATATACTGAACCTCCTTCCGAAGATAATCCATCTTCACAGGGTTCATCCAATAGGGGTGTTGCTTCACAGGAGTGGCTTCCCCCCACCTCAATATCATGATATACCAAGTCAGTACGACCAGGTACATCTGTGAACAAATGTGCAAACTCAAAAATTAGGCTGGACAGTTGTCCTTGTTGTTCCCTCATCAATGACCTAATTTCTCATCTAAATGACTCAACACTTCCGTGTTCGTCAATCTGGGACAAGCCTGGTCATCAAAGTTATCAAACTTCACACCGGCCTCAACCTCTGGATTCTCTTGCACCCCGACTACAGGCACGACAGGTGAGACAGGAACCATTTTTTTCACAGGCTTCCTCTCATAATATTTCTTCAGTCGGTTGACATGACACAGCTGCCGCTTTTTCCGTCGGTCGGGAGTTGTCACCACGTAATCTGTTTCATTGACCCTCCTTTCCATTGCATAGGGACCAAAATTCCTAGCCTGTAGTGGCTGACCTGGAACAGGAAGCAACATGAACACCCGGTCCTCGGGACTGAAATTTCTTATCTGAGATTTCTTGTCATGTCTCACTTTCATTTTATCCTGTGTCACTTTCAAGTTGCTTCTCGCAACTTCACAAGCCTTTGCCAATCTGTGCCTAACCGTTGACACATACTCCACCACTGTTGACTGCGACTCCTCCTGTAGCCACTGTTCTTTCACCAATTTCAACGGTCCTCAAACTGCGTGTCCAAACACAAGTTCAAAAGGACTGAATCCCAATGACTCCTGAACAGATTCCCTCGTAGCAAACAACAATAAGGGTATTCCCTCATCCCAATCCTTGTCACATTCAAAACAATACGTTCTGATCATATTCTTCAATATCTGGTGAAACCTCTCCAAGGCCCCCTTGGCTCTCGGGATGGTAAGTACTTGATCTTACTTGCTCCACTCCCAACAAGTGTACCACTTGCTGAAAAAGTGTTGACATGAAATTGGAACCCTGATCAGACTGGATGATCTTAGGTAGGCCAACCAAAGTGAAAAATTTAATCAAGGCCTTCGCAATAACTGCCGCAGTAATTTTTCTAAGAGGCACTGCCCCTGGGAACCTTGTGGAAGTGCACATGATGGTCAGCAAATACTGATGTCCAGCCTTAGTTTTAGGCAAAGGGCCTACACAGTCAATAATGACACGGCTGAATGGCTCTTCAAAAGCTGGAATTGTTTTTTTTTTTTTGTTTTTTTTTTGTATACTGAATCGAGGCTCGTGAAAGAGCTAACATTTACTTCACAAACAAATCAACCAGACAAACAAAATATATAAAAAGCGGGAGTGGAAAACAAGATGGGGAGAGAAGGTGAAGCACACAAACACAACATTTGAGAGCAGGGAGATGTGTGGAAGGGAGAGGGCTTGGGGGGAGGAGGCATGGGAAGGGGGGGGGGGGTGGAGGGAGAAGTATAAAACACAAGGACACCAATGACTTCCAGGACAGAAGTTGGTATTTCAAAAAAGTGGAATTGGGGTGAAATTAGCGGGGGTAGAAAAGATCAAGGTTTTGGATGGGGGAAGATAAGAGATGGTGGTGAACAGCTGTTTTAAAGACCTGGAGGGTGGAGTGGGATTGAAGAGAGTGAGGGAGTTTGTTCCAGAGGCGGGAGAAAAGAGGAATGAAGGAGTGAAGGTGAGCAGAGAGTCTTGATTTTGGCAGTTTGACCATAAGATGGTTGCAGGCAGATCTTGTGCGACCTGTAGGAATATTTGCGGGACAGAGCCCAGAGAGAGCTGGGGGGGCAAGGCCAGAGAGGAGTCGGTAGAAGATGGAAAGACCACCAACCTGCCTGCGGTGAGTGAGTGAGAGGCCCTTGGAGTTAGCTTCATCGCGGGAGATTCCAATGATTCTGAATGCTTTGGTTTCAACAGCGTGAAGACGAGCTAGATGTGAGGCAGGAGCACCAGCCCAGAGGGGAGAGCAGTATTCCATTGAGCTGCGGATGAAAGCCTTGTATGTGGTGAGGAGCTCAGGTGTGCCAAGGAAGGACTTCGCACGACGGAGGATGCCCAGTCGGCGACTGGCTTTGGAGGCCAGCTTGGAAATGTGGTTTTCCCAGGGAAGATCATGGCAGATAGTGAGACCCAAAAGCTTGAGTGACAGAACTTCTTGGAGAGGATTATTCAGAAAGTGGATGGGAGGGTTGTCCAGTCGGTCTTTTCGGAGAGACATCGTAAGAGTGTGAGATTTGTCAGGATTGAAAGACAAGTTCCACTTGTTTGCCCAGTCTGTGATTTTGTCCAGGTCTGCAGAGAGTGAGGAGGCAGCAGACTGCCGATCTGAGGGATGAAGAATGGAGCGACAGAGAGTAGAGTCATCAGCAAAGAGATACAGAGGATTTTCAAGAGAGTCAGAGAGATCATTGATGAAGACCAGAAAAAGGACAGGGCCTAGAACACTGCCTTGTGGAACTCCAGCCTGAACAGGAAGAGGAGATGAGAGAAACCCATTTAGGGCCACACGTTGACTACGACTAGAGAGGAATTCCGCCAGCCATGCGTGGAGATTTCCATGGATACCAAAAGAGGAGAGTTTGGTGAGCAGAGCGGGGTGCCAGACCGTATCGAAGGCACGTGATATGTCAAGGGAGACTGCTCTAATTTCCTGTTTGGCATTGAGGACCTCCATCCATTGTTGAGAAAGCAGAAGCAGCATGTCCAGAGTAGAGTGTCCAGGTCTGAAACCAAATTGATGATCAGAGATCAAGCCATTGGAGAAGAGGAAAGATTTCATATCTGAAGCAATGATGGATTCCATGACTTTGCTGATAATTGGGAGAAGGCTGATTGGTCTGTAGTTGCTGGGATCTGTTTTTGCACCTTGTTTGTGCAAAGCGGTGATGTTGGCAGATTTCCAAGCAGATGGAAGATGACCTTGGGCAAAAGAGAGGGTGAAGAGAACAGAGAGAGGGAGTGAAAGAGCGGAAGAACAGGATTTTAGGACCCGTGGGCTGATGCCGTCAGGTCCAGTTGCAGAATCCGAGTCGAGTCGAGGGTTTTAAAGGTGCGGATGGGACTTTCTGATTAGGTTTTCCCACCAGCTGGCAAGGGTGGCAAGATTTGCAGAACTCTGCCACATCACGTCGCAATCCTGGCCAGAAAAAATGTACTAATATTCTGTCACATGTCTTGTTCACTCCAAGGTGCCCAGCCAAAGGTGTCTCATGCGCCAAACTCAATATCTCCTTCCGGTACGGCGGTGGCACCACAATTTGGTAATGAACTTTCCACTCATCATTTGCTGGCACCTCCGGTGGTCTCCATTTTCTCATGAGTATTTCCCCTTTCATGAAGTAACCAACAGGTATCTTCATAGCCTCTTCTTCTGTAACGGCTTTATCAATCAAACTCCGGATCTCCGAATCTCCATGTTGTTCTTCAACAAGTCTCTTTCGGACCAGCGCCGTTTGTTCAGCCTCATTCCCAGATGTCTCCGACGGACATTCCTTTTCCTCTTTTGGTCCAGATGCCACCTTTTCCTGAGGTTCCTTGATGTCACTCCCTTTCCTATTATCTCTTCCAGACTTTTCCTCCAATACCTCTAAGGAACACAAATCCACATCACCTTCCTTCTCCTTCTCTTCAGAGCGCTTCCTACCCATAGCACGAGTCACTGCACAGGATGGAAAGATACCCGGAATCTCCTGCTCTAACTGTGCTGTGTTATTTTCCATACTGGGCTTTTCAACCAACATCGGATTACCAGAGACTCGACCACCGGCGAAATCATTCCCGATAATAAAAGAGATTCCCTCTACAGGAAGAGTGGGTTGTAAACCTATGGTGACTGGTCCTGACACCAAATCAGACTTCAAATGGATGACATGAAGAGGAGCTTTAACATAGCCACCAACCCCCTGTAAAAGAACACTAACACCAGTTGCCATCTTCTCTGACAATGGCAAAATGCCCTCAAGCATTAAAGATTGATGTGCTCCTGTGTCCCTCAATACCCTAACAGGTCTCTGGTTCGTTAAGTCTCCATCCAGTGACACAAACCCCTCTGAAATAAAAGGTTTGTAACCATCTAGGACAAGGTCGTTCTGTGATGCTGTAACTTTGGCATGGGAACCTTCACAAGGCACTGTCCTCCGAGGACGATTTCTCGCATTGGCCAATGCATTCGGAGTTGCACTAGCCTGACTCCGCTCCTGATTTGTCCTTTTCAGGGCATAACATTGGGACATTAAATGCCCAGGTTTCTTGCAAAAAGCGCAAGTAGGCCCGGAGGAAAAACTCGTGGTCTGCCTCGGGTCCCCCGGAAGATAAGTCTGTCTTGGAACTGTAGTCTTCTGATCCCTAAAAGTCACGGTATCATATTTGTCCCCATAGGCCACTCTAGGCCGCCTCCATGAAAATCTGTTCTCCGAACCTGATTTACCATAACTCCCCTGGCTAACTCTAGGCGAGAAGTTAGGTTTGTGGAACCCCATCCGGTGTGTCAAGGCATAGTCATCTGCCACTGTTGCTGCCTCATAAAACTCTGGTACTTTCTTCTCATCCAGATGTACTTTAATGTTCACGTGGACACACTGTTTGAATTCCTCCACCAAAATCAATTGTCGTAACAGTTTGAAGTCTTTACCAATCTCCTTCGAGTCACACCACCTATCAAACATGGTTTCCTTCATTCTGGCAAACTCCACATGGGTCTCACTCTCCCTCTTCCTGGCATTCCTGAATTTTTGCCGGTAAGCTTCAGGGAGCAATTCTTCGGCTTTGAGAATGGCTTTCTTCACTATCTCATAATCTGCACATTGGTCAATCGGTAAAGCCGAATATATATCTTGAGCTATACCCACCAGAACACTTTGCACTAACATAGTCCAGGACCCCACAGGCCATTTTAGCGTTTGAGCCACTTTCTCAAAATGTAAAAAAAACTTGGATACCTCCTTTTCATTGAAGGGTGGAACCAGCCTCACATGCCTACCAACATCCCAAGTGTTCTGACTAGTTGTCGAACTAGCCGGCATGGATACTACTTCTCTCCGTTCTCCCAGTAATTCCAGCTCCTTGAGTTTAAGTTCCTTCTGATACTCGATGTCCCGTTCCTTTAACTCCCTTTCGGCTCTCCTTTCTTCTGCTCTTTCCTCTGCTCTTCTTTCTTCTTCAGCTCTCCTTTCCTCTGCTCATCTCTCCTCGCGTTCCTTTTCAGCTCTCCTTTCCTCTGCTCTTTCCTCTGCTCTTCTTTCTTCTTCAGCTCTCCTTTCCTCTGATCTTCTCTCCTCGAGTTCCTTTTCAGCTCTCCTTTCTTCTGCTCTTTCCTCTGCTCTTCTTTCTTCTTCAGCTCTCCTTTCCTCTGATCTTCTCTCCTCGAGTTCCTTTTCAGCTCTCCTTTCCTCTGCTCTTTCCTCTGCTCTTCTTTCCTCGAGTTCTCATTCTGGTTCTGCTCTTTCCTTTGCTCTTCTTTCCTCGGCTTTCATTTCCAACTCTTTTAACCTTTCCTGGCTCTGCAGTTGCATCTCCATTTTCCAGAGCTCCACATTTCCTTTCTCCTCGGGTAACCAATCCAAGGCTACGTCTTCCCATGTTCCTTATCCCACTAGAGACTCCACTACCAATGTCTGAATCTCAGCTTTCTTCATACTAACTCATTAAAATATTTGGCCAATATCATGAGTTCCGATCTTTTTAATGCCTGGAACTGTGCCTCATTAGGGGACGCCACAAACTTTTCTGTGTCAAACACCATGGTGACTATCAGTTAGCACCTGTTAACCTTCACACAAAAAAATTCCAATTTTTTGAAAAATTGGGGAATGTTAGAAAATTCCAAATTTGGGAATTTTGGGAATGTTAGGGAATTCTATCCCAGACGAGGCCCCCAATTTCTGTTACGTGCTCCTCCCCAAACCCCGGTCATGGTGTACCTCCGAGCCCCGAGAGGAGTCACGGCAGAAAGATGTGTTATTCTGTATGTCAAAGATCAATGGTGAAACCACACCAATTGTTACCAACAAACAAGTATTGTATTAAGGTCACACAAGAATAACAGCACAATAACAATATTAATCAATTATTTGATCAAGTTTTGTATCAAGCAATTAAGTATTTGATCAATCAAGTACAACCAATATATCATTCCTATGATGGTACCATCAGTTTCGTACAATATAACTCACTGTGCTCCAAGTGAGCGAAAATAACATTCCCAATGTCTCTGTCCTGGCTTCAAGCCAAAGTTGGTTCTGGCTTCAAGCCAAAGTCGATCCACTCCAGTGATCGTCAGAACGATGTTGTATCGAGTACAGAATCCCGTTAGGTTGACAGTCACACTGCCAAAGATAGGCAAAAGTGTCCTCAAGAGGCAGCTGGGAAATCACACCTTCGGGTATGGATGTTCAACGGCTCCCAATCGGCAAACCGCAAATTCACACTCAAAATCCACGTTACACACACACACCAGGATCTGCATGCGGTGAAATGGTTGAAGCGAGGTGAAAAACCTGGAGTGATGTGAAAATCCAGCGTGAGACAAAATGGCCAACGGTCCGTTCTCGAGACGTAACGGCACTTCAAAGATTCTTTCCGGAATCGACCGCAAAACCTGCCACGCAGGTTTATCTGTCACAGCGATAACAACTCTGTCGCAGGAATCCCTTTCCCAGGAAACCCCAAAGTTTGCTGGTGACACCCGTTCGCCAGCGTTTGCTCCAGACCTCCAAGTAGCTCGGCTCCTTCTCCGACCTTACTCGCTCCACCTCCTCTTCCTCTTTTCTTCCTCCTCTTCGTCCGGTTCCCGATCCGGTTTCCGGTTTCTTTTAAGACACTAACTTTTTTTACCTTTTGAAAACAGTAATCTCTATTTCACTTAAATGATAACAATGATAGTACATGCAACCAAAAATGTTTACAGTGGATGAGAACCACAACAATGGAAGTGACGAATCCGTAACAGTTGTTATGCAAAATAGAATGGCATGAGACATATTGCTTGCTGAAAAAGGCGGAACATGCGCAGTTATTGGTTCCGAGTGCTGTATCGAAATTCCTGATAACTCTAAACATTTTTCTGACTTGACTAAGAAAATCAAAGACGGAGAAAAGTTCCATAATTACTTCAAAGATGAATTGGGAATATCATCATGGTTGGCCAGCATTTTTGGAGGCTGGGGTGCTGCCATTTTGAAATTTATTTGCACTGTCCTCCTGAAAATACTAATTGTGTTGTGCCTTATCAAATGTATTCTGGCACTATTTACCAAATGCTTCACGAAAAGTAGTCCCACAGTGATGGTACAACGTAAGGAGACTTTCCGAGAATTGTGCAGGATTGATATGCATTGAACTAATTCGATTTCCACTTTCCCCACAATTTAAAAAGGTGTGTCTACCTGCAATCTAATAATGTGGACATGCTGCTGTTGTGAATAAAGGGAGTTGTCAGGTGTGGACTTATGCCAGGTGTGGACGATTTGTGGAAACAATTTTTAATTGAAGAAACGTAATTGTTCAAACAGGAGTTTAATTGATTTTGAGTTGTTCTGGTTTTGAGTTGTTCTGGTTTTGAGTTGTTTTGGTTTTGAGTTGTTTTGGTTTTGAATTGTTCTGGTTTTGAGTTGTTTTGGTTTTGAGTTGTTTTGGTGTTGAATTGTTCTGGTTTTGAGTTGTTCTGGTTTTGAGTTGTTCTGGTTTTAAGTTGTTGGAAAATGCCACAGGAGGTTACATTTTAAAAAGCCACTTGCCTTGCTCGGAGCAGGAAATGCCAAGCAGCCTAAAGCCTTCTGTATTAAATCTCTGTATTAAACTCGATGATTTAAACTCTGTATTAAATCATATGAAGATAATTAAGTACGTATAACCATTATAATTCAGGACTTATATTCTTTATAAGCTTAGGTTACATGTGTAGGCTAAAGGTAACAGTATGAAATGAAATAATGAAGAAGAGACAGAGTCTGGGAGTAGAGACAAAATAATGATGTTTGATCTTGGAACAAGAACACTCCTACACTAAGCTAGCCGCCATGTGTGTTGACACGCGTTTAATAGACCTTCACCCTAGTGGATGATTTGTGCAGGAATTCAAGAGAAAGACAAAATAAATCAAGGTTGGCCATGATTTCTGACAAGTAACTCATGCCCTACATCCCCCCTTCCTTGCACCTGCATTTCCGCATCCCTTCCCATTGTGTTGGAATCCTATAAAATCTGAAACTAAAGTGTAATACTTCGGACATTTTGAAATTGATCTGTTGTGTTGGTTATTGTATTCTTGTGTTTCTCTTATAATTGCTGCTGGTTTCCTTGTAATTGCTTTGATTTCTGAGTCTCCCCAATTAAACACATCGACTCAACCCAGGAGTGGACATTGATTTTGTCCGCTATACGTCACTACTTTTTGTCCGCTATACGTCACAAATTTTAGTCAGAAGGTTGGCGATAACTCGCTTACTCTTGACAAATAATACGGTACCAGATGAGATCTAACCATCAGCTGGGAGTCTTGACAAAGACTTCCACATCACCACCACCTCTTATCTTCCCCGATCCAAAACCTTTGATATTTTTCGGCGCATCCAGGTCACTTCGTTTCTGCTTGGAAACCATCAGATGAACACTCGTCATGACGTCATGACGTATCTCGTGTGAACAAATCAAAATCTTTCTTTTCAAAATGAAACAAGTGGTGTTATTAACTGATGTTTACTAACACAAGAACCATAGGGATAGGTCCGGACTGAAGCAAAGTGGTTCTAAAAAGCAATTGATTTTATTAAACGGTGTCTACTGTACTAGTATTATAGTGGGTGGGGGTAATATGGACCCCAGGGGAATATGGACCCCACTGAATTTCCCATGATGCACTGAATTTCCCATGGCCGACCAGCAAGTGAACAACTGCAGTTGATTCAAACTCTTTAATGACGGTAAGTGCAAACTTCCAAAAGTTTTCATCTCAAATTTTACAATTCATAAGCATGCAGTACTGTGTATGTACATGTAGTCACTAGCTTGTTTGATGAGTGGTGTCCCTGGCTGAGTACACGTGAGAGCTGTCGACAGCACCACTGTGTGTAGAAAACTCCATCCCAGCCCATATGTACTGGGCATGCTGACATGATCGAGAGGCATGGTGTGGGGAATATGGACCCTTTGGTCGTGTCTAATATGGACCCATGTCCATATTCCCCGTGGTCGATGTCCATATTCCCCACACAGGAAGCTAATAGAATAAGTCCACAAAACAGCATGTTCACTGTCAAAATTTGAATCAAATCAATTTTTCTGCACCGAAATATGTGACTAAGAAAAACTAGGCATGGTCCAAGTAGTCGTCAAGTATCGGCTGTTCGTTAACAGCCGATAACATGTACACTTGATTCTGTATAGAAATCCGACGGTGCAACTCGCCCTGAAAAAGTGTAATCCACACAATTTCAACGTAATTCCACTATAAACAAATCTGACCTTTATTGTTTAATATGCCTAATTCTTTTGAATAAAATTTGTAATTGGTCACTGTATGGGGCAGGTAGAAGCAAGTAAAGGCTGTGTTTTTCTGTGTACGTGAAGGTGTGTGATATCGGCTGTTGACAAACACCTGATACTTGACGGCGAGGTCCAAGGTGTTTTTGTGGTCTGACAAGACTAAGAAGATGTGTTGTGATTTGGCTTTCAGATGGTGCGAACATACAAAAAGAAAGGTGTACGTGGTTTGTGGGCAGAGGATATGCAGCGGGCAGTCGATGCAGTCAGACAAGGTCAACCTCTGAAGACTGTCGCATGAGAATATCATGTTCCACGTAATACGCCACGACGTCGTGCAGGAAAAGATGCACCAGTGATGGTGACTAAGAGACTCGGTAGAAAGCCAGTTTTGGGTGAGGCACTATAGTCCATTCTTCATGATATAATTCTGGACTTCGAGAAATCACTGTACGGGTTGACCCGCTCTGACGTACAGGATTTGGTATTTCAATTTTGCTGCAGAAATAGTATACCAAACCCTTTTCAAGGCATGGGAAAAGCTGGCCGTGAATGGTTTAATGGTTTTCTACAAAGACACCCTGACATCAGCGTTAGAAAACCTGAAAATGTCTCGATTGGTCGTGCCTATGGTTTTTCCTGTCACAGAGTCCACGACTTTTTCGCAAAATATCTTAAGGTCATCGATGACGAGAACGGGAACCGTGTCATCCCAAACAGCAACATATAGTATAACGCTGACGAATCTGGATTCACTATAGTGCACCGCCCAGAAAAGTACTCGGCTAAAGAGGAAAGCGCACCATCGGTATTCTGACCAGTGCAGAGAAGGGAAAAACCATCACATTCCTTCCAGCTGTGAGTGGAATTGGACATTACGTCGCTCCTCTCTTTGTGTCCCAAGGAAACGAATGAAGTTGGAACTGCTAGAAAACGCTCCTCGTGGTTCCATTGGTGCTGCTAATCCCACAGGATGGATCAACACTGAAATATTTGAGCAATGGTTCCACCATTTCCTCAATGTAGTGCAGCCGAAGACACGACCTCAGCCTACGCTGCTGATATTTGATGGGCAAAAGGCTCACACGAAAAACATCAGCCTAATTGATGAAGCCAGGACCAACAAGCATTACGCCTAGGGCCCCCGTCGGTGAAGTGATGCGAGTTGACAAAGTGGAGGACGCAAGGCGGCCATCTTGGATTTTGACGTGGCGACCCAATTTTCAATAGCGTTCTCCCTTATGCATAGATACACCCATAAACACCAGATTAGAAGTTGGTACTTCGCTTATTAGTCCCCTACCGGTGTACACCGGAGGGGACTATAGGTTTGCACGCCGTCCCTCCGTCTGTCAGTCCGTCAGTCCGTCACGCAAAGAACAGTTTTCCACACTTTTTTTCTAAACGCTTAATGCTAATGATTTCAGACTTGGCACATCGTTTCCTCATGATAAGTTACAGGTAAAGTTCCAACTTCACGACGTTTCGATCATTTTTAACAAAGTTATGGCACTTTGAAGTTTGGTAATTCTGATAATTCTGATGATCCTTAACTCAGTGCCATTTTAAGTTTAAATTTCCTTTAAAAACCAATTTCTCTGCAATAATAAGACCGATTGAGATCAAATTTTCACCATATGATGGATTCGGTCTGCAGAATATTTTAATCATAATTATGACGTCATATGCACGTGGTTCAGCCGCCATATTGTTTTTCGTGAAAACACGAAAATCCCTTTTTCTCTGCAACGGTTGAACAGATCGAGGCCAAACTTTGCAGGCAGAATCGCATACCCATGACGAACAAAAAAGTCAGCGAGCATGATGTCATCCATCACATGGTTTCAGAGTTATAACGTTTTTAAGCATGAACCTTTAAAACCGAGCTCCTCCCTAATTTTTGATCCAATCGAGGGGAAACTTCACAGATCTGTTCAGCACTAAAATGTCCTTTTGGAATTTGTGATAGGGCACGTGGTTTGGCAGATATCGTTAATTAAACGAATTTTTTTTTTTTAATGGATATCTCTTGTTTATTCTCGAGTTCTCCTCAAGCCGCACAGCGCGTCCTCAGCCTCGTCTCGCGAATGTCAACAGCGCGAAACAGCGCGTGCTTTCCGGAGGGGCACGATGTCATCAAGGGACATTGTCATCAATGTTATCAAGGGACCTACAGGTAGCTCTTGCCATTGTTGATGTCAAAGTGCACGAGTCTACCATTAGAAAGAGGCTGCACAAATTTGATCTACCTAGGAGGTGTGCCGCCAAGCCGAGCAACATATATACAGTCACGTGAAAAAGTAAGTACACCCCATGTAAAGTTTTGACTTTTTCAACATATTTCAACATACAGTTATTTGATCTTCATTTCAACAATATTGATAGATAAAGGTGATATAATATAACAAATATCATTAAACATTTACATTTTGTAGTCCATTGTATAATTTAAATAAACATAAATGCAAATTTCGCATGTGAAAAACGTAAGTACACCCCTACATTTATCACTACTTCAAATACCTAAAATTAGAATCAGGTGCACCAGCTCAGGTGAAAATGATTAGAACATCGTTAGAGAGGATCTTGGAGGAACCTGTCTTATTTAAACCTCAGATATTTAGTTTGGTTTGCTCTTTGTTGTTGAAGTGTGTGGCGTCACCATACCGAGATCAAAAGAGCTCTCTGAGGCCTTCAGAAAGAAGGTTATAGATGCCTATGAGTCTGGGAAGGGATTTAAAAAGACCTCCAAACAATTTTAAATCAATCATTCGACTGTCCAGAAGATCATCTACAAGTGGAGAAGATTCCAAACAACTGCCAACTTGTTCAGGCCAGGCCGCCCAGCAAGTTCAGCCCGAGAGCAGACCGCAAGATGCTGAAAGAAGTCTCTAAGAACCCCAGAATGTCATCAAGGGACCTACAGGTAGCTCTTGCCACTGTTGATGTCAAAGTGCACGAGTCTACCATTAGAAAGAGGCTGCACAAATTTGATCTACATGGGAGGTGTGCCAGGAGGAAACCTTTGCTGTCCAGAAAGAACATCAGGGCAAGACTAAAGTTTGCCAATGAACACCAAGGCAAAGACCAACACTTCTGGAACAATGTGCTCTGGACAGATGAGTCAAAGGTAGAGCTATTTGGCCACAGTACCAGAAGACATGTTTGGCGAAAACCAAAGACAGCATTTGACCACAAGAACCTGACACCAATTGTAAAGCATGGTGGTGGAAATATTATGGTTTGGTGCAGCTTTGCTGCATCAGGGCCTGGGCAGGTCACCATCATAGAATTCACTATGAATTCTTCATTTTACCAGAGGGTGCTTGAGGATAATGTGAGGCCATCTGTCGGAAAGTTGAATCTCAACCAAAGGTGTACCTTCCAACATGACAATGACCCTAAACATAACAGTAAATCCACCAAGGAATGGCTGAAAAGAAAGAAATGGAGGGTTCTGGAATGGCCAAGTCAAAGCCCGGATCTAAATCCCATCGAGATGTTGTGGGGGGATTTGAAACGAGCTGCACATGCAAGAAACCCCTCAAACATCGCACAGCTGAAAGAATTCTGCATAGAGTGGGCAAAAATTTCTCCCAGTCGATGTCAGAGACTAGTAGACAGTTATAAGAAACGCCTACTTGAGGTTGTTTCTGCCAATCGGGCAATACCACCGATTTGAGCCAAAGGTGTACTTACTTTTTCCACATGCGCAATTTGCATTTATGTTTATTTAAATTATACAATGGACTACAAAATGTAAATGTTTCATGATATTTGTTATATTATATCACCTTTATCTATCAATATTGTTGAAATAAAGATCAAATAGCTGTATGTTGAAATATGTTGAAAAAGTCAAAACTTTACATGGGGTGTACTTACTTTTTCACATGACTGTATACACATCGATCATTGATCGTGACCCGGAAAATATAATAAATTACTGATGGTTTCAGAGTTATGACGTTTTTAAGCATGAACCTTTAAAACCGAGCCCCTCCCTCATTTTTGATCCAATCGAGGGGAAACTTCACAGATCTGTTCAGCACTAAAATGTCCTTTTAAAATTTGCGATAGGGCACGTGGTTTGGCAGATATCGTTAATTAAACGAAAATATTTTTTAAAATGCATATCTCTTGTTTATTCTCGAGTTCTCCTCAAGCCGCACCGCGCATCCTCAGCTTCGTCTCGCGAACGTCAACAGCGCGACACAGCGCGCGCTTTCGGGAGGGGCGGAGCCAAGCCGAGCAACATATATATACACATCGATCATTTATCGGAACCGAAAAATATAATAAATTACTGATGGTTTCAGAGTTATGACGTTTTTAAGCATGAACCTTTAAAACCGAGCCACTCCCTCATTTTTGATCCAATCGAGTGGAAACTTCACAAATCTGTTCAGCATGTCAGTGTACTAAAATGTCCTTTTGGGATTTGCGATAGGGCACGTGGTTTGGCAGATATCGTTAATTAAACGAAAATATGTTTTAAAAATAGATATCTCTTGAATCGCTAGTACCTCAGACCGTGAGTTGGTAATAATTTATATAATTCACACAGTGCAATACGTGCAGGCCACTCCACGGAGCGACCTTGCGGGCTTATCAATGAGGCGAGGCGTGACACACATGTGTCTCAGCATACCTCAGATCAAGTGTGAAACCAGCATCAACCGTGCATAAATTTGCATATTCGATCATTTTTGACAAAGTTATGGCACTTTGAACTTTGGTAGCGGACATGTATTGGTTCGGTTGCGAGAGGACGCTGGCGTTGCATATTCGCCGCTTCTCCGACTGGATGGATGTACAGGGTCTGCTTCTACCTTTCTGACCTGACATCTCACACCTGTCCTGCCTTTTCACACCCGCACGTGCCGCGTGTTCTCCGGCTGGATAACGGAATCTGCTTTTGATGGTACGGAATACGGAATTCGAAAGGCCCGCTCCCGTTGATTGTGGCCGTGGCCTTGTTTGCCGGTGGCCTTGTGGCCTTGTTTGCCGCTGTGGTCTTGATTAGCGGCTGCAGTCGTTTGCCGCTGCGTTTGCCGCTGCGTTTGCCGCTTTGCCTCCTCGACCTTGGCCTCGTACTCGTCCCTTCGCTCCTGCCTGGCATGTCTCTGAAGTACTCCGCCGCAAGGCTTCTTCTGCTCAATACCCGCTCCACCCCATCATGCATCTCTGCCATCAAATCAAATGGACTCCTCCGACGACCCAGGTACATTCACCGTGGCTCCGGTCGCAAGTTTGTTTATTTGCAATCAGGTCACTCCATCCCCGTCCTCTGGTCGGCTCAGCGCACTCTCACTCTTCGTCCCAGCGCACCTGGTCACAGCAACCCACACGATCGCACCTCTTGCCTACGAACCCTGGCTAAATCACCTGAATTCATCCCTGCTGTTCAAAACAACATCAAGCTCACCCTGTTCAACACCCGGTCCCTCAACAATAAATGCCTCATCCTGAACGAATACATCCTGGATAACAAACTGGACTTTCTCTGTCTCACCGAAACCTGGCAACAACCTCTGGACTACTACACACTCAACCTCACCACACCCAATGGATATTCCTACGTCAATAAACCACGCTCGGAGGGCCGAGGTGGTGGAATTGCCGTTATCCACCGTCAAGACATCAAGACCAACCTCATCTCCATCTCATCTGCTCCATCATTTGAACACCTGGCTTTAAAACTCTCTGGTCACACGCAGTCAGTCATGGCTGTCGTCTACCGCCCTCCCAAACCACACCCATCATTCCTGTCTGACTTCTCCTACTTTCTGACCCAGCTATGTTCCCTCTCCCCCTCAATCCTCCTCCTTGGTGATTTCAATATCCACATGGACTCCACTGACTCCACAATAACCACTGACTTCACTGATTTACTCACCTGCTTTAACCTCACTCAACATGTCGACTTTCCTACCCATATCCGTGGTCACATTTTGGACCTTGTCTGCTCCACTGGATTAAATTTGCACCATCTCTATGGCTCCGACCTCACCCTCTCTGACCACTTAGCCATCACTCTGACCATCAACATCCCCGCCCCAACACCAAGGCATTATCGCACAATCAACTTCCGTAAGCTAAACGCTCTTTCACCTACCTCATTCTCATCCACCCTCTCTGAAAAAATGTCCACTTCTAGACTAGGCTAAATTTCTGATTTTTTTTTGGCAGAGGCATTTCTGAGTAAAAGTTGGTATCCGGGCGTTTTAGGTGGATATGAGGGTGCTGATCACGAAAAAAACGGATACCAAGCTGAAATGTGCATATTTAGGGCCTAAATCAGCAAAAAACAAAATGGCCGCCAAAAAAGTTTATGCGATATTTGTTTTTTTTCTTCAGAAAAGTGGAATGTCGTAGTAATACTTGGTATCCATGCTTATTAGCTGTATATGAGGGTGCTGATCACGATAAAAAATAATACCAAGCTGAATATTACATATTTAGGGCTTAAATCAGCCAAAAAACAAAATGGCCGTCAAAAAAAGTATACGCGATATTGACATTTCTAATTTTCTTTTTAAAATAGGAATGTCATAGTAGCACTTGGTATCTATGCTTATTAGCTGTATGTGAGCGTGCTGACCACGAAAAGATAGGATACCAAGCTGAATTGCAGGCTTTCAATGGAAGATGTTTCATACACCATATTGGCTTTTATTGCCGTTTTACCTTGATTGGCATTACATTGCTTTCAGATCACTGTCAACTGTATTTTCTAGTTAAGGTTGTTATCATGTCTAGTTAAGGACGGTTTATTTACCGGGACGGTGACATGCAACCTCTCTTTCTTTTATTTTCAGACTAAATCAAGATGGATCCTGTTGCTACTCTGAAACGACCATCATCGATTGACTTCGCCTTATGCATTTTATGCCAAACAGATGGGGATTTGCGATCTGGCCAGCAATCAAGGTCTAGCCACACTCGCTAAGGCTTACGAAACCAGAAAGAAATTACGCGACCCAAAAAACCGCAATATAATTGAGCGTCTGGATCTGGCGTTGGGTTCGAATACCACCTCAATCGTATGGCACAAAAACTGTTATGTCCAATTCACCGATAAAAATAAACTTCTTCGCCTAGAAAGACTGGAAGATCATCATCAGGACCGAGAAAATGTACCAACATGCAGCTCAGTTGTTGGGTCTACCCAAGGAGGACCATCCGCAGACGTGAAGTGGGACAGCATGGTTCTTTCTAAAGACCGAATGCTGCATGTCCCAGAGGTCATGGACACCTTAAATGCTGCAACTATGCCTGCCGTCAGGGCCGAACCATCTTTCAGTGGCCAAGTGGAAAAAACTTGGTATCATCAACCGTCCAAGGACACTGATTGTGCAGCAAGGGCCCAATCGGTGGATTTAGCGTTCAATTTCATGCGACTCAACTCAACAACGGAAACCAGTTGGACAGTATTCAATGAGTCCCTGACACAAAATGATCCTCCACAAACTACAGTTGGCTATATGCCCATAATCCTGGCACCAGCGCACGAGTTTGATACACTCAAAACAGTCGTGGAGCGATGTTTGGAAGTTTCATCTCGCTTCAGACAAGAATACACGGTACTGAGTGTGGATCAAGCACTTTATTGCAAGCTCATGGAGTTGAAGTGGTGCAATCCGGAGTACAAAAAGAGACTCATTCCACGTCTAGGAGGGCTACACATTTCAATGAACTTTTTAAAAGTTATTGGAGAACACATGCACGGATCTGGATTGGCAGAGGCCTGGGTTGAAGCTGGTCTAATGGGACAGAACACCATTGAAGCAGCATTGGCTGGCAAAAAGTTCAACAAAGCCATGCGAGCACACAAAATTACATGCCAGGCCCTATGGCGACTATTAGGACCCAATCTACTAGACTATGTGAAAGAAGCCGACGAGCAACTGCATATTCAAATATCCAAGGCTGCATCCGACCTGGCAGCTGTTGAGATCCTTGTCACCTTGCTGACAAACCCAACGTTTTCATCATTGATGTCAGATTTCCTGGAACGCAGAAAGGAGGACAATGTCAACTTCTCTTTCTGGTGGGGATACCTGGAAATGGTAGCAATTCTACTTATGTTCACAAGAGCCCAACGAGATGGACTTTGGGACCTTCACATCCATTCATTCACCTGCATGCTACCTTTCTTTCTCAGGTATGACCATGTAAACTATGGACGCTGGGGTCCTGTCTACTTGGCTGAAATGAGAAACCTACCAGAGTCAGTTCTCGAAGAATTCAAAAAAGGAAATTTTGTGGTCAAACGGTCGGCGCGTAAGTTCAATCAGGTTGATCCCGACCAGGCACAAGAGTGGTTGAATGGAACTGGTAAAAGGGCCGGAGGAATCGTTGGTATCACCAAAACCAATACAGCCTTGAACAGATGGGCATTGTCTTATAACCTGAGAGCACATATTGCAGCAGATACGCGTGAAATGTTGCAGATATATCCAAAAGACTTGCTCAGCCATAACGAATCGAAACCAGCAAGACAACAACGTGACAATGCAGACGAGAACATTCTGCTCAGCATATTGGAACGCTTCCATGTGTTTGCACCTGATACGCATCACGCTGCGCTGCAAAACATTGCAACAAAAGACGTTGCTAGCGAAGAAATCCAAACATCGCTACTGAACGCACGAGTCATGGGTCAGAAACAACTGGATGAATTTGTGGAGGATAGACTTGTTGGAGACGCAGAAACCTCAGTGCCTCAGCACTCATTGTATGACACCATCAAGAAGAACAATGCTCCAACATTCGACGATCTTTATAAGGTAGTACAACACAGTGCCGAAAAGAACAAACGCACTGTTCTGAAAGCTGATCAAAACTTCCTCCAACGTTTGGTAACGGCATATGCATCTGGCCGCACGATCAACTTGGACAACGTGTTGAACCACGAACTTCTTCGAGTACCAGTCTCGCTGGCAGAGCTCAATGGCAATTTAAGGACAGGAAACAAATCGTTGCTGGCTGATATGTTGACAGCAGATGTTCCATGTCCTGCTACGCTCGATCTGCACGGGAAATCAGCTTGTCTTGTTATAGATGGACAGGCTCGAGTCGTGGCCATTGGGAAACCGGTTGCTGCCAAGACATTTGGAGACTTGGCAGACGTTTTCACAAGATCAATCTTCCAGTCAGGAATGCAATATCTTCGCATAGACGTTGTATTTGACAGATACCGAGATGAGTCGATCAAAGCAGGAACAAGAACCAAACGAACAAAGACAAGTCGTCCAATACGTCGTATTGTAGAAGGACGGGAGGTGCCACTGCCTAACTCCTGGATAAACTTCATTGCCCTTCCAGAAAACAAGGCAGCCCTTGCTCGCTTCCTCTCGGAAGAACTTCTGGCACATGCTCCTGGTGATACAGAGATTGTGGTTGCAGGGGGGTTTGACGATGAGCGTGAAATCAGGTCATCACGTGGCAATACTGACCTCACTCCACTAAAAGCAACACACGAAGAAGCGGACACACGCATAATTCTACATGTCATAGATAGTCGGCTGGACACTGTAGTTGTATGTGCGAGAGACACTGATGTCATGCTGTTGTTGGTGGCACATTTTCCGCGTGTCAGTTGCAGAAATCTATGGATGATGGCTGGTACTGCCCAGAAGAGAAAGTACATACCCATAGGTCCATTATATCACAACTTGCCATCAAATTCAGTCCAATCACTTCTGCCATTTCACGCTCTTACGGGATCGGACACGACATCGCACATCTGTGGACACACGAAACGTTCAGCATGGAAAGTCTTCCTTGAGTATCACCACCTTCTTGTGGGTTTGGGAGTAGGGAATTTGACCCCTGAAGTGTCAAAATCGACAGAAATATTTGTCTGCAAAATCTACGGGATGAACAATCTGGAGACAACAGATAGCGTTCGTCGGGTCATGTTTGAGAAGGCCTGCAAACCAGAAGCGATGCCACCCACGAGCGATGCTCTCAAATTCCACATCCAGCGTGTGCATTACCAATCTCTGATATGGAAGGAGGCACACTGCCCACTTCCGAACCTGCCGAATGTCACGGAGTTGGGATGGAAAAGGGTCGCTACCAATTTGCAACCAGTGCTGATGACACTCCATCCAATTCCTGAGTCGTGTCTTGAACTTGTTTCTTGCAGTTGCAGGTCACGGTGTCGTACCATGCGCTGTAGCTGCCGTAAAGCAAAACTTGGCTGCACAGCTGCATGTGTATGTCGGCAAGAAACTGACCAGGACGGTTGCTTTAATGACAATGTGTAATGTGTTAACGACATTATTCAACTTACCGTCGAGCCTGCATATCGTAAAAGACGTCATGACTGTGCTACCTGTATATAGTTAAACGTTCATATGTGATTGTTCACTGCATGTAATCGTATTAATCAATGAAGATCAAAAGTAAAGTTGTATTGCCTTGTAATCGTGTTGTTTATTATATGAGCTGTGTGGCACAAGGGTCCATGTGTAAGTGTCTGTAGATATCATTTTAGCTGCAGTTAGCCGATATTTAGAGCTATTTTGTGAGCAACCACCTTGAATGTGTCCTGTTTCAGTATATAGCTTTGGTCCAACACTAATAATAGTGCGCTCATATGCTTCCTTGACCTCGATAACCTGGGGCTAGACATCAAAATAATGATTCTATGTTCACTAGAACTGGAGATATCGTCAATATAAGATTTGATGGCGGCCATCTTGGAAAATGGCCGAAACATCGATTTCTGCTAAAATAGTATATACAAATTTGATTGCCCGGAAATATTCATCTTGTTTCACGTAAAGTGTACTTGTTGAAATGTCTTCCTGTGTGATTCTGAGTTCAGCGGCTAAAAGTTAAATATTTTGGCGGCCATTTAGTTTTTTCCAGATTTGAGCATCAAATACCAAAAATTCAGCTTGGTATCCTATTTTTTCATGATCAGCACCCCCAAAATAGGTTAAAAACACTTGTTACCAACTTTTACTCAGAAATGCCCCTATAACTTGTATTAGATGCATTTCTGGAAATTTAGCCTAGTCTATTCTCCCTTCATTGACCTCCACACCCCTTCCGACCTCACTGACTACTACAACCACACTCTCTCCTCCTGCCTTGACCAGCTTGCGCCTGTAAAAACCAAAACAGTTTCTTTCACCCATTCTGCTCCCTGGTTTACCCCTGAACTCCACCTGATGAAAACTCGTGCTCGCCAACTTGAAAGACTCCGCAATAAAACGGGTCTCACAGTTCACTCCCAAGCCTACAAGGACCACATACAACACTACAAAGATGCCCTCTCCCGCGCCCGCTCTGCCTACTACTCTCAAATTATCCACTCTGGCTCCGGAAACCCAAAAGCACTCTTCTCGACAATAAACAAACTCCTCCGCCCCCTGAACACCACCACCCAGTCATTCACAGTAGACAACTGCATCTCCTTCCTCTCTTTCTTCCAACGCAAAATTGACAACATCTACAACAGCTTGACCACCGCCGCACCCGCTCCCCCTCCAACCACCTGCCCCCCCTTGTCCTGCCATCCCCTGTCTCGGTTCTCCCCAATCTCTCCTACTGACCTCTCTGAACTCCTCATAGGAATGAAAACTGCCACCTGCACTCTTGACCCCATCCCCTCCAGCTTTGTCAAAGCCTCCCTCCCTGCTCTCTCTCCACTTATCATTGCAACAATAAACTCCTCCCTGTCTACAGGCATCGTCCCACCTTCCCTCAAAATTGCTGCTGTTACCCCCATTCTAAAAAAACCTGGTCTAAACCCTGACACCCTAAACAACTTCAGACCCATCTCCAACCTACCCTTTCTGTCAAAAGTTTTGGAACGCGCTGTAGCCACTCAACTCAAACATCATCTCTCTGCCAATAACTTGTATGAAACATTCCAATCCGGATTCCGCTCCAACCACAGTACTGAAACTGCTCTCCTCAAAATCACCAACGACCTTCTCCTCTCCTCTGACGCTGGCAACCTCAACATTCTCGTCCTCCTCGACCTCAGCGCTGCCTTTGACACCATCGATCACACTATCCTCCTCACCCGACTTGAATCCACCTTTAACGTCACCGGCACTGCCCTCTCTTGGATTAAATCATACCTCTCTGACAGATGCCAGTTCATCTCCATCAATAACTGCAAATCCCCCACTGCTCCCCTCCCCCAAGGTGTCCCCCAAGGTTCAGTTCTTGGCCCCCTCCTCTTCATCCTTTACCTGTCCCCGCTCGGTCACTTAATCCGCCGTCATGGTCTCCAATTCCACTGCTTCGCCGATGACATCCAGCTTTTCATCTCCACCAAGTCCGTCTCCACCGACACCCACTCTATCCTGACAAACTGCATCACTGAAATAAAATCCTGGCTTCAAATCAACTTCCTCAAGCTTAACTGTGATAAATCTGAAATAATCATCATTGGCCCAAAAACGCTCACAAAATCCACCCATAACTTTGCCCTCAACATCGACGGTATCCCAGTATCCACCTCCCCTCACATCCGGAATCTTGGCGTCATCTTTGACCAAACCCTTTCCTTCGACAAATACACTAAACAGATCACAAAGTCAGCCTTCTTTCACCTGAAAAACATTGCCCGTCTCCGCTCATCCCTCTCCTCCACGGCTGCAGAAACCCTCATCCACGCCTTCATCACCTCCCGTCTGGACTACTGCAATAGCCTCCTCTATGGTTCACCCTCAAAAATCACCAATAAACTCCAATACATTCAGAACTCCGCTGCCCGTCTACTCACTCATTCCCGGACCCGTGACCACATCACCCCCGTCCTTTACAAGCTTCACTGGCTCCCCATCCCCCAGAGAATCCAGTACAAAATCCTCCTCTTGACATACAAAGCCCTCCATAACCTGGCCCCATCCTACCTGGCTGACCTCCTCTCCAGACACACTCCCACCCGCAACCTCCGCTCTGCTGGTACCAACCTCCTGACCCCCTCCATCCGGACCAAATTCAGATCCTGGGGGGACAGGGCCTTCTCCATCGCTGCTCCCACCCTCTGGAACTCACTACCTCACACCATCAGAGACTCCTCCTCACTCACCACATTCAAAACATCACTAAAGACCCACCTGTTCAACGCTGCATTCAACATTCAACCCACAGCATTTAACCCCTGACTATCTCTTCTCCTTCTCCCTCCTTTTGCTTTAAATATTTCCCTATTGATTCTTGTCTTGTCTTTTTGATTCTTGTCTTATATATATGCCGTATATCGCTGCTGTTTGTTTTCTTGATTCTTGTCTTTTTGCAATTGTTGTTTTCATGTATTGTTATGCATTATGTTTTCCACTCTGTCAAAGCGCCTTTGGGCTTCTGGAAAAGCGCTATACAAAATAAATGAATTATTATTATTATTATTATTATTGCAGCACAATACTCAGAATGCTTGTTTTTCAAGATATTCCACTCACAAGGTTCAGACATACATGGCGGTGGCCATCTTGGATTTTGACGTGGCGACCCAATTTTCAATAGCGTTCTTCCTTATGCGTAGATACACCCACATACCAGATTAGACGTTAGTAGTTCGTTTATTTTTCAAGATATTTCACTCACAAGGTTCAGACATACATGGCGGCGGCCATTTGGATTTTGACATGGCGACCCAATTTTCAATAGCGTTCTTCCTTATGCGTAGATACACCCACACACCAGATTAGACGTTGGTACTTCGCTTATTTTTCAAGATATTCCGCTCACAAGGTTCAGACATACATGGCGGGGGCCATTTGGATTTTGACATGGCGACCCAATTTTCAATAGCGTTCTTCCTTATGCGTAGATACACCCACACACCAGATTAGACGTTAGTAGTTCGTTTATTTTTCAAGATATTTCACTCACAAGGTTCAGACATACATGGCGGTGGCCATCTTGGATTTTGACGTGGCGACCCCATTTTTCAATAGCGTTCTTCCTTATGCGTAGATACACCCACATACCAGATTAGACGTTAGTAGTTCGCTTATTTTTCAAGATATTCATCTCACAAGGTTCAGACATACATGGCGGCGGCCATCTTGGATTTTGACATGGCGACCCAATTTTCAATAGCGTTCTTCCTTATGCCTAGATACAACCACACACCAGATTAGAAGTTGGTACTCCGCTTATTTTTCAAGATATTCCGCTCACAAGGTTCAGACATACATGGCGGCGGCCATTTGGAATTGACGTGGCGACCCAATTTTCAATAGCGTTCTCCCTTATGCCGAGATACACCCACACACCAGATTAGAAGTTGGTACTTCGCTTATTTTTCAAGATATTCCGCTCACAATGTTCAGACATACATGGCGGCGGCCATCTTGGATTTTGACGTGGGTTACACCCACACACCAAATTCGAATGCGGTCCTTCACTTATGCATGCACGCACGTTCGCACGCACGCACGCCCGTACGCACGGACGGACGGACACACGGACGGAGGGGAAAACAATAGTCTGAAGCACGCGGTACTACGCGCGTGACTTGCTACTGCCGGGGAAGTGGTGTGAGACTCAAGACTCCAATGATGTCACAGGTTTACGAAAGATCACACCTTTATTAACTGGTAGTTCACTTCATTCCAATACCAAATAATACCGTTTAACTCAATGGACCAGGTAACTCTATCCGCATAGTCCCTCTTTCGTGGCTGCAGCGCCGTACTCCTGGTACGCGTTCATTCCGTCGGGCAGGGCTTCTGAGGATGAGTGCTGCCCTGACTCAAAGTCTCTTCTGTTTATATGGGCAAACTTCAGTTAATCCTCTGTGCGCTGAAATCGTAATCCCTTCTCCGCTGCTTCTAATCCGTTCTCCGCAAACGTTACTCGGTCACCTCACTGGCACCAGCTCGCTCCCCTCCTGCTGCGAGTTCCATTTACCAAACAATAGGGGGGTGCTCCAGCCTAGGGCTGTGACCAGGTGGACAAGAGATTACCATGTTCGTGCACATTCCTGACATTCATTTACGAAATCGTCTATCTGCTTCGTTACCAGTCCCAATCAATGAGTTACCAGTCCCAATCAATGAGTTACATTTCCACAATTCCCTCATCTTTTTGTTTTTGTTTATATTAACCATTAATCTAAACATTAGTATAAGTAAATAATCAATCACTGCAAGTAAACATCATTACAAGTATAAGTAAATAATCAATATCTACAAGTAAATATCAATACAAGTATTCAAACCATAACTTTGGTAATCAAATTCCCTTAGGCATACACCGTCATCCTGCAAGAATCACAAAACATTTCGTTGGTCATTGACTCCTTCCATATTGTTCAATCTATTGCATTTGCATCACAAATATCTTTTCAAAACAACACTTCACCATCACCAAGATACAACAATTTCACTTCATTTTCAAGTTTTGTAAAGCATCTGCACCATCTGGCAAAAACGTTTGCCTCCACACAAATGTTGACTTTGTTTGAAAGGAAGGGCTGATCACTTGTGTTTGAATCCAGGTATGAAACATTTTCTCCTAATGTCTTCATAGCACCTGCACTACTTTGTGTAGGATTTCGCTGTTGTGGTAACATTGCGGAGTCATAGACTGACCCTGCTCTCCATGTAGCATTCTTGCCACTTTTGCTGTAAACCATAGTAATTCCTGAACAAGGCCTTCACCCAGTTGTAGTCGACTTGCCTCCTCCCTCATTGTGAGTGGGCAGCAAGTATTGGTGTGACGTTGATTGGCCAGCAAGATGTGGAACAGGGATGCCGGATGCATCCACAATGATGTTGGGACCATGGTGTTCAGGTCATCCATGGTCCATACCAGGAGTGGCCCGCAGAATCGTGCACAGCTGTTGTGAAAAGGCACAGCCATTGGTTTGCAGCTCCATGCTGGCTCCCCGGAAGTTGGTGAAGTAATAACATATGTCCCCGCATTTCACAGAGGTTGCAGGTAAGGTGTCGTTGTCCTGCAACTTCTGATGTGATGAATGTTCCAAGCCTTCGAACAAGAGTAAGTGATCGCCTTTCTTTCATATGTTGCAGTGTGATCCAGGTAAATGGTCACATAAATTTCCTTGGTGAAGGTAAGCATCCATCTCCAAGTTACACGGGAGAATGTCTTCATCATTCTTTGAGAAAGAGGGTGTATGCCACGATTAACTTCATTTTTTTAGCCACAAATTTTCTTTCTCGAACTTCTTCCCAATTCCGTTAGCAATCCCTCCAAAATGTGATCTCGTCTTATCTTTATGCTCAGTCACATCTGAATCTGCTTTCCGCACACACTGGATCAGCTAGGGTGCATCTTACCATGAAATCAGCATAATCATGTATATCTTCCGACAGTTTCACATTCAACAATTTGTTGTTTTTTCTTAACACAAAAAGTTATATTCATTTATATGCGTCACACAAATAATATTCAATCTGGTATGTATTTCACTACTAAACTAAGAATAGCATCCACAATTGCTTTCAGGTTAATATAGTTCAAAAATTAACTCATGCAGGTATTTTAGCACTACTCTAAGAAAATAAATTGTATATGATTACAATCACAAACGGGAATATCTAATTCCCAACAACAATTTTCCCAAACCAACAAATTAAGCATAATGTATTGTTACGGACACGGCTTAAGATGTTGCTTGACCGAGCAGAATGGCCACCGTGTTCGCACAGTTTACCCGATTACCCCCAACTCACCCGATTCCACTCGAACGTTGGCCAAATCGCGCTACGCTAAATCAATGATGGAAAGGACACAACGACTGGGATAAATGAAACGACGCAAGGGGTACAGTTCTCAAGACCTCCGGAGGAGGATATAATTAGTGGTGGAGAAAAGGGGTAGATTACAAGGTAATGAGGTAAAGACACAGAAGAGATAGGCACTTAGACACAATCTTATCTATCCCAGACAGACCACAGACAAACGGAACAAGACTGACTTACACAGGGATTGATGGCAGGGAAGGACAGGCAGTCGATAGCACAAGGTGCACCTTGGCTCAGGGACAGGATAAAGCACGGTCCAGTCCAGAGATGCGGGGAGGTGTCACAGCGCTCGGAGGTGGCGTCCTTCTCTCTCCAAGCTCAGCGCGCATCTGACGTCACCTCCCTCTTTCTGCGCATGCTCAGCGGGGAGTCACACGCCCTCGGCTCGTTGGCTCCGCCCCAGATGGGACCGGTCCGCCGCTTCTATTGGGTGCGGGGGTTACCGGGCTCCGCCCTTGACGAGGAGCTGACAGCGAGCCCCTACTTGGTAACCCCGTCGAGCACATGCTCGATGGCGGCTCGTTGGAAAGGCCTGGTGCACTCCCAACACCCCCCCACCAACCAAGCCGGAGTGAGGACGCGCACTCCCCGCGCCGCCGCCGTTGTTGTTGTTGTTGTTGTTGCCGAACCGTGAGGAAGAGCTGCGGGGAGGTATTGGGAGGTCCTAAACTTCCTAACGGTGCCATACAATCACATTCTGGTGCAACGAAGAGTCAGAATCAATGGAAACGAGTCCTTAACTGACATAGACTAAGAATAACTAGCAAGATGTCCTATAGTTGTCTACGTGAGATGCGGTGGACCTGGATGCGACATTTAATGGGGGAAATAGGGGGAGGTCGGGTCTACGGAGTGTTGTTTACAGAAAATGGGACTAGGGAATGGGGGATTGGGGATAGTTGGGAAGTATGGAGGAAATAGGGGAATATTTACAAGCGGATATGGATGGATGTAAATCCCATATCCGCAACATTGCACCCTTCTCTACCTCGGGGCGTCCCGACCCGATAAATTTTTACCTACTTTAGTGTGGCACTCAGATGTAGTTCCCTCTACTATTAACTCAACCCTGAGTGCGACAGTTTTACAGATGTTCACAAATGAGTAAATATGTCCCCCTGCGACATTGCACCCTTCTCCTAACAGAAACACACCCACAGGATAACCGAATCGCGGAAAGCATCCTCAAACTAAACATACAGCCGGTAGGGAGCATTATTTACACAAGACTGATATTTACACTATGATCCAGGACCTGTTCTTTGAGGAACACATGCAGATGTTATGCATAGAGAGAGCACGCATGCCAGCATCGATACACCAACCCACGAGTGCCCTGTGGCCCTACGGCCTTTAATAATGTGCAGAGCACCCCATCCAAGCACCAAAAGCACCACCCCATACGCACAGTCAGCACCATCCGGTGCACCAATAAAGTGTTCATAAAAATGCACAATTAAGTGTCCATGGTCACCGGTGGTGTCGCAGCCGGCCGATGTTCTGCCGCTGGTCTTGCCTTCATGGAGTGCACTTGGCCTTCTGGCTTCTTTAAAAATAAAGAAAGGCGCCAACCGCATCCATTTCTAAATTGTGGCCGTCAGGGGGCCAACTAAAAGTGGTTCACCTGTATGGCATAGGTGCCACGTTGACCCAGAGGTCCATCAACGGGTGGTGCTTGCCCGCAAAAGAACTGCGGTCCATTGTGGGCAGCCACAAAAACTGCGGTCCATATGGTGTATCGATCCAGGCAGCAAGCAGCGAAAGTACAGGCCCACAACTGCGGAGCCAGCACCTCTCTCTCCTCTCTCTCTGCCCCAAAGCCAGATCCTCGGAGGTGGGAGACAAAATAAGACAAGTGAGCAAGGTGGTAAGGGCGCAAAAGTGCACGCAATACAAGGTAATGCACACTGGGGGCACATGGGAACCAGGTGAGACAGGTACGTTCCTACCGTACGCCCCCCCCCCCCCAACCAGGTAACCTACATTGCCCCTCCCTTACCCCTTACTGTATCCACAAAACACAACACTACCCATAAACATCTACTTTACACATCAACAAACGTCCCTACTGTCTTCCCCGTTCCTCCCATAAACCAAATTCGTCTTCTCTCCCTCCTAACCAATCAAATTTGCCATTTCCAACTCTCATCAAAATTTGCCATCTCCAACTCAACATCAAAATTTGCCATCACCAATTCATCATCAGTCCCTCCTCAGGAGGGAGAGATGGAATCACCCCAATGTCTCATCCACGTCGTGATGCGTCTCACAAATCCACACAGCAATTCTCCTTTCCTGCAACACAGAACAAAGGAACACAGGTGTGGAGTCATCATCATCACCTCAGGTAAGTGGCTGCGTATGGTGCAACAGGTTCATCAATCCTAACTATCTATCTATAATTCCAGTAATCTCTGTGTGTATGTTTGTATGTTTGTATGTTTGTATGTTTGTATGTTTGTATGTTTGTATGTCTGTGACCGCTGTTTCTCGACAACCACGGGTCCGATATACTTTAAACTTGCCAGGTATATTGCTGGGGACCCGAGGATGTGCCTTTTCAAGGTTTCATATTAATCGGACAAGTAGTTACCGAGCTATGTCCAAAAAACGATTCAACCAATCAGAGAGCAGCGAGCTATCACGTGTGCCGAACGTGGCGAACAGACTCTGCCTCGGACGGCACATTTGAGAGCGTATTCATTTATTTCACGTTGGAAAACTATGTTGCCGTTAAACTATGTTTTAAAACTAATTAAAACTACTATCTATAATTCCACGGGTCCGATAAAAAACACCGTACTCGCAAGCCGTTCGCTTTGGACCAAACCATTTCATGTAAATAGAGGGGGGGGATATAATTTTAGATATATATATAGTACGGGCATGCCCTAGTTTCCTAAATGACTTTAACAACTTTACATTACCCGGGGTCTTTCCCTGCCAATCCATTGGCCAACTTACACTATGGGTTCTAAAAACCAATTCCCATTGACCAAATGGTGCTTCTCAAGTTGGGGTCTCACTCCCCCGATTCATCACTCGGTGCCCCCGCACAATTTCGGTGGCTGGGTCGTGTGATGCTCCCAGCTGGTCCGCCCACCTGCACACCTCCACCACTGTTGTTGCCTACCGAGCTCACCTGCTCCTCACCCTAACCTAACTAACTGGGGAAGGCCCTCTCGCACTCTCACCCCCTCAGTGCCCTATCTGGCACGGCCTGCCCGATCCACACCCGGGATCCTCAGGCACCCACTGACACTAACGGCTCCCAGAGCCCACCTGCGGCCTCACCTGGCCGACATCTAACAGTGGCGGAGTGCCCAACCATTCACACTCATACTAACAGGCCACACGACCAGCCAATTTCACCACACCAATGCACCCATCCACAATACCATTCTGCATCCGCACCACAAATGCCAATATCCAACCACAATTTACCTATACCTTCTAACTATTCTTTAAACTACCCTCCCCGGGTACTCGTGAAAAGGGGTCCACTCTTCCCCCATCCACACCTTCGCACCATGCACACCACTCCGTACCACTTACTCCATCTCTCTCCACACCACTCATTCCAATACTCCATGTATTCCACACACCTGTACTTGCACACCTGTGCTCTCATACTTGGTGCCGCCTGCACCCTTCTCTCCCCCAAGCGCATTCGCGCTGATCCACAACACTCACTACTCATACACTGCTCCACACACCTGTCCAGTTCTCACACAGCATCATCTCATCTAACTACTCCCCTCCGAAACTTGCGCTTCCCAGTCGTCCCTTTAAACTATTGCGCTCCCTCGTCATTATCATCCACTCTAATCTACCTGCGTCCCCACTACAGGTATCAGTCACTATCTAAACCTTAACGTTACCTGATGTCATCTTCGCTAGATCCCTACACACAATATCCTAACCCACCCGGGCTAGTTTTCACTGCCATACACCCCCTAATCTATTGCGCATTTGCCTCACTTTTTTGTGAGGGATGACAGAGTTGCCATCCCACTACATCGGGCATCTCCCACTACCAATTTTGCACATCAAATTTCAACAAATCAAAAATTTGCCAATCACTACCCATCATCTGCCAATCATTACTGCCAATCCTTTGCCAATCATCAAATTTTGTTTTTCTAATTTCGGGGCCAAAACACTATCCTCGTCATTACAGTCTACTTACTAATGCCTCTCGGTGCGCCAATTTACTTCTAAAGCTCGGCTTCGTAAAGCCAAGCAATGAATGCGGGTTGTTTTGTGCCAGCGGCTGGATACGTCCCGCATTCGGGGCAGGGAAGGAGGTTTACCCGGGCCAAGGTCCCACGCACCATCTCGGCACGGAGCCATCCCATGGCCCGATCTCGACCTGCCGGAATGCCTCAACAACAAGTGGTCGCCATGACGACCCTTCTATCGGGCTGCCCGCTCCGCCTAGTGGAGCACGGACGCGGCCGCTCAAAGCGAGGCCCAGCGTGGATCGCGTACGGCGGTCCTTTCGAACCCGCCGTGGCTCGGATCCCCGCTGGTTCTCGCGGCACGCGAAGCCCGGCACGCACCGAGGGCCCGATTCGGCTAAAAGTCGCTCTAACCGCTAACCCGGTTGCCGTCGATGCCTCACCTGCATGCTTACACGCATACGCTACCCCTTTCTTGCTCATACCTCCAGCTGTTCCCATGCTCCTCGTACCTTTCCTTACACACCTCGGTACACTCATTCCACTCACAGCCTTGGTCACACACCTGACCACCGAACACTTTGGCACACATTCGTTGGTCGCACACCTCACCAACACACCTCTTCGCGCCCCTTCCTCGGTCACCTCCTCTGTGACAATCACAGGTGTGCGTTCACTCGCACACCCAACCACGTGCCTCACGACCAACTCAAGTGTGCATTCCCACACACGCTCTACCATTCCAGGTGTGCATCCTTCCATTCCAGGTGTACATCCTCGCTCACCTGTCACAACCAACTCACGCTCCGTGTCACTCTTACTACTCTCACCTCCACTCTTGACAGCGCACTCACCCTTACTCTCGACAGCGCACTCTTTCCTCATGCACCCGTCCGTTACACACCTTTCTCGCGCACACTCTCCCGTTACACCCTCTGTAACACTCACCACAGGTGTACACTCTTCCTTACTTTTGACAGCGCACTCTTTCCCCATGCACCTGTCCGTCACACATCTTTCTCGCACACCCTCTCCCGTTACATCCTCTGTAATACTCACCACAGGCGTGCATTTTCCCTTTACACCCTCCGTAACACTCCTCACTATGCGCTTCCATGTGCTCCCTCGCACACGCGCTACGACCGACTCACTCTCGACAGCACCCTCACTCCTTGGCACGCACTTTTTCATCACACACCCCAGAGTCGGACTTTCTCGCACACCTCCTTTTTCGCACACCAGACCTGTCGCACACTTCACCAACGGCCTCTCACGAACACCCAGGTCCATCTCGACCCCCAAGCTTCTTAAATCACCTGGCGCATCATACGCACGACCATATTGGTCACCACTTACACCGAGTCCTCTTCCTCTTCGCTTCTCCTCCATCACCTGCGAATCCCTCATCCGGTTAATGAGCACATCATCACGATCCGAACACAGACTTTGGACCAATTCTTTTACTTCCTCCTTTATCTCTTTCTTATCCCCTCTCCGTCCCTTCTTAATTTCGCTCACCCCTTCTTCCACTTCTTCTAATTTCTGCTTCACCTCTTTTATTTCCCGGTGCGTCTCCTCAAGTTCGTCCTCTAAGGCTATCTTGACCGTTTCCATGTGCATCCTCACCTGCCGGTCCTTCGTCTCCATTACCTCTGTCACCTCGTCCAACCTCGTTGTCAGTCCCTCACGTACCATCTGACATTGCCTCTGTGTCGCTATCAAGTCATTTTTTATGTCGTTTTGTGTCGCTTTTAACCCTCCTAGTACCGCAGTGTTCCTTTGAACCTGCTCCGTTAGTTCTTTTTGTCCCTCCGTCAGCTGTTCCACTTCCAGCGTCAACTCCTCTATACCACCTTGCAATTTTACAGTCCCCTTTCTCACCTCCTTCTCCATGCGCTCCTTACAGTGCCTCACCTCCTCGCGCACTCCTCCGACCTCCTCACTCACACCTCTTCTGATCTCCTCTCCCATCACTTGCATCTCCTGCCCAGATGCCACCCTCATCTGCTCCATTTCCTCCCTGTGAGCATCCAATTTAGTTTCTACCCCCATTCTGACCCCCTCTATCTGCTGCCCCATTTGTTTAACTTCCCTTTCCGCTTGGTTCCTCATGTCCCTCAATTTGCCTTCCATACTGTTTTCTAACCCCTCTAACCCCTTTTGCATCCCTTCCATTTGATTCTCTTGAGCGGCCATTCTGTTTTCTACCCCCATTAACCCATGTTTCACCCCTTCTATCCCATTGTCTAACCCCTCTAATTTCTTGTCTAATCCCTCACCGGTACCCCTCGCTTCGTCCCTCATTACCCGCAATTGCTCACTCTGAGCCCTCATCTCGTCCTTCTGCAGGTTGAGGGACGCCTGCATTTGTACCATAAATTGCTCCATGAGGGCCTGCATTTGGGCCATCCCTCCCACTTGTGCAGCGGGTGCAGCCGCCGTAGCCATGTGCGAGGCGCCATTTTGCGCGCCCGCAACCTCGTGCGCGAGGACGCCATTTTGCAAACCTGCCGCCCTCACTGCTTCGCTCTCCTCTTGTCCCTCAATTTGGTCCTGGATCGACCCTGCCTCACTCTCCTCTACTGGAACCCAGCCGTCTTGATCTGCCATAGCGCGACTTTCAAAATTCGGGTTTTTATTTTAAAACAAAACAAATATCACCGTTAATAATTTCGAGTGCGTGAAGCGCGCTTCGGGTCCAATCCCACTTCCCGACACCAATTGTTACGGCCACGGCTTAAGATGTTGCTTGACCGAGCGGAATGGCCGCCGTGTTCGCACAGTTTACCCGATTACCCCCAACTCACCCGATTCCACTCGAACGTTGGCCAAATCGCGCTACGCTAAATCAATGATGGAAAGGACACAACGACTGGGATAAATGAAATGACGCAAGGGGTACAGTTCTCAAGACCTCCGGAGGAGGATATAATTAGTGGTGGAGAAAAGGGGTAGATTACAAGGTAATGAGGTAAAGACACAGAAGAGATAGGCACTTAGACACAATCTTATCTATCCCAGACAGACCACAGACAAACGGAACAAGACTGACTTACACAGGGATTGATGGCAGGGAAGGACAGGCAGTCGATAGCACAAGGTGCACCTTGGCTCAGGGACAGGATAAAGCACGGTCCAGTCCAGAGATGCGGGGAGGTGTCACAGCGCTCGGAGGTGGCGTCCTTCTCTCTCCAAGCTCAGCGCGCATCTGACGTCACCTCCCTCTTTCTGCGCATGCTCAGCGGGGAGTCACACGCCCTCGGCTCGTTGGCTCCGCCCCAGATGGGACCGGTCCGCCGCTTCTATTGGGTGCGGGGGTTACCGGGCTCCGCCCTTGACGAGGAGCTGACAGCGAGCCCCTACTTGGTAACCCCGTCGAGCACATGCTCGATGGCGGCTCGTTGGAAAGGCCTGGTGCACTCCCAACACCCCCCACCAACCAAGCCGGAGTGAGGACGCGCACTCCCCGCGCCGCCGCCGTTGTTGTTGTTGTTGTTGTTGCTGAACCGTGAGGAAGAGCTGCGGGGAGGTATTGGGAGGTCCTAAACTTCCTAATGGTGCCATACAATCACATTCTGGTGCAACGAAGAGTCAGAATCAATGGAAACGAGTCCTTAACTGACATAGACTAAGAATAACTAGCAAGATGTCCTATAGTTGTCTACGTGAGATGCGGTGGACCTGGATGCGACATTTAATGGGGGAAATAGGGGGAGGTCGGGTCTACAGAGTGTTGTTTACAGAAAATGGGACTAGGGAATGGGGGATTGGGGATAGTTGGGAAGTATGGAGGAAATAGGGGTATATTTACAAGCGGATATGGATGGATGTAAATCCCATATCCGCAACAGTATTATTACCATAATTCCTCTCCACTTTTTCTTTTCCCTTTTTTTTTTTTTCCCTAACAGTGTGTCACTCGTGGTGATATGAGTTCACTGATATTGTAATTGACACAACTCATAACATTGTCGTTATGCCATTATCTTAATTCTACTGTATTCATTTGCAACATCACTTGATTTAATCTTTTAATCTCAGTATTTATGTCGCCATAAAAGTCTTCCTTTTCTGGTTCCACATTTCTTTCCTCATTTGTCACTTCATGCGTTATCATCGTGTTGTTGGTTACCTTATTCAAACACACCGTCACTAAGGCTTTCAAGCAAGCCACCACTAAAACAATTGCCAATATAACTACTAAACCAACAAACAAATATTGGAGTATCTTAGCTACCACCCCTCCAAATGTGTTTCCCAACCATGCAAAGGCACCCCCTTTTATATAATCGTGGTATCTTGCTCCCTCTTGTCCCACCTGTAGCCATCTGTAAAACATGTGAGCTACCCCTTGTATATGTTCATACCTATAACATAATTATATGTCAATGACATTCAACATTGTATACCAAACTAACAAGCTTCCTAAAAGGTAAATAAAGAAAATCCCTTAATATGTAACATAAATCAGATTATTTGTCTTACCCTGATCCCCCTATCTCCCGGGGTCGAACTAAATCCCCTAATCATGAGTGTAGTTGTGATACATTATCCCTCATGTTGCGCTAATATCAGTAGATAATGGTATGTCATGTAGGCAAATAAATGTCACTATCCCAAGTAGGAATATCACATGTTGAAAATGTAATGTTTATCAATGCAAGGGGTGTTAAAATGTAATTCAAATGAATGTATATCACGACTATCATTTATCCGCCACTGAATGTTCTGCTGGGCTGCTAGGTGCAGCCTCATTTTCTGTGGGATCGTCCACCTTAGCCCCATGTGCTTGCTTGCAATGAGAGGCATGAATCCAACTTTCTATTTTGGGTCCATATTTGTTTCTATTCTTATCAATCTCCTATGGTTTATCAATTCGTTCCAAGATACCGCAACCAAAGGTTTTAACCAAAGCTCTACCAAACTATTTCCAATGTGAACAAAAATGCCAGTGAAACAATGATTCGAGGAATTAACTTCAAGGGGTCAATAAATTTATTCTATAACCAGATCTAATTTTCCCATCCAATAGTTTGCCTTGCCACATGTCATATTATAACACTTTAATAAACCTTCGAAAAATGTTTCCCATCTCAACAAATTTCCTTTTTTACAAATAGCCATGTGTAACTTACGTATTTAACTACAATTTCCTCTCAATTTGTTTGGCCTAACTGGCCGCAAAAGTGGCTGCCAGCATGCAGTACCGTTTTTTATCTACCAAGGAAGTGCTCGTCCACACAAGACCTCTACCAAAATGTTGTTTGTAAAAACAAATCTGGGATTTCTGATTACATGGATGCACACTCTCAGGACATTTTCAGGCTGCTGTTAACAATCCACTACGATAAATTAATTCCTTTACCCACAATCAAATAATTAGTACAAGTTGAGGATATTATCCCTATCACATTCTTTTATAGATTCATTATGTTGGATCTAATTTTTCCCAATAATTTTCCACTGCTGTAAGGAAGAACAATAGCTCTCATAAGTCTTAGTAATATCGTACTTAATTTGCCCAGCATCGAATAATTTATTTACTATCCTTTCTCATCTGTTAACCAGTGACTTTGTTTGAACTCCAGAACTGAAAACCCACAATAGTTCAAACCAGCAAAATTTCTTTACTATTTTCCCATATCATCTATGCCTAAAACACATCCATACATACAGCACAATTTATATGCTGATAAAATTCAAGTTTATATATATAAAAATCCATGAGCAGAGTACTCTGGGAAGTCAGTGTAAGACCTCTCCAAAATTTGGCTAATTTTGTACTCCCACATTTTTATGAAGCTCATATCCATAAATAGCTTTGATTCTCATATAAATTCGATCACAATGGAATCCCAAGATTACTCCCAATTTTTACTATTAATGAATAGCTGCTCATAACTCAGCAAATCAAATCTTTATTCTCCATCTCCCTTGACAAAAGTGATAATTTTCATAATCAAATTATATTTCTATTTTTTTTATTTTACGAATTCTCTCGATATGCGATCCCATCCCCATGGAACTATCTATTTTCCAGACAAGGCACACTGTCGGTGTCAACAATCTTGTAAGATTGATACACAAAAACACTAACATTGACACACAAAATACCCACACACACATGCATTATGCGTATTTGTTTGCGTTGGAACCCTGATTTACAGATCCGGATGGGTGTCAACTTTATTTCAATTTCTCAAAATTTGTCCTTCAATTTTATAAGCGCTAATACACAAATGGACCAAAAAGTTTATTCTTAGAAAACCCCTATGACGTCACATTGACATTACCCTTTCAGTTCCCACAATAATTTATCCAAATTTGACTACCCACCCATTTGTATGTCAGTCGACCACTGACCTATCAATCGTGTGGAACAATAGTCCGAAATTCCCACCTGATCATGATGTGACTCTTGTCACTTGGTTTGCCAAAAAAATTGCAAAGCAATTTTTTTTTTTTTTTTTTTTTTTTTTTTTTTTTGTATACAAGGTCGAGGCTCGTGAAAGAGCGAACATTAATCACACAGAAAGACAAACCGACACATAAAACATATAACATAGGGAGCGGTAGACAAGATGGGGAGAGAGGGGGAAGGACACAAACACAACATTTGAGAGCAGGGACCGAGAGACATGGAGACATCGAGAGATCTGAGAGAGGGCGAGGGCTTTGGGGGGGGGCGTGGGAAGAGGGCGGTGGGAGAGGTATAAAACATATGGACACTGCCAGGACTTCCAGGAAAGAAGTTGGAATTTCAAACAAGGTGGATCTGGGGTGAATTAGCGGGGGTAGAAAAGATCAAGGTTTTGGATGGGGGAAGATAAGAGATGGTGGTGAACAGCTGTTTTAAAGACCTGGAGGGAGGAGTGGGATTGAAGGGAGTGAGGGAGTTTGTTCCAGAGGCGGGAGAAAAGAGGAATGAAAGAGTGAAGGTGAGCAGAGAGCCGAGATTTCGGCAGTTTAACCATCAGAGGGTTGCTGGCAGATCTTGTGCGACCTGTAGGAATATTTGGGGGACAGAGCACAGAGAGAGCTGGGGGTGCAAGGCCGGAGAGGAGTCGGTAGAAGACAGAAAGACCACCTACCTGCCTGCGGTGAGTGAGTGAAAGGCCCTCAGAGATAGCTTCATCGCGGGAGATTCCAATAAGTCTGAAAGCTTTGGTTTCAACAGCGTGAAGCCGAGCTAGGTGTGAGGCAGGAGCACCGGCCCATAGGGGAGAACAGTATTCCATTGAGCTGCGGATGAAAGCCTTGTATGTGGTGAGGAGCTCAGGTGTGCTCAATTGTTCCAAACTTTGTAAATTTAAAATTTTGTGCCCAACATAAAAGATCCAATTTCGGCATTTGATCAATTAATTATCAATTTGCTTATAAGCAAAAGAAAAATGAATAATTCTTGCTCCGAAAACTTTTCAGACCCAAGAATCATCGACAGTTATTCATGTTTGTCCAGTAATCTAATTTGTTGAGGCAAATCGTCATTTGGGATTTGTCGCAATGAAGGCCTAATCATTGTCTGAGGTATCGGTCAGCACTGGTACCCTTGATCTTGGTTTACCCTATGAACTTGTCTTCCTTTTGGTATACGGACATCCTCTTTTCCAATGTCCCATCCGTCCACACTTGAAACACCGGTTTCTGTCGTTGCCTGGTCTGTGCACCTGTGCACTTGTATTGCTGGGCTGCATCTCTACATCCCTGAGTTGCCACTGCAATCTCTCGTTATCTCCTGAAACACGAAAAAATTCTCTGTACCGTCCTTTTTGGGGAGACAACTGGAAATCAGATGGGACAACTGTCACTTTCATTCCTAATTTCGAGGGCAGTTGTGCATTTGTCTCCTCCACTGTATCCTGTATCCTTTTTATTTTGAGTTCTAGATCCGTTATCCGTTCTTGCTGTTCCCGTTGTCTGGATTCACCATCCCAAAGATGGAATGCAAGCCAGTCTACCGTTGGATTCTGTCTCTTCCTGGCTTTCAATCTTTGTTCCAATCTTTCCAATCGACTTCGCTCAAATGTACCATCTCTTGGAAACTCCTCATCATGTCCCTTTGTCCACAAATACCAATTCTCGACCTGCCTTATAGCTTCGGCACCATAACGGTCGTACATATGATGTGTACAAGTACCTTTTTGTGGAATCTCTGGTTGTCCTTGTGTATTCTTGCAGGCTCCATTTCCCATTTTGCCTTTTATCAAAGTAGCGTTGGATGTGTTGTAGTTTGTTCCTCTAAAGCTTCTCTCGTACCTCCAGGAAGGATCTCTCCACCTGTTCAAACGGTGATTTCCAGAGAATCTCTCTCACCTGTGGCTTTTGCACAATCCAATCTCACAGATCAGTATTTGCAGATGAGCCAGAGGGTCAGTATGAAATGGGTGAATCCTCAGGTGTCCGCTCTGTTGAAGGGGAAATCACACAATGGTAACCGCACATATATATCTATATATAACTCACCACCTTGCTCAATTTTCCAAGGTTGCCTTCACATTGATAATATCTCACAAAGATATCAAAGCTTCTTTCTTGAGACCGCATTTTCATCAATCAAACAATCAATATATTCAATTCAATTTATTCAGTTCAATTTATTCAGTTAAATTTATTCAATTAAATTCAATTATTCAATTTCAATTAATTTATCAATATTCATCAATAAATCAAATTAATCATTTTGGATGACTCCTTGCATAAGCCCTTTCCCCAATGATGTCAGGACAGGTCCATCCATTGACTGAGATCGAAGCTCATCGGTCGTCACCTCTGGTTCATACCTCATGTCAATTGATGAATCACCGTTCTGTCCTAGGGTCATATCTGACATATTTCCCCATTTTGCCTGGTCTCCACAAATTTTATTTGCAACCACCAAAGGCAACTCATCCTTCATTCGTGAGACCGCCAAAATGGATGGCAGATATTAAAGTTCTTTGGGAAAAATATCTCATCATTTTTCTTTAATAGTACCCAAATCTCTTGGCAATATAAATTTCGTAAAACTCCTGAAATAAGACTGTAAAATTCCTTCAATCATGCTAAATTTTGAAACTCCATCGCTTGTAACACCCAATTTATCCCATAGGGCTTGAAAGTTCTTTCCCAAGTTCATGCAATCATTCTGCATTTGAACCCTATGATATCATTCATAATAATCATCATGATTTTATAGTCATGGTCCTATCATAATCATCTATTTAAAACGAACATTTCCTTTATCACCACAGCTATGTGGTATAATCAACAATAGAATAAAACTGTACATAGCAACAGGCTACCTCATGGCCACTTAGTATACCTATTGACAATAAGTCATAACAATATCGAATAATCATTGAGCAATTAAAAAATCGCTTCCACTGCTCCAGCCGCAGCATTCGTCATTTTGTCTGCTCATCCGCGTGACCAAAACGAAATAAAGGGAGCTCAACCATTACACAGCGCTTTTAATGGCGCATGCCATAGGAACTCAACGCAATTTCGACTCGGCCAGAAAACGAGCAAATTTTGCAGGATGTTAACTGGAATTAGTCGTGAAAATATATCCAAAATACACAAAAATACACACCCACAAAAATAAACAACAAAACCCAAACAAACCCAAGGTCGACCATATTACACAATTAAATTACACATTAAATTACTCATTAAATTACTCATTAAATTACTCATTAAATTACTCATTAAATTACTCATTAAATTACTCCATTTCAGCATCGTATTGATTGCTGAACTGTTCATGGGTTTAAACACACCTTAAAAGAGGTATGCTTTGTGGTGTTGCCCACCTACCACGTTTAATTAAATTACATCATTTCAGCATCGTATTGATTGCTGAAATATTCATGGGTTTAAACACACCTTAAAAGAGGTATGCTTTGTGGTGTTGCCCACCTACCACGTTTAATTAAATTACATCATTTCAGCATCGTATTGATTGCTGAAATGTTCATGGGTTTAAACACACCTTAAAAGAGGTATGCTTTGTGGTGTTGCCCACCTACCACGTTGAATTAAATTACATCATTTCAATTAAAAAAAACATCGCTTCTACTGCTCCAGCCGCAGCATTCGTCACTTTGTCTGCTCATCCGCATGACCAAAACGAAATAAAGGGAGCTCAACCATTACACAGCGCTTTTAATGGCGCATGCCATAGGAACTCAACGCAATTTCGACTCGGCCAGAAAACGAGCAAATTTTGCAGGATGTTAACTGGAATTAGTCGTGAAAATATATCCAAAATACACAAAAATACACACCCACACAAATAAACAACATTTATTCCGTTCAACAGAACAAACATTTCCTATATCATGACATGCATGTCTTCAAAATTATATGACCAAGAGAAAAAGTAAAACTAATTAAAACTGCGGGCAGTGATGATCCGGGGACCATACCGCTCCATCCTGATTGGACGGGTGCATGCTAGAGTCGTTAACAACGACAGTCCAGATCCGATTGTTCAAAATTTCAACTCAATCGATCGAAAAATGAACGCAGGGATGCATTTTAAAGGTGCAGTGGCACTAACTGAGTTGCCACGAATATGGCCACGAAATTGCCAATATGGCCATCACAAAATATTTTCCTTAATCAATTGGCTCATAGCATAACCAATCTGCAAGTATCTCATCCGAAGATGTATCTCTGAGGAATTTTAATTAAATAAGTCATTTATAAATCAACGAGTTAATTTATTAAATGATTAATCAATAAATCAAAATTTTCCTTGACAGCCACATCACTTGGTCAGTGTCATGTCCAAATATCAGCTTCCTTACTCAAAAGGTGCCTGAGTTTATGTAATGTAATTACTGTAATAAGATTACTGCAATTACTGTAATGATTACTGTAATTACTGTAATTACCGGAACTGTAATTACTGTAATTACCTCAGGTAATTACTGTAATGTAATTACTGTAATGTAATAAGAAATGTAATTAATTAAATAAGTACTTCATTAATCGCTAATAATTAAATAACTCGTGAATTCTTATCCGATTTACTTAACATTTGAGTGTCCCCAAAACGTTGGAGCAAAACGTTGCAACAACGAAAGTGAAACGTTGTAGCGACGTTGTGGAAACGTCAGCAAAACCCAACATTTGAATGTTCCCAAAACGTTGGAACAAAACGTTGCAACAACGAAAGTGAAACGTTGTAGCGACGTTGTGGAAACGTCAGCAAAACCCAACATTTGAATGTTCCCAAAACGTTGGAGCAAAACGTTGCAACAACGAAAGTGAAACGTTGTAGCGACATTGTGGAAACGTTTTACAACAACATTATTTCAATGTTGCAGGAAAGTAATGTGAAAAAACGTTGAAACAACGTTGTGGAAACGTCAGCAAAACCCAACATTTGAATGTTCCCAAAACGTTCCCAAAATGTTCTCTCTCTGTCTGTCTATCTTTCTGTCTGTCTATGTCTCTCTCTGTCTGTCTCTCTCTCTGTCTATCTCTCTCTCTTTCTGTCTGTCTCTCGCTCTGTCTGTCTCTCTCTGTCTGTCTCTCTCTCACTTTCTGTCTCTCTCTGTCTATCTATCTCTCTCTCCCTCTGTCTGTCTGTGGTTCTCTCTGTCTGTCTCTCTTTCTGTTTGTCTATGTCTCTCTCTGTCTGTCTCTCTCTGTCTATCTCTCTCTGTCTGTCTCTCTCTCACTTTCTGTCTCTCTCTGTCTATCTCTCTCTGTCTGTCTCTCTCTCACTTTCTGTCTCTCTCTGTCTATCTCTCTCTGTCTGTCTGTTTGTCTCTCTCTGTCTGTCTCTCTCTCTGTCTGTCTCTCTCTGTCTGTCTATCTCTCTCTCTGTCTGGTTGTCTCTCTCTGTCTCTCTGTCTGTCTCTCTCTCACTTTCTGTCTCTCTCTGTCTATCTCTCTCTGTCTGTCTGTCTGTCTCTCTCTATCTGTCTGAATATTATCTTTATCTCTGTCTGTCTCTATGTCTCTCTCTATCTGTCTCTCTCTCTGTCTGTCTCTCTCTGTCTGTCTATCTATCTCTCTCTCTCTGTCTGTGGTTCTCTCTGTCTGTCTCTCTTTCTGTCTGTCTATGTCTCTCTCTGTCTGTCTCTCTCTCTCTATCTCTCTCTGTCTGTCTCTCTCTCACTTTCTGTCTCTCTCTGTCTATCTCTCTCTGTCTGTCTGTCTGTCTGTCCCTCTCTATCTGTCTGAATATCATCTTTATCTCTGTCTGTCTCTATGTCTCTCTCTCTTTCTTTCTGTCTCTCTCTCTGTCTCTCTGTCTGTTCGTCTCTCTCTGTCTATCTCTCTCTGTCTGTCTCTCTCTCACTTTCTGTCTCTCTCTGTCTATCTCTCTCTGTCTGTCTGTTTGTCTCTCTCTGTCTGTCTCTCTCTCTGTCTGTCTCTCTCTGTCTGTCTATCTCTCTCTCTGTCTGGTTGTCTCTCTCTGTCTCTCTGTCTGTCTCTCTCTCACTTTCTGTCTCTCTCTGTCTATCTCTCTCTGTCTGTCTGTTTGTCTCTCTCTGTCTGTCTCTCTCTCTGTCTGTCTCTCTCTGTCTGTCCATCTCTCTCTGTCTGGTTGTCTCTCTCTGTCTCTCTGTCTGTCTCTCTCTCACTTTCTGTCTCTCTGTGTCTATCTCTCTCTGTCTGTCTGTTTGTCTCTCTCTGTCTGTCTCTCTCTCTGTCTGTCTCTCTCTGTCTGTCTGTCTGTCTCTCTCTATCTGTCTGAATATCTTTATCTCTGTCTGTCTCTATGTCTCTCTCTCTCTCTCTGTCTCTCTCTCTGTCTGTCTCTCTCTGTCTGTCTATCTCTCTCTCTCTGTCTGTGGTTCTCTCTGTCTGTCTCTCTTTCTGTCTGTCTATGTCTCTCTCTGTCTGTCTCTCTCTGTCTCTCTCTGTCTATCTCTCTCTGTCTGTCTCTCTCTCACTTTCTGTCTCTCTCTGTCTATCTCTCTCTGTCTGTCTGTTTGTCTCTCTCTGTCTGTCTCTCTCTCTGTCTGTCTCTCTCTGTCTGTCTATCTCTCTCTCTCTGTCTGGTTGTCTCTCTCTGTCTCTCTGTCTGTCTCTCTCTCACTTTCTGTCTCTCTCTGTCTATCTCTCTCTGTCTGTCTGGTTGTCTCTCTCTGTCTCTCTGTCTTAATTTGTTCAACACTGCAAGTTACATGCATTCTCAAATCCATGATCGTGCTGAAAATATCGTGTACGACATTGGGTGGTTTACCATTGCCTTCCCCAAAGCGCTTAATTATTGTCTTTCATTTAACCATTAGATCCATTTCACATATCTGTTCATGAAATTTCACCAATGATCACAAGTAGTTATCACATTGCAATAATCTCTAAACATTCCTAAACCATTCCACTTGTTTAAAGGACGTTCATTTCGCAAGAAGGAGTGGGGGCAAGAGACAGGTAGCCGAAATGGAAATGAGGGACAATGAGGGACAGTGAGGGAGTGTCGGTATGCAATTTTCATCCAATCGCCATCTTTCACAATAATTCTGGACCGGCATGAGATGGCGTTGTCTGTCATTAATATATCCGTTGAATCAAACGAGTTTTAGACATGGCGGGAAAACTGAAAAAAATTATTTATTTATTAATTTAAAACGGGTGTACACGATTGTACACGTGTACGGACCTTACCGAACCGGCAAACAAATCGCCTCATGGTGCACTTCATGAGCCGATTTGCCTGCAGACCAGAGTAAGGCTCTTAACACCCAGCGTATAACGTACGTATCCTCGCAAGCACACAAATAATAGAATCATTTAAAACGTTCCATCCGTGACTTTTACCTTGGACGGTCATGACAAAAATACGTTTACACTCCTTGGATTACCTATATCGCGGCAAGCCCCTGTGGAAGTGTAACTCAGTGTAACTTATTAATTGGCACTGGTAACTTATTAATTAACCTGGTAACAAAGCAGATACATTTTACATGCAAACTCTGTGAAAGACGAGTTTGTAAATGAGTCAGGAATGCGCCCGAACATGATAATCTCTTGTCCACCTGGTCACAGCCCCTGGCTGAAGCACCCCCCTATCGTTTGGTAAACGGAACTCACAACAGGAGGGGAGCGAGCTGATACCAGGACTTGGTACATGCATGACCTCGGGGCATTAGCGGAGAGGGGATTAAGTCCAGTTTGTCCATATAAACGAGAGCAAACGTGGAGTCGACAGAAGCTGCTACCAGAAGCTCTGACCAATGGGAGTGGCAGAGGAACATCAGCCGAACGAGAAGGACCATGCGAAAAGAGTTAACCTGATCCATTATATTATGCGGTATTATTTGGTAAATGGAATGAAGTGAATAACCAGTTAATAAACCAGACCTTTTGTAAACCTGTGTCCGGTCATTGGAGTCCTGTGAGTCTCTCAGCTACAAATTCTCCAACAATCTGGAGGCACCGCTGGAATTTCGAGTGGACGTCGTCAAGGGTCAAGGTGAGCATGACCTCTTGGAGATCTGTCCATTATGAAATATGAATTCTGAAGATGGAGGATTTGGTGTGTGGGACTGGCGATTGTCCATAGGAAATACAAGGATGAAACGTGTTAAACGACTGTAGCAATTTATTCGTGTTTTTTTTTCTCTAAATGATTTCTGTAAATACGTATTTTTGCGCTGGTCATTAAGGGTCTTACTGTGACCTGGGAGCAAACGGAGCAAGCGTGCACCTTGCGACCATTTGCTTCCAGGACGTGTAAGGCCGGTACACTCGTTTACCCACCCGTACACGTATAAAGTACTTCTTTTTTTTTGCACTTGTTCAAAGCACTCGACTTGCTCGACGAGCGAGTGACTTGCTCGGCGCTCGGCGAGCGACAGGGAACCGGGAAAGGGAATTATATTTATATATATATATATTTTTACCTCATTCCAATTTATGGTATTGCGACAAAAAGGCTTATATCTTTGGAAACGACTGGTCGGATTTAGACAAATTAAAACTCGTTCGATCAACAAATAAATTCATGACAGACAATCCCACCTCATGCCGGTCCAGAATTACTGTGAAAGATGGCGATTGGATAAAAATTGCATACCAACACTCCCTCACTGTCCCTCATTGTCCCTCATGTCCATTCCGGCACCCTGTCTCTTCCTCCCGCTCCTTTTCCCTCCCTTTACTTCCCATTGGCGGACGTTTTGCGAGAAGCAAAGCGTTTTGCAGGACGCTTCCAGGAAATAAAACCAGTGCTGTTGTTTTTTTTGACGAAATTTGCCAGATAAATAGCATGGGTGACACGACGAAATGATCGAATGTAAAGTGAATCGAATGAAAATGAAGGATTTTTCAAATTGTTGTGGACTTTGGCCTATGTTGAATAAAATGTAGTGATTGAATAAAATAGTTGACGGATATATAAATCCCATTCGAATGTAAAGTGAATCGAATGAAAATTAAGGATTTTTCAAATTGTTGTGGACTTTGGCCTATGTTGAATAAAATGTAGTGATTGAATAAAATAGTTGACGGATATATAAATCCCATTCGAATGTAAAGTGAATCGAATGAAAATTAAGGATTTTTCAAATTGTTGTGGACTTTGGCCTATGTTGAATAAAATGTAGTGATTGAATAAAATAGTTGACGGATATATAAATCCCATTCGAATGTAAAGCGAATCGAATGAAAATGAAGGATTTTTCAAATTGTTGTGGACTTTGGCCTATGTTGAATAAAATGTAGTGATTGAATAAAATAGTTGACGGATATATAAATCCCATTCGAATGTAAAGTGAATCGAATGAAAATTAAGGATTTTTCAAATTGTTGTGGACTTTGGCCTATGTTGAATAAAATGTAGTGATTGAATAAAATAGTTGACGGATATATAAATCCCATTCGAATGTAAAGTGAATCGAATGAAAATGAAGGATTTTTCAAATTGTTGTGGACTTTGGCCTATGTTGAATAAAATGTAGTGATTGAATAAAATAGTTGACGGATATATAAATCCCATTCGAATGTAAAGTGAATCGAATGAAAATGAAGGATTTTTCAAATTGTTGTGGACTTTGGCCTATGTTGAATAAAATGTAGTGATTGAATAAAATAGTTGACGGATATATAAATCCCATTTGAATGTAAAGTGAATCGAATGAAAATTAAGGATTTTTCAAATTGTTGTGGACTTTGGCCTATGTTGAATAAAATGTAGTGATTGAATAAAATAGTTGACGGATATATAAATCCCATTTGAATGTAAAGTGAATCGAATGAAAATTAAGGATTTTTCAAATTGTTGTGGACTTTGGCCTATGTTGAATAAAATGTAGTGATTGAATAAAATAGTTGACGGATATATAAATCCCATTCGAATGTAAAGTGAATCGAATGAAAATGAAGGATTTTTCAAATTGTTGTGGACTTTGGCCTATGTTGAATAAAATGTAGTGATTGAATAAAATAGTTGACGGATATATAAATCCCATTCGAATGTAAAGTGAATCGAATGAAAATGAAGGATTTTTCAAATTGTTGTGGACTTTGGCCTATGTTGAATAAAATGTAGTGATTGAATAAAATAGTTGACGGATATATAAATCCCATTCGAATGTAAAGTGAATCGAATGAAAATTAAGGATTTTTCAAATTGTTGTGGACTTTGGCCTATGTTGAATAAAATGTAGTGATTGAATAAAATAGTTGACGGATATATAAATCCCATTCGAATGTAAAGTGAATCGAATGAAAATTAAGGATTTTTCAAATTGTTGTGGACTTTGGCCTATGTTGAATAAAATGTAGTGATTGAATAAAATAGTTGACGGATATATAAATCCCATTCGAATGTAAAGTGAATCGAATGAAAATGAAGGATTTTTCAAATTGTTGTGGACTTTGGCCTATGTTGAATAAAATGTAGTGATTGAATAAAATAGTTGACGGATATATAAATCCCATTCGAATGTAAAGTGAATCGAATGAAAATTAAGGATTTTTCAAATTGTTGTGGACTTTGGCCTATGTTGAATAAAATGTAGTGATTGAATAAAATAGTTGACGGATATATAAATCCCATTCGAATGTCAAGTGAATCGAATGAAAATTAAGGAATTATTTCATTATGAGCGATTAATGAAGTACTCATTTAATTAATTACATTTCTTATTAAATTACAGTAATTACATTACAGTAATTACCTGAGGTAATTACAGTAATTACAGTTCCGGTAATTACAGTAATTACAGTAATCATTACAGTAATTGCAGTAATCTTATTACAGTAATTACATTACATTAACTCAGGCACCTTTTGAGTAAGGAAGCTGATATTTGGACATGACACTGACCAAGTGATGTGGCTGTCAAGGAAAATATTGATTTATTGATTAATCATTTAATAAATTAACTCGTTGATTTATAAATGACTTATTTAATTAAAAGTCCTCAGAGATACATCTTCGGATGAAATACTTACAGATTGGTTATGCTATGAGCCAATTGATTAAGGAAAATATTTTGTCATATTGGCCATATTGGCAATTTCGTGGCCATATTCGTGGCAACTCAGTTAGTGCCACTGCACCTTTAAAATGCATCCCTGCGTTCATTTTTCGATCGATTGAGTTGAAATTTTGAACAATCGGATCTGGACTGTCGTTGTTAACGACTCTAGCACGCACTCGTCCAATCAGGATGGAGCGGTATGGTCCCCGGATCATCACTGCCCGCAGTTTTTAAATAATTTTACTTTTCTCTTGGTCATATAATTTTGAAGACATGCATGTCATGATAGAGGAAATGTTTGTTCTGTTGAACGGAATAAATGTTGTTTATTTGTGTGGGTGTGTATTTTTGTGTATTTTTGATATATTTTCACGACTAATTCCAGTTAACATCCTGCAAAATTTGCTCGTTTGCTGGCCGAGTCGAAATTGCGTTGAGCTTCTATGGCATGCGCCATTAAAAGCGCTGTGTAATGGTTGAGCTCCCTTTATTTCGTTTTGGTCATGCGGATGAGCAAACAAAGTGACAAATGCTGCGGCTGGAGCAGTAGAAGCGATGTTTTTTTAAATGGAAACGTTGTAATGAGTAATTAAAAGTGGGAGGGGGCAACACCACGCATACCTCTTTTAAGGTGTGTATAAACCCTGGAATAAACGTGGGAGGGGGCAACACCACGCATACCTCTTTTAAGGTGTGTATAAACCCTGGAATATTTCAGCAATCAATACAATGCTGAAACTATGTAAGTTAAGTTAATGAGTAATTTAATGAGTAATTTAATGAGTAATTTAATGAGTAACTTAATGAGTAATTTAATGAGTAATTTAATGAGTAATTTAATGAGTAACTTAATGAGTAATTTCATGAGTAACTTAATGAGCAATTTAATAAGTAACTTAATGAGCAATTTAATAAGTAACTTAATGAGCAATTTAATAAGTAATTTAATGAGTAATTTAATGAGTAATTTAATAAGGAATTTAATGAGGAATTTAATGAGGAATTAAAAGTGGGAGGGGGCAACACCACGCATACCTCTTTTAAGGTGTGTATAAACCCTGGAATATGTCAGCAATCAATACGATGCTGAAATGATGTAATTTACTGTGTAAGATGGTCGACCTTAGGTTTTGTTTGGGTTTTGTTGTTTATTTTTGTGGGTGTGTATTTTTGTGTATTTTTGATATATTTTCACGACTAATTCCAGTTAACATCCTGCAAATTTGCTCGTTTTCTGGCCGAGTCGAAATTGCGTTGAGGTCCTATGGCATGCGCCATTAAAAGCGCTGTGTAATGGTTGAGCTCCCTTTATTTCGTTTTGGTCATGCGGACGAGCAGACAAAATGACGAATGCTGCGGCTGGAGCAGTGAAAGCGATTTTTGAATTGTTCAATGATTATTCGATATTGTTATGACTTATTGTCAATAGGTATACTAAGTGGCCATGAGGTAGCCTGTTGCTATGTACAGTTTTATTCTATTGTTGATTATACCACATAGCTGTGGTGATAAAGGAAATGTTCGTTTTAAATAGATGATTATGATAGGACCATGACTATAAAATCATGATGATTATTATGAATGATATCATAGGGTTCAAATGCAGAATGATTGCATGAACTTGGGAAAGAACTTTCAAGCCCTATGGGATAAATTGGGTGGTACAAGCGATGGAGTTTCAAAATTTAGCATGATTGAAGGAATTTTACAGTCTTATTTCAGGAGTTTTACGAAATTTATATTGCCAAGAGATTTTGGATACTATTAAAAGAAAAAATGATGAGATATTTTTCCCAATGAACTTTAATATCTGCCATCCATTTTGGCTGTCTCACGAATGAAGGATGAGTTGCCTTTAGTGGTTGCAAAGAAAATTTGTGGAGACCAGGCAAAATGGGGAAATATGTCAGATATGACCCTAGGACAGGACGGTGATTCATCAATTGACATGAGGTACGAACCCGAGGTGACGACCGATGAAATTCGATCTCAGTCAATGGATGGACCTGTCCTGACATCATTGGGGAAAGGGCTTATGCAAGGAGACATCCAAAATGATTAATTTGATTTATTGATGAATATTGATGAATTAATTGAAATTGAATAATTGATTGAATTGTTGATTGATTGAATCTAATTGATTGAATTTAATTGAATAAATTTAACTGAATAAATTGAACTGAAAAAATTGAATTGAATATATTGATTGTTTGATTGATGAAAATGCGGTCTCAAGAAAGAAGCTTTGATATCTTTGCGAGATATTATCAATGTGGAGACAACCTGGGAAAATTGAGCAAGGTGGTGAGTTTATATACAGATATATATGTGCGGTTACCATTGTGTGATTTCCCCGTCAACAGAGCGGACACCTGAGGATTCACCCATTTCACACTGACCCTCCGGCTCATCTGCAAATACTGATCTGTGAGATTGGATTGTGCAAAAGCCACAGCTGAGGGAGATTCTCTGGAAATCACCGTGTGAACAGGTGGAGAGATCCTTCCTGGAGGTACGAGTGAAGCTTTAGAGGAACCTGGAACAAGCTACAACACATCCAACGCTACTTTGATAAAAGGCAGAATGGGAAATGGAGCCTGCAAGAATACACAGGGACAACCAGAAATTCCACAAAAAGGTACTTGTACACATCATATGTACGACCGTTATGGTGCCGAAGCTATAAGGCAGGTCGAGAATTGGTATTTGTGGACAAAGGGACATGATGAGGAGTTTCCAAGAGATGGTACATTTGAGCGAAGTCGATTGGAAAGATTGGAACAAAGATTGAAAGCCAGGAAGAGACAGAATCTAACGGTAGACTGGCTTGCATTCCATCTTTGGGATGGTGAATCCAGACAACGGGAACAGCAAGAACGGATAACGGATCTAGAACTTAAAATAAAAAGGATACAGGATACAGTGGAGGAGACAAATGCACAACTGCCCTCGAAATTAGGAATGAAAGGGACAGTTGTCCCATCTGATTTCCAGTTGTCTCCCCAAAAAGGACGATACAGAGAATTTTTTCGTGTTTCGGGAGATAACGAGAGATTGCAGTGGCAACTCAGGGATGTAGAGATGCAGCCCAGCAATACAAGTGCACAGGTGCGCAGACCAGGCAACGACAGAAACCGGTGTTTCAAGTGTGGACGGATGGGACATTGGAAAAGAGGATGTCCGTATACCAAAAGGAAGACAAGTTCATAGGGTAAACTAAGATCAAGGGTACCAGTGCTGACCGATACCTCAGACAATGATTAGGCCTTCATTGCGACAAATCCCAAATGACGATTGGCCTCAACAAATTAGATTACTGGACAAACATGAATAACTGTCGATGATTCTTGGGTCTGAAAAGTTTTCGGAGCAAGAATTATTCATTTTTTCTTTTGCTTGTAAGCAAATTAGTAATTAATTGATCACATGCCGAAATTGGATCTTTTATGTTGGGCACACAATTTTAAATTTACAAAGTTGGAACAATTGCTTTGCAAATTTTTGAAACTAAGTGACAAGGGTCACATGATGATCAGGTGAGAATTTCGGACTAGTGTTCCGCATGATTGATAAGTCAGTGGTCGACTGACATGTAAATGGGTGTGTAGTCAAATTTGGATAAATTATTGTGGGAACTGAAAGGGTAATTTCAATGTGACATCATAGGGGTTTTCTAAGAATAAACTTTTTGGTCCATTTGTGTATTAGCATTTCTAAAAAATTGAAGGACAAATTTTATGAAATTGAAATAAAATTGACACCCATCTTGATCTGTAAATAATAGTTCCAACGCAAACAAATACGCATAATGCATGTGTGTGTATTTTTTGTGTGTCAATGTTAGTGTTTTTATTGTTTTGTGTATCAATCTTACAAGATTGTTGACACCGACAGTGTGCCTGTCTGGAAATGGATAGTTTTATGTGGATGGGATTGAATATGCAGAGAATCCGTAAAATAAAATAGAAATAAAATTTGATTATGAACATTATCTCTTTTGTCAAGGGAGATGGAATATAAAGATATGATGTGCTGGGTTATGAGCAGCCATTAATTAAATAGTAAAATTGTGAGTAACTTGGGGATTCCATTTTTGATAGAATTTATATGAGAATAACAGCTATTTATGGATATGAGCTTCATAAAAAGAAATGAGGGAGTACAAAATTATCCAAATTTGGGAGAGGTCTTACACTGACTTCCCAGAATACTCTGCTCATGGATTTATATATATATATATAAACTTTTTTTTAAAGTTTTAAAACGGAATGCATTGTGCATCTTAAACCAAGGGGCAGCCATGAACGCGCTGTTACGTTATTTATACTCAGAACGCGCTGTTACGTGTACCTGCAACATATTTGTTAATCTCGCACACCTATATTGGCATACTGGTGTCAGTAGTACTCACTGGGTGCATAGAAATGGATGAGCAACAGTTAAGGGGGTGTAAAAAAAAAACACTTACTTGGATATTTTCTACAAAAGTAGGGGTTTCAATAAGTGGTACCATACACATGGGATTCATCAAATTAAGTTTTGGAGTTCAAACAAAGTCACTGGTTAACAGATGGGAATGGATAGTAAATAAATTCTTCGATGCTGGGTAAATGAAGTGAGATATTACAAAGACTTATTAGAGCTATTGTTCTTCCTTGCAGCAGTGGGAGAAAATTTAGATCCAACATAATGAATCTATAAATGAATGTGATAGGGATAATATCCTCAATTTGTACTAATTATTTGATTGTGGGTAAAGGAATTAATTAATCATAGCGGATTGTTAACAAGCAGCCTGAAATGTCCTGAGAGTGTGCATCCATGTAATCAGAAATCCCAGATTTGTTTTTACAAACAACATTTTGGTAGAGATCTTATGTGGACGAATACTTGCTTGGTAGATAAAACGGTACTGCATGTTGGCAGCCACTTCAGTGGCCATTTAGGCCGAACAAATAGGGAAAAACTGTAATTGAATATGTAATTTACAGATGAGTATTTGGGAAGTAAAAAGGGAATTTATTGATTTGGGAGACATTTTTCGAAGGTTTATTAAAGTGTTGCAATATGACATTTGGCAAGGAAAATCATTGGATGGGAAAATTAGATCTGTTTATAAAATGAGTTTGTTGACCCATTGAAGTTAATTCTTTGAATTGTTGTTTAATTAGCATTTTGAGTTCAAATTGGAAATAGTTTGGTAGAGCTTTGGTTAAAACCTTTGGTTGCAGTGTTTTGGAACAAATTGATAAACCGTAGGAGGTTGATAAGAATATAAACAAATATGGACCTAAAATAGAAAGATTGTTATGATGATATGAATAAATACTGAGATTAAAAGATTAAATCAAGTGATGTTGCAAATGAAACAGTAGAATTAAGATAATGGCATAACGACAATGTTATGAGTTGTGTCAATTACAATATCAGTGAACTCATATCACCACGAGTGACACACTGTTAGGAAAAAAAGGGAAAAGAAAAAGTGGAGAGGAATTATGGTAATAATACATTATGTTTAATTTGTTGGTTTGGGAAAATTGTTGTTGGGAATTAGGTATTCCCGTTTGTGATTGTAATCATATACAATGCTATTCTTAGTTTAGTAATAAAATACATACCTGATTGAATATTATTTGTGTGACGCATATAAATGAATATAACTTTTGTGTTAAGGAAAAACAACAAATTGTTGAATGTGAAACTGTCGGAAGATATACATGATTATGCTGATTTCATGGTAAGATGTACCCTATCTGATCCAGTGTGTGCGGAAAGCAGATTCAGATGTGACTGAGCATAAGGATAAGACGAGATCACATTTTGGAGGGATTGCTAACGGAATTGGGAAGAAGTTCGAGAAAGAAAATTTGTGGCTAAAAAAATGAAGTTAATCGTGGCATACACCCTCTTTCTCAAAGAATGATGAAGACATTCTCCCGTGTAACTTGGAGATGAATGCTTACCTTCACCAAGGAAATTTATGTGACCATTTGCCTGGATCACACTGCAACATATGAAAGAAAGGCGATCACTTACTCTTGTTCGAAGGCTTGGAACATTCATCACATCAGAAGTTGCAGGACAACGACACCTTACCTGCAACCTCTGTGAAATGCGGGGACATATGTTATTACTTCACCAACTTCCGGGGAGCCAGCATGGAGCTGCAAACCAATGGCTGTGCCTTTTCACAACAGCTGTGCACGATTCTGCGGGCCACTCCTGGTATGGACCATGGATGACCTGAACACCATGGTCCCAACATCATTGTGGATGCATCCGGCATCCCTGTTCCACATCTTGCTGGCCAATCAACGTCACACCAATACTTGCTGCCCACTCACAATGAGGGAGGAGGCAAGTCGACTACAACTGGGTGAAGGCCTTGTTCAGGAATTACTATGGTTTACAGCAAAAAGTGGCAAGAATGCTACAAGGAGAGCAGGGTCAGTCTATGACTCCGAAATGTTACCACAACAGCGAAATCCTACACGAAGTAGTGCAGGAGCTATGAAGACATTAGGAGAAAATGTTTCATACCAGGATTCAAACACAAGTGATCAGCCCTTCCTTTCAAACAAAGTCAACATTTGTGTGGAGGCAAACGTTTTTTGCCAGATGGTGCAGATGCTTTATAAAACTTGAAAATGAAGTGAAATTGTTGTATCTTGGTGATGGTGAAGTGTTGTTTTGAAAATATATTTGTGATGCAAATGCAATAGATTGAACGATATGGAAGGAGTAAATGACCAACGAAATGTTTTGTGATTCTTGCAGGATGACGGTGTATGCCCAAGGGAATTTGATTACCAAAGTGATTGATTATTTACTTATACTTGTAATGATGTTTACTTGTAGTGATTGATTATTTACTTATACTTGTAATGATGTTTACTTGTAGTGATTGATTGTTTACTTATATTGATGTTTAGATTAATGGTTAATATAAACAAAAAACAAAAAGATGAGGGAATTGTGGAAGTGTAACTCAGTGTAACTTATTAATTGGCACTGGTAACTTATTAATTAACCTGGTAACAAAGCAGATACATTTTACATGCAAACTCTGTGAAAGACGAGTTTGTAAATGAGTCAGGAATGCGCCCGAACATGATAATCTCTTGTCCACCTGGTCACAGCCCCTGGCTGAAGCACCCCCCTATCGTTTGGTAAACGGAACTCACAACAGGAGGGGAGCGAGCTGATACCAGGACTTGGTACATGCATGACCTCGGGGCATTAGCGGAGAGGGGATTAAGTCCAGTTTGTCCATATAAACGAGAGCAAACGTGGAGTCGACAGAAGCTGCTACCAGAAGCTCTGACCAACGGGAGTGGCAGAGGAACATCAGCCGAACGAGAAGGACCATGCGAAAAGAGTTAACCTGATCCATTATATTATGCGGTATTATTTGGTAAATGGAATGAAGTGAATAACCAGTTAATAAACCAGACCTTTTGTAAACCTGTGTCCGGTCATTGGAGTCCTGTGAGTCTCTCAGCTACAAATTCTCCAACACCCCACACACACATCCTCCACCATGTTCAGAATTAAACACAGGTTCGTATTTCATAATGGACCATCCCCAAGACGCCATGCTTACCTTGGCGACATCCACTCGAAATCCCAGCGGTGCCTCCAGATTGTCGGGGAAGTGGTGTGAGACTCAAGACTCCAATGATGTCACAGGTTTACGAAAGATCACACCTTTATTAACTGGTAGTTCACTTCATTCCAATACCAAATAATACCGTTTAACTCAATGGACCAGGTAACTCTATCCGCATAGTCCCTCTTTCGTGGCTGCAGCGCCGTACTCCTGGTACGCGTTCATTCCGTCGGGCAGGGCTTCTGAGGATGAGTGCTGCCCTGACTCAAAGTCTCTTCTGTTTATATGGGCAAACTTCAGTTAATCCTCTGTGCGCTGAAATCGTAATCCCTTCTCCGCTGCTTCTAATCCGTTCTCCGCAAACGTTACTCGGTCGCCTCACTGGCACCAGCTCACTCCCCTCCTGCTGCGAGTTCCATTTACCAAACAATAGGGGGGGTGCTCCAGCCTGGGGCTGTGACCAGGTGGACAAGAGATTACCATGTTCGTGCACATTCCTGACATTCATTTACGAAATCGTCTATCTGCTTCGTTACCAGTCCCAATCAATGAGTTACCAGTCCCAATCAATGAGTTACATTTCCACACTACCAAGGAGGAAGCGGACAACGCAGTGAGTTTATAGTTCCTTATTCCAAAGAGGTCACTGTAGCACTGGCGCGCTCCGGGCTGCGCACCCGGTGTATATCCTGAGGCCACGCCTACCCCTCGGGCGTGGCCGCCGCCCACTTGGTGCGCGGAATGATGTCACCATGCCAGTGGGCTTTCGTGTCCGCCACACGCGCCCCCCCAGAATTCCCGCGCACCTGGAGGGCCAGTTTGCAGGGCAAACGGATGACCCGGCCGAAGCGCCCTCTGGTGACCGGCGGCGTCCGGGGTGCAGGGATGCCAGGTGGGATGCCCCCGGCTGTACCCGGGATGGGTGCCAGACCGGGGGGCGGCGTGCCTGCGGGGCTGGGCGGTGCCGGGGGTCCGCCCGCAGGGGGGCGGCCCCGACGCGGGGGCCGAGCCACCGGCGGTGGGTGGTCCACGTCGAGGTGGGCCGGCTTGAGGCGGTCTATGGAGACCCGGTCAGGAGTGCCGCCGATGTCCAGGGTGAAATGTTTCACCCAGTTCTCCAGCACGTGGAAAGGCCCGTCGTACGGGGGCCGCAGTGGTGTCCGGTGGGCGTCGTGCCGGACAAAGACGTACTCCGCGGTGCGAAGCTCCGGGGCGACGTGTGTAGGAGGGTGCCCGTGGTGCGCCGTCGGCACCGGGGCGAACCTCCGGGCGGTCTCCTGCAGCGCAGAACGCTCCTGCGCCGCGGACCAAGGTGCTGTGGGGTCAGGGAGGAACTCGCCCGGCACCCGCAGCGGTTGTCCAAAGACCAACTCCGCCATGGATGCGCGCAGGTCCTCCTTGGGCGCCGTCCGGAGGCCCAGCAGGACCCAGGGGAGCCTGTCGACCCTACCGCCGTCGCAGAGGGTGGCCCGGAGCGCGGCCTTCAACGAGCGGTGGAATCGCTCGCACAGGCCGTTGGCCTGGGAGTGGTAGGCCATGGTTCGGTGCAGCTGGACCCCGAGCCCCCGCGCGACCGCGGCCCAGAGCTCCGAGGTGAACTGGGGGCCGCGGTCGGACGAGATGTCCGAGGGGGCGCCGAACCGGGCGTCCCAGGTGGCGATGAACGCCTGCGCGACGTCTGCCACCGTCGTCGCCGCCAAAGGCACGGCCTCCGGCCACCGGGTGGTGCGGTCCACCATGGTGAGGACATGGGCGAAACCCCGCGAGGGGGGCAGAGGTCCCACCAGGTCCACGTGAACGTGGTCGAACCGACGTTCCGGCACCGTAAACGGGGCCAAGGGGGCCTGGGTGTGTCGGTGCACCTTTGCGCGCTGGCACGTGAGGCACGTCCTGGCCCAGCCACGGATGGCCTTCCGGAGGCCATGCCAGACAAACTTGTCGGCGACCAACCGCTGGGAGGCCCTCGTGCCCGGGTGGGACAGGCCGTGGATGGCGTCAAAAACCTGGCGCTGCCAGCCTGCGGGCACGATGGGGCGAGGCCGCCCGAGGGAGACGTCGCAAACGAGGGCCGTGCCCGCGCCGTCGAAGGGCACCTCGGTGATGCGGAGGCCTGTGATGGCGGTCCACAGGGCCTGGACCCCGGGGTCGGCGGCCTGGTCCGCTGCCATCCGGGCATAGTCGATGCCAAGGTGGACTGCGTGGGCGACGGCCCGGGAAAGGCAATCGGCCACCGGGTTGTCCTTTCCCGCGACGTGCCGGATGTCTGTCGTGTACTCGGACACGGCCGCGAGGTGACGTTGTTGCCGGGCCGACCACGGCTCGGCGACCTTGCCCATCGTGAAAACCAGCGGTTTGTAGTCGACGAAGGCCGTGAACGCACGGCCCTCGAGCAGATGGCGGAAGTGCCTGACCGCCATGTGAAGCCCAAGCAACTCGCGGTCGAAGGTGCTGTAATGGCGTTCGGGCGGGCGAAGCTGCCGGCTGAAGAACGCCAGCGGTTGCCAAGCTCCATGCACCCATTGCTCGTACACCGCGCCCACCGCGTAGTCCGAGGCGTCGGAGGTGAGGGCGATCGGTGCATCGGGCGCCGGGTGCGCGAGCATGGTGGCGTTGGCCAAGGTGAGCTTCGCGCCCGAGAACGCCGCGTCCATCTGCCCGGTCCAGGTAACGTCACCTTTGCCCGGCTTCCCTCAAAGGGCCTCATGTAAGGGGCGCAGGGGCTGGGCGATGCGGGGCAGGAACCGATGGTAAAAGTTTACCATGCCCAGTAACTCCTGGAGCCCCTTGACCATGCGGGGGCGCGGAAACCCCTTCACCACCTCCACCTTGGCCGGTAGGGGGACGGCCCCGTGCCTGGTGACGCGGTGCCCCAAAAAGTCGATTTCAGCGACACCGAACCGGCACTTGGCGGGGTTCACAATCAGGCCGTGGTGGCCCAGACGTTCGAAGAGCATGCGGAGGTGACGAAGGTGCTCTTCGCGGGACGCTCTAGCGACGAGGATGACGTCTAGGTAGACGTACAAAAAATCCAAGCCACGCAAGACGCTGTCCATGAGGCACTGGAACGCCTGAGCCGCATTTTTCAAACCGAAGGGCATCTGAAGAAATTCGAAAAGCCCGAATGGCATGATGACAGCCGTCTTCGGGATGTCCTCCGGCCTGACAGGGACCTGATGGTAGCCGCGCACGAGGTCCACCTTTGAAAAGAAGGACATATTCGCCAAGCGGGCGGAAAAGTCCTGAATGTGGGGGACGGGGTAGCGGTCGGGGGTGGTGGCGTCGTTTAGGCGCCGGTAGTCCCCGCACAGTCGCCATCCCCCGCCGGGCTTGGGCACGATGTGCAGCGGGGATGCCCACGTGCTCTCGGAGCGCCGCACGATGCCGAGCCGCTCCAGCGTAGCGAACTTCGCTTTCGCTACCGCGAGCTTCGTCGGCTCGAGGCGGCGTGCCCGGGTGTAGACCGGTGGCCCGGTGGTGGGGATGTGGTGTTCCACCCCATGCTTGACGGTCCCCGCCGAGAAGGTCGGCCGCGTGAGGGCCGGAAAACCCGCGAGGAGGCGGGCGAATTCGTCTGCTGCCGGAAGCGTACAGATGAACCTGGCCGGAACGGAACCGCTCAGCAAGCCGCTCGGCGAGCCGCTCGATGAGCCACTCTGTGAGCTGCCCAACGAGCCGGGCAGCGCACACGCGAGCAAGCTGAACGTCTCAGCCTGGACAAGCCTTCTGCGCTTTACATCGACCAGTAATCCATTAGCACATAAGAAGTCCGCGCCGAGCAGTGCCATGGGCACGTCGGCCAAAACGAACGACCAACGGAAAACCTGACCTCCGAACCGCAGGGAGAGACAGCGTTTTCCGTACGTGCGTATAGACGTACCATTGGCCGCAAGCAGAGCGGGGCCCCGGCCCGCGGTGTGCTTGTCGGACGTACCGGCAGGAACGACACTCACCTGCGCTCCCGTATCGCACAGGTAACGGTGCCCGGACAAGGTGTCCGTTATGTACAGCAGGCTGTTGGAATTGCCGACGCTCACCGTTGCCACCGAGCGCCGGCTCGCCCGTTTCCCGACCTGCCGAATGAGCACGGCGGGCGACACTGCCGAGCCTCGTGGCCGAACTTGGTGTGGAAGGAACACCAGGCGGGCAGCTGCGGCGTCGGAGGCCGCGGTTTTCTTTGCGGCGGCGGCGGTGGTGGTGGTGGTGGTGGGAGGGGCGTGACGGCGGACACGAGGTGCGGTGCATCGGAGAAAGCTTCTGGAGCCTCGGGAGCGGCAACCGCGCCAAGACTCGCCTGCGTGTCCAAAACCGCGTAGTATTTGTCGGCCTCAGCAACGAGCGCACGGGGTTCCATTAACGCGGAACCAGCCAAAGCGAGGCGGACTTGTGCTGGCAGCTGGCATCGAAACAACGCCCGGAATAGAGCGTTCGGGGTTTCGTCGCCCATGAGCGCCAGCATATGGTCCATACGGACTGACGGTCGCGTGTCCCCGATCTCGGGGAGGTCCAAGAGGCGATCGGCCCGTGCGTCCACCGTAAGGCTGAATGTGGCGAGGAGGAGATGCTTGACCACCTCGTACTTGCCGTCGGCAGGTGGATTCCTTAGGACCGATACGACGTGGGTGGCCGTGCCGGGCCCGAGGGCGGCGACCACGTGGCAGTACATGGTCTCGTCCACCGTGATGCCTCGAAGTCGGAACTGGGCTTCCGCCTGCAGGAACCAAACTTCGGGTTGTGATTCCCAGAATTCGGGGAGCTAGATGGAGACCGCATTGGTAGCCATTGTTGCGGCGGTTTCGGGGAGTCAGCGACGGCTGACTCGAATGTCGGAGGTCACCAATGAAGCACGCGGTACTACGCGCGTGACTTGCTACCAAGGAGGAAGCGGACAACGCGGTGAGTTTATAGTTCTTTATTCCAAAGAGGTCACTGTAGCACTGGCGCGCTCCGGGCTGCGCGCCCAGTGTATAACCTGAGGCCACGCCTAACCCTAGGGCGTGGCCGCCACCCACTTGGTGCACGGAATGATGTCACCATGCCAGTGGGTTTTCGTGTCCGCCACAAGTCCCCCTTTCACTCTGCGGGGCGACGGGGGACAACAGCGTGATCCTGCTTTCTCTTCCGCCCCACTGCGTGGGGAATATGGACACTGATAGCATATTTTTATTCGTCTCCTCAATCATATGTCTGATTTTATTCAACCCAAACTGCACGGGGATGTAGTCTGTCTGTTTGTCTAAATAAACCATTATTTGGAAATTTACCTTGTCTATTTGTATAGCCTCTATCAGGAGTTTGGCTGAGGGGGTCCTTATTACCCCCACCTACCCTATATTTTGTAAAATAGACTAGAACGGTTTAGAATTACGGTTAGAGAAAATGCTAAAATAAGTTATGTAAATTAAAGATAAATTCAGGGTCATCCATTGGGTGGCTTCTCAGGAAACATTTTTGTCCCCCGTCGCACCGCGGAGCGAAAGGGGGACTATGGTTTTCCCCTCCATCCGTGTGTGCGTGCGTGCGTCCGTGCATGTGTGCGTGCGTGCGTAAGCGATGGGCCAAATTCTAATTTGGTGTGTGGGTGCAACCCACGTCAAAATCCAAGATGGCTGCCGCCATGTATGTCTGACACCACGTATGTCTGAACCTTGTGAGCGGATTATCTTGAAAAATAAGCGAAGTACCAACTTCTAATGTGGTGTGTGGATGTACCAAGGCATAAGGAAGAACCCTATTGAAAATTGGGTCGCCACGTCAAAATCCAAGATGGCCGCCTTCCGTCTTCCACTTTGCCAACTCACATCACTTCACCGACGGGGGGCCTAGGCGTAACGCTTATTGATTCACTTTTGAAACTTTGTACATATCAAACAGAGCAGGTAACTTGTAATGAAAAGTAAGAGAAACAATTTGGGTGTTGAGATTACAAGTGAAGAGGAAATAAAGAGAACAGAGATCTATACATATACACATTGGGAAATTAAAGGAAGGGGAGAAATTTAATGGAAAAAAGCAACATACGGTACGGTAAGTGAGAAAGGAGAATGTAAAAAGGAGGACCTATTGGTATAAAAACAAAGCCGGTGGTGTACAAAGGAGGACCCAGTGGTGTAGAAAGGAGGGCCCGGTGGTGTAGAAAGGAGGACACAGTGGTGTAGAAAGGACACAGTGGTGAGGAAAGGAGGGCCCGGTGGTGCACAAAGGAGGACCCAGTGGTGAAGAAAGGAGGGCCCGGTGGTGTACAAAGGAGGACCCAGTGGTGAAGAAAGGAGGGCCCGGTGGTGCAGAAAGGTGGGCCCGGTGGTGAGGAAAGGAGGGCCGGTGGTGTAGAAAGGTGGGCCCGGTGGTGTAGAAAGGTGGGCCCGGTGGTGTAGAAAGGTGGGCCCGGTGGTGTAGAAAGGAGGGCCCAGTGGTGAGGAAAGGAGGGCCCGGTGGTGTCGAAAGGAGAACCAGTGGTGAGGAAAGGAAGACCCGGTGGTGTACAAAGGAGGACCCAGTGGTGAAGAAAGGAGGGCTCGGTTGTGTAGAAAGGTGGGCCCGGTGGTGAGGAAAGGAGGGCTGGTGGTGTACAAAGGAGGACCCAGTGGTGAAGAAAGGAGGGCCTGGTGGTGTAGAAAGGAGGACCCAGTGGTGAGGAAAGGAGGGCCCGGTGGTGTAGAAAGGAGGACCCAGTGGTGAAGAAAGGAGGGCCTGGTGGTGTAGAAAGGTGGGCCCAGTGGTGAGGAAAGGAGGGCCCGGTGGTGTATAAATGTGGGACCGGTGGTGAGGAAAGGAGGGCCCGGTGGTGTAGAAAGGTGGGCCCGGTGGTGTAGAAAGGAGGACCCAGTGGTGAGGAAAGGAGGACCTGGTGGTGTAGAAAGGTGGGCCCGGTGGTGAGGTAAGGAGGGCTCGGTTGTGTAGAAAGGTGGGCCCGGTGGTGTAGAAAGGTGGGCCCGGTGGTGTAGAAAGGAGGACCCAGTGGTGAGAAAAGGAGGACCCAGTGGTGAGGAAAGGAGTGCCCGGTGGTGTAGAAAGGTGGGCCCGGTGGTGAGGAGAAAGGTGGGCCCGGTGGTGCAGAAAGGAGGACCCAGTGGTGAGGAAAGGAGGCCCTGATGGTGTCGAAAGGTGGGCCTGGTGGTGTAGAAAGGAGGGCCCGGTGGTGCATAAAGGTGGGCCCGGTGGTGTAGAAAGGTGGGCCCGGTGGTGCAGAAAGGAGGACCTGGTGGTGTAGAAATGTGGGCCCGGTGGTGTAGAAAGGTGGGCCCAGTGGTTCAGAAAGGAGGACCTTGGTGGTGTAGAAAGGTGGGCCCGGTGGTGCAGAAAGGAGGGACCGGTGGAGAGGAAAGGAGGGCCCGGTGGTATAGAAAGGAGGACCCAGTGGTGAGGAAAGTAGGGCCCGGTGGTGTAGAAAGGTGGGCCCGGTGGTTCAGAAAGGAGGACCTTGGTGGTGTAGAAAGGTGGGCCCGGTGGTGCAGAAAGGAGGGATCGGTGGTGTAGAAAGGAGGGACCGGTGGTGTAGAAAGGAGGGACCGGTGGTGTAGAAAGGAGGGACTGGTGGTGTAGAAAGGAGGACCCCGTGTTGGTGGTGTATAAAGGTTAAGAGTAGAGGGAAGAGAACAATTTGAAAGGCAGGAGGTTGGTGTGAATACTCCCATCATGTTGTGATCTTCATTAGTTACACTTCCATGATTAGGAAAAAATCAGTATTTCAAAAGAATCCAGGTGAAAGTGAAAATACCACTAAAAACAATCCAAGGTAAATCACGAGTTCTCTTGCAGTTTGTATGTTTTATTGTAATTGAAAACTCTCGATGACATAAAATGACGTCATGACTGTATATATGTGATTGATAGGCAGTCTGAGACCACAGCTCATATGGAAAGGCAGAATAGTTTGTTATAAATGTTATAAAGTGAAGCAAATATTACAAGTTCAAAAGAATAAAAAAGGCCTCCATGTTGGGTTAAACGTTCGGGTATGGATTGCTTGATTGTGCCAATATGTCCAATTTAACAACAAATCTGAGGGAAATGCAGGGGAAACGGGTTCATTGGGGCATCCGTTGGCCAATGCTAGTAGTTGGCACCTGACACATCAGTACTCAACATCATCAGCCAATAGTAGCTGCTAGATTGGCACCTGACACATCAGCATTCAACATCATCAGCCAATAGTAGCTGCTAGATTGGCACCTGACACATCAGCATTCAACATCATCAGCCAATAGTAGCTGCTAGATTGGCACCTGACACATCAGCACTCAACATCATCAGCCAATAGTAGCTGCTAGATTGGCACCTGACACATCAGCACTCAACATCATCAGCCAATAGTAGCTGCTAGATTGGCACCTGACACATCAGCATTCAACATCATCAGCCAATAGTAGCTGCTAGATTGGCACCTGACACATCAGCACTCAACATCATCAGCCAATAGTAGCTGCTAGATTGGCACCTGACACATCAGCACTCAACATCATCAGCCAATAGTAGCTGTTCGAGTGGATGTGCTTATACACCGCATTCCCTTCTACCTTGTGTGTACTTCCACCCACACACTGAAATCCTCAAAACTTTTCCAGTATTCAAGGCCCAAACTACCAATTGTAATTTCTCTTTCATTGCAAAAACAGGTAGGATGACCTAATCTCGTGGTAACCTGAAAATATATTGCATCAGCCACTGACCAACAACCATTTTTGAAGAGACCGTGGCTTCGGTGGGACACAAAATATTCTGAAGGTCCAGGTGGAGGTGCTTTCAGGTAGTCATGTACAGCATGTACTCCAGCAGGTAGGCCTTGAACCATTGATCATTGACCCTGTGCCATTTTCCCTTTTGCAGTGAAGTGTTTCCATGGACTTGTTATTCCTGGTTTATTTTACTGGTTTATTTTTATTTTTTTTCTGGTTTTTTATTTATTTAATTTTTTTATTATTATTTATTTATTTCTTTATTTTATTTTTATATTTTTTATTTTATTTATTTATTTTTATTGGTTTTATTTTTTATTTGCTGGTTTTATTCTGGTTTTATATTTTATTTTAGTTTATTCCTGGTTTATTTTTATTTTATTCTGGATTGTTTTCACCAATTAGCGCACACAGCATCGTCCTCCTGGACCGTGTTTACCTTCTATTTTCATTTTGGGATCAAGTGGGAAGAGGCAAGGACAAGAAGGGGAACCCGGAAACCCCCAATTTACCAGAGAAGTGTGTTACATATTTATGTGAATGTATGTGAATTACCATTCAGGTCTTTGCTTATCAATGTGTAGTAGATTAAGGGTTGTTGTGGTTGGAGGGTCAGGAGCCCTTCTGAAAAAGAGACCGGAAACGGAAGAGGAAAAGACACGAGGAAGAAAAGCGACGAGGATTCTTCTTCCTCGCCCCGCTCCGACAAAAGGTGGGATCGATCTTGCGCCGCGTGGAAAAGCGGCGTTCCCAAGCCCGTCTGGCGAGAGGAGTTACCGGGACGTGTACCTACCCAGTGGAGACGTCAAGTTGCCGTGGGGCCGTGCATCGACCCCGCGTCTGGCACCGTTCGCGGCACCGTCTGCAAAGACGCGTACGGGTCGCACGTTGGGGCCTAACACGCGTGGCAAGCGGCGTGTGGCTTTGGCTTGCTTTACAGTACCCGCTTCGCGTGGCCACGAGGGGGCTGTAGCCGTGGTTCACGGTGCGATACATGCCCGGTGGAAACATGTCCACCCGGGGTTCGTTCAACCACCCGAGTGCGGCGAAGCCGACCATCATCTTGGTCAGGAGGGGCCCAGAGACATTGTGAGGGACAGAGACCAAAAGGGGGTCGTGAGTACAAAAGGGGACACACATATATAAGATGGCCATCTTAATCATCTAGGGAATTGATTGTGGAGTGTGAATTGTTGATGGTTGTCTATTGTTGATTGCTCGGGGAAAATATCCTTGATTGTAGCATTGAAATTGTATGGTATCATTACCCTTGAAATATATCATTGAAACTCAGTTTCTCTTGTGGGGAATTCATATGGATTGCGTGGCGAAAGCGCATATGTGATAGAACTTTCTGGCGAAGTTCCTCTCACGGTCCGGGGGTCACCGAGACCAGGTAGTCACCGAGGGGACCACGTAACAGAATTGGGGGCTCGTCCAAATTACGATTTGCGGATTCGCAATTGGGTCTACGTCCGGGATCTAAAAGTGTATTTGTATAAAATAATAAAATAATATTTTTATTAATTAAAATTTATTAATTAAGTATTAATTGGTAAATTTTTTGGGGGAAATTGGGGTAAAGTCTTGGGTGAAGGTTAACAGGTGTTAACGATAGTCACCATGGCGTTTGTGGCACAGAACTTTGCGGTAACACCGAGTGAGGCACAGTTCCGAGCGTTACTAAAGTCGGACCTCTTGAAATTGGCCAAACATTTTAACTTGGAGGTCCGAACTAATTTGAGGAAGGCAGAGTTGCAGGCCACGGTGATACAATCTATGGTGGGATTAGGAACATGGGACGAGTTAGCCTGGGAGTGGCTACCCGAAGAACCAGAAGACGTTGAGCTCCGGAAACTGGAGTTGCAATTACGGAGCCAGGAACGGATCAAAGAAGAAGAAAGGAAAGCAGAAAAGGAAAGAGCAGAAGAAGAAAGGAAAGCAGAAAAGGAAAGAGCAGAAGAAGAAAGGAAAGCAGAAAAGGAAAGAGCAGAAGAAGAAAGGAAAGCAGAAAAGGAAAGATCAGAAGACGAAAGGAAAGCAGAAGAGAGGAGAGAAGAGAAGCAAGCAGAGGAAAGGAGAGTGGAACGAGAACTCCAGGAAAGGTTAAAAGAAGAAGAAAGGAAAGCAGAAGCGAGGAGAGAAGAGAAACAAGCAGAGGAAAGGAGAGTGGAACGAGAACTCCAGGAAAGGTTAAAAGAAGAAGAAAGGAAAGCAGAAGAGAGGAGAGAAGAGAAACAAGCAGAAGAGAGGAAAGCTGCAAGGGAACTCGAAGCAGAGGAGAGAAAAGCAGAAAGGGAATTAAAGGAACGTGACATGGAGCTTCGGCAGGAAATTAAATTCAAGGAGCTGGAGTTAATGAGAGAACGGGGAGAGGCACCACCCTTGCTGACGGGGTCGACACCTAACCAGAAAACCTGGGATGTGGGCAGACATGTGAGGCTGGTTCCACCGTTCAGTGAAAAGGAAGTCGCGAAATTTTTTCCACACTTTGAGAAAGTGGCTCGACAATTAAACTGGCCGGAGGAGGCCTGGACCATACTAGTGCAAAGTGTGCTGGTGGGAAAAGCTCAAGAGATTTATTCGGCGCTACCAATGGACCAATGTGCAGATTATGAGGTACTGAAGAAGCACATCCTCAAAGCCTATGAGTTGGTTCCGGAAGCTTACAGGCAAAAATTCAGGAATGCCAGGAAGAGGGAGAGTGAGACCCATGTGGAGTTTGCCAGAGTGAAAGAAAACATGTTTGATCGGTGGTGTGAGTCAAAAGGAGTCGGGAAAGACTTCGAAACATTGCGTGACTTGATCTTGGTGGAGGAATTCCAGCAGTGTGTCCACGAGGACATCAAAGTGTACCTGCAGGAAAAGAAAGTACCAAAGTTGTGGGACGCAGCCACCATGGCAGATTATTATGCCTTAACCCACCGAATAGGGGTCCACGAACCTAACTCCTCGCCTAGATCTCCGCAGGGGAGGTGGGGAACAGCAGGTGCGGAGAACGACAATACATGGCGGCGGCATCGAGAGGATTATGGGGACAACGCGGATACCCCACCTGTTCGAAATCAGAGGGATGCGGGCCCAAGACAAACTTATATTTCGGGGGGCCCGAGGCAGACCACGAGTTTTTCCTCCGGGCCTACTTGCGCTTTTTGCAAGAAACCTGGACACTTGATGTCCAGTTGTTACCGCATGAAAAGGGAAGACCCAGAGCGGAGTCCGACTATTACGACTCCAAATGCAATGGCCATTGTGAGAAATCGCCATCAAAAGGGTTACCAACCATTTATTTCAGAGGGGTTTGTGTCACTGGATGGAGCCTCGACTAACCGGAGACCGGTTAGGATATTGAGGGACACAGGAGCACATCAATCTTTAATGCTTGAAGGCATTTTGCCATGGTCCGAGGAGACGGCAACGGGGGATAGTGTTCGTTTACAGGGGATCGGGGGCGGTGTTAGTGCTCCACTTCATGTCATCCATGTGGAGTCCGATTTGGTGTCAGGACTGGTCACCGTCGGTTTACAAGCCACGCTTCCTGTAGAGGGTGTATCTGTGGTTATCGGGAATGATTTGGCCGGGGGTCAAGTTTATGGTAACCTGAGGGTTGGTAAAGAGCCCAGCAGGAAAAATAACACCACACCAGCTCGGGATGGCGACAAAAGTACCAAGTTATTTGTAGGGGGACTGAACTTCAAAACAGAGGAAGAAGTTCTGACCTCTGTCTTCAACAGATATGGGCCGCTGGTGGAAGTGCGGTTGGTAAGAGACAGGGAAACGCAACAGGCAAGAGGGTTCGGCTTTGTCACGTTTGCAAGCACAAAAGACGCCAGAGAGGCAGAGAAGAATTGGAATGGCAAGGATTTGGAGGGTCGGACCATAACAGTAGGGAAGGCATTTCGTAGGCGTCGAGAGGTCTACAGGAGAGGACAACTGGGCGGTAGTTTTGGTGGTGGCCGCAATCAATATTATTATGGAGGCTCCCTGAGTTACGGCAGCTCCCGAAGGAAGGATTGTCAAAGTAGTGGCCGAGAAGGAGACCGCTATTCATGGGACTACAGTGACAAGCGGTCCCACCATAATTATTAGGGAAGTTCTGAAAAGCTGAAGCACTGAATGCGGCGGAGCCGCCGAGCCAAGATTCCTACACGGATTAACCGTGAACGCCACGTTCCTAAAGGCGTCCAGGTAGTGAACTTTCATGCACGGACTAACCGTGAACTCCACGTTCCTCAAGGCGCCCAGGTAGAGAACTTTCCTGCACGGACTAACCGTGAACTCCACGTTCCTAAAGGCATCCATGTAGTGAATACTCGGCTTGGCCTCCCGAAAAAAGTGCTATCGAGTTGCTTAACTTTGGATCTTTGATCAACCCCTTAACCTTCATTCACAAGAAACTGACAGTCAAAGTCAGAGGGTCAGGAGATGGAGTTTGGCTTGGCAGGAGTCCAATGGGAAATTGAACATGTAAAGGGCAGGGACAATGTCGTGGCTGGTGCTTTGTCCAGAGTGAATTACCTTTGAAAATCTCTGGGGGTTGTGTGAAATTTTGTTGCTTTATTTTTAAGTGATAACTGTGCCCGGGGGGAACTGATAATGTGGGGGGGGTTGAGTTATCTGGTTTGTTTCTCCAAATTGGCCGGCAAAGAAAGTTTTCGCTGGGTTCAAACTTTCTTTCTTGAAGGGGGGGAGTGTTACATATTTATGTGAATGTATGTGAATTACCATTCAGGTCTTTGCTTATCAATGTGTAGTAGATTAAGGGTTGTTGTGGTTGGAGGGTCAGGAGCCCTTCTGAAAAAGAGACCGGAAACGGAAGAGGAAAAGACACGAGGAAGAAAAGCGACGAGGATTCTTCTTCCTCGCCCCGCTCCGATAAAAGGTGGGATCGATCTTGCGCCGCGTGGAAAAGCGGCGTTCCCAAGCCCGTCTGGCGAGAGGAGTTACCGGGACGTGTACCTACCCAGTGGAGATGTCAAGTTGCCGTGGGGCCGTGCATCGACCCCGCGTCTGGCACCGTTCGCGGCACCGTCTGCAAAGACGCGTACGGGTCGCACGTTGGGGCCTAACACGCGTGGCAAGCGGCGTGTGGCTTTGGCTTGCTTTACAGTACCCGCTTCGCGTGGCCACGAGGGGGCTGTAGCTGTGGTTCACGGTGTGATACATGCCCGGTGGAAACACGTCCACCCGGGGTTCGTTCAACCGCCCGAGTGCGGCGAAGCCGACCATCATCTTGGTCAGGAGGGGCCCAGAGACATTGTGAGGGACAGAGACCAAAAGGGGGTCGTGAGTACAAAAGGGGACACACATATATAAGATGGCCATCTTAATCATCTAGGGAATTGATTGTGGAGTGTGAATTGTTGATGGTTGTCTATTGTTGATTGCTCGGGGAAAATATCCTTGATTGTAGCATTGAAATTGTATGGTATCATTACCCTTGAAATATATCATTGAAACTCAGTTTCTCTTGTGGGGAATTCATATGGATTGCGTGGCGAAAGCGCATATGTGATAGAACTTTCTGGCGAAGTTCCTCTCACGGTCCGGGGGTCACCGAGACCAGGTAGTCACCGAGGGGACCACGTAACAAGTGGTAAATATTGCAGCAATGCTTCCCACAATATGCAAAGGTGTGCGAAGAGGGCCCAGGTGTCTGCACAACAGTTCCTCCTCATTCATGTCCTGGTGAATGAAACTGTTTTTGGAGAGCGATACACGAATGAATCATGAGAAAAAAGCAATTCATTTGGTGTATTTTAAAATGTTATTCCAAAGTGTTATTTAAATTGTAGAAAATTTGGTAACAGGTGTATTTGAATTCATCATCATTCATGTACAATTGTGTTAAGAATCGGAGATTACCGCAATCACCTGGGATTTGCACAGAGGAATCCTCTCAAGTTATGGCTGGGTAATTAATTAATCATTTACCTGATATGTATTTTGTTCACCTTGAAATACCGTTACCATGTGTCCCTGTTCTTCTTCTCTTCTCTTTCATACCGTCAATTTCAAAATACTCAGAAATCGATCAATCCAGACTGAGAAATGTTTAAATTTTCACTGAACGATTCAATCATATCCGGAGAGTTCATTCTTCAAACAACTTACAGAATGAATTTGGGGGTAAAGGGGGTTCAGCTTTGTCATCCCCCACAACCCCAAGGTCCATGACACTCTTCTGGAGACTAAGAATGATGGAGTGCTCATCGGAATGGCTCTCTACTCCGTTCTTGGCAATGAAGGAAGTTTTTATTAAAACGCGATATTCCTTTGATATTGTGCGACTTGTATTCCAACAGATAATGCGAGTTTAGAAATTAGAACTTGTGTCACAAAACCTTTGATTCGCCTTGTCGGAGGATTGGGGTTTTTGTTTTAACATTTTCATTGAAGGCGAATGAGCCCGGATGCTGCATGTGCGGACATGCAAACGTTGGGGTAAAAACATAGTGCAACATTCTTTAAAGCTAACCACAGTATTGTTTTCTCTCAAACTTCATACAAAACATCAACAACATGACGACAAAAGCTCCAACCCTAAAACACGAGCACGACCTGCTACACCCCCGGCTCTTCTGCTTGGGAACTCCTGGGGCCGAGGATCATTTTTCTTTTTCGTTCTTTTGAAGATTCTCTCTTCCTTCCTCGTTTCCGCTTCCTGCCTCGACCATTTCTCCTTCGTTGCAGCCTTTGATCCCAGCGCTGAAAAAAACCACAATGGAATGTCGCAAATGTTGAAACAAATATTCGGCTAAACAACTACACTGAAATATGGAGTTCATAAAACACCTTGCCCCATTGGGCCTTTGGGCTCTTTAAGGGTCTTCAGGGTCTTCGGGGTCTTTGGGGTTGATAAGGGTCTTTGGAATATTTTCAGTCTTTGGGGTATTTTAGGTCTTTGGGGTCTTCATGGTCTTTTGGATCCATTCGGTGTTCTCAATCTTTTAGGTCTTCAGGGTCTTTTAGGTCCATTGGGTCCTCGGGTATTTTGAGTCTTCTGGGTCTTGGCGGTCTTGTAGGTCCTCCGGGTGTTGAGGGAGAGGGGGTGGGTGATGGTCTTTTGGGTCCTCTGGGTACTTTAGGTTAAATATTTCAGGTTACATTTGTGGGTGGAGTCAGGTCAGCTGTCCAACCAATGGGTGAAGAGTGGACAGACATACATACATACATACATTACAAACACTTGCTCCATTATATATAGACTAGGTGTGCTATCACCAGCACCTTGATTAGAGCCCTCTTTAAAATTACATTGGAATGTGTGGTTACCTATCCGTACGGTGTACCCTTTCCAGAAGTCACGTGGATTGCGATCCATTATGCACAATGCTCACCTTCACCTTCCGTCGCAAACGTTCTTCCCAATCCTCAGCCACGCAGCCATCGAAGAGAAACAATCTGGAGAGATGGTCCACATTCCCAATGACAGCGCCTAGTACCGTGTACCTAAACTTGACTTTTTATGTTAATGAGGCTCAATTCATTCATTCATTCATTCAATAATTCTCTCCATGAAATCCAGTGTTGAAAGTATCAGGGAGGCCTGAAGTAAAATAAACACACCTTGAAAGGCCATGATCTTCATAACCCATGATGAGGTATTCCTTGTTAACCACGACCTTTGGACAAAGGCAACTCGAATTGGTGTAGATCTGCACCTCTCCCTGGGAAATGTTCAACACCGAGGACTTCAGCACCTCTTTCACCTGCACCGTGGTTTGAATCTCCTCACAATCCACCTGTTGTGTCTGTTTGACCCCAACCCGAATTACTGGATGAAACACACACCCAATCCATTATCTGACGAGCGTGGAATTGTGTATTGCACAGTTGATGTCACCTTTAATCCATCCAGAAAAATCTCATTCGTCTTTATATTCAGTTTTTTTAAAGTCCTCTAACTTGTATACAATATCTTGTTACTTAACTACAAACCCATCAAATATGAAAACTTATATGGTTGCATTTACCTAACACAATAGAAGCACAACAATGTTGTGAGGGATAAGAGAGAGGGGGAATGTACACCATGGATTTCACAATGTGCCACCCTGACTTTGAGGAAGGAGACCGTGAGGCAGTAAGGAGACCGTGAGGGAGTAAGGAGACCGGAAGGGAGTAAGGAGACCGGAAGGGAGTAAGGAGACCGGGAGGGAGTAAGGAGACCGGGAGGGAGTAAGGAGACCGGGAGGGAGTAAGGAGACCGGGAGGGAGTAAGGAGACCGGGAGGGAGTAAGGAGACCGGGAGGGAGTAAGGAGACCGGAAGGGGGTAAGGAGACCGGGAGGGAGTAAGGAGACCGGTGACGGAGTAAGGAGACCGGGATGCAGTAAGGAGACCAGGAGGGCGTAAGGAGACTAAAGGGTAAAGAGACTGGGAATGAGACGAGCAGGAGAGGAAAGGAGACCAGGGACGCTTTCCCATGTTCTTTGACAACAACATGGTCAGAGGAGCAAAATTATGTTAGAAACAACCGTAGTCATATTTGTGCAAAAATTTCAGCTTTATGTGACTGCATTGCAGAAATCCTACACATGCAGGTAGTTTTGGTGTCTGGTGCATTGTGCAACTTGTACTTATTATCGCATACAACATAATAAAACTGAGAGAAATTGTACTTTCTTATAAAATAAAATCACATTATTTCAGCTCTTATGACATTTGGACTGAAAGGAGGGCCTAGAGATATGCACACTCACATCTAAGTTGTCTAGCGTGGGTTTGAATCCCGACAGCTATAAACTGTCATCCCCGTGTTTGACAGACAGGTGATTCATCAATGTGTGTACCGTCAAACTAGGTGTTCCATCTTCCAGCATTAGTCGGTGGACGTCAACGACCCTACGGTGTCCTTCGCCAAGAGTAGTCGAGCTATCGCCGGCACCATGAAGACATTGCATGTTGCTGCCCTAACTACTTAATCGAGCGTCAAACATGGCCAGCCAGTTCGTGAAAGACTTGGGCAAAAAACGTCAGCTGAGCAACTCCACAAGAACGTGGGCATAATTGTTGCCATTAAAGAAGAAGAAGAATCTGTTATTAGATTCTCAAATTACAAATTACAAACAGATAATGTAATTACAAGAACGGGCAGTAGTGTATATATGTTGCTTCTGGGACACTCTCATTTTCCATTGACTTACATGTTAATTTTCCTCTTCACCTCATTGCCCATTAACACCTCTATTTCTCCCACCCTCATCTTTATGAACCTTTTGTCTATAGTACCTATCCTTAATGTTGTTCATTAGACCACTCAAACACTACAAATATTTGTTTTCCCTTATAGACCTATAATCCTTCTTCTACATATCATCTGGCAGATTATCTTTGACCCACTCAAACATCGACCCATTCACTTACATGTTAATTTTCCTCTCACCTCTTTACAAACCTTTTAGCCTTTTGACACTCAAACAATGATTCCCCCTTGGTCTTATGGTACTCTTACTATCAATGATCCCGAGTAGACCACTCAAACATCGATCCTACAAATATTTGTTTGTGCGTGGGAAATCATTTAATTCTCCTACAACTCTCTTCACCATCTAATATATTATTAAAGAAGAGGTTTGAGTTTGGTTCTTTTTCAAGATATTTTAACTGAGCTGAGATAAAATGATAAACCTCCCTCAATGTTCTTGTCTGAGCGCCTCCAGTGCCGCCCACTTTTTGGTAAGCTCCGCCCACTTTTCGGTAAGCTCCACCCACTTTTTACTAAGCTCTGCCCAGTTTTTGGTAAGCTCCGCCCCCTTTTGGTAAGCTCCACCCACTTTTTTACTAAACCCCGCCCACTTTTTACTAAGCCCCGCCCACTTTTTGTTAACCCCACCCACTTTATAAACTCTGCCATTGTATCATTTTCAGTTAAGACATGACATCATTTTCAGGGAATTTCCATCACATCATTTCCAGTTAAGACATGCCCAGGAAATTTCCACAGGAAATGACACACCCAGTCCTTATAAAAGGCACCGACCACACAGGCTTTTTCAAACACGCTTTCTGCTTCACTTGAGAATGGACTACTATGCCGAAATGGAATGGGATAACTTTGCTATTCCTTGGAGTCCTACTACCTGTGTAGAACTCAACCTTCAGATTGATGAACTGGACTCGAACCTCTTATCAATGGAGGTAAGTTTGTTTGTTTATTTATTTATTTATTTATTTATTTATTTATTTATTTATTTATTTGATTAATTATTTATTTAATTTTTTTTTTTTTGTTAGATGAGACTCGTGTAAGAGTTAACAAAGTTTATTTTAATATTCATAGAGCTTGATTTATACAAATAAAAATATTGTATTAAATTAATACATTGTTATTTTCTTTCACAGGAAATTGTATCTGAGATATGAAATGAAAATTCTGCTTTTAACACAACTTGGGATGAAGTTATTTTTTTGTTTGAAGACATTTTGAACAACCAAGACCCCCAGAACGAGTTCTACCTTGATGACCCAGCCAAAGAGTTATACCTTGGAGATCCACAAAATCCTGAAAAAGAGTTTTACCATGATGATACTTGTTGTGAGTTATCAAAACAAAACCCACTGAACAAGTTCTACCTTGATGAGCCAGAATACAAGTCATACATTGGAGACCCACAAATTTCTGAAAATTGGGAAAGGGGAGTTCTCCCTGATGGTCCGCAGTTATACTATGTGAGACACATCATAGAAACCCTAAAAAATTGTGAAACGGGAATTCTCCCTGATGGTCCGCAGTTATACTATGTGAGACACATCACAGAAACCCTAAAAAATTGGGCAAGGAGAGTTCTCCCTGATGGTCCGCAGTTATACTATGTGAGACAACATCATAGAAACCCCAAAAAATTGTGAAACGGGAATTCTCCCTGATGGTCTGCAGTTATACTATGTGAGACACATCATAGAAACCCTAAAAAATTGGGCAAGGAGAGCTCTCCCTGATGGTCCGCAGTTATACTATGTGAGACACATCATAGAAACCCTAAAAAATTGGGAAACGGGAATTCTCCCTGATGGTCCGCAGTTATACTATGTGAGACACATCATAGAAACCCTAAAAAATTGGGCAAGGAGAGTTCTCCCTGATGGTCCGCAGTTATACAATGTGAGACACATCATAGAAACCCTAAAAAATTGGGAAAGGGAAGTTTTCCCTGATGGTCTGCAGTTATACTATATGAGACTTATCACGGAAACCCCCAATATTTCTGAAAATTGTGGTTCTACCTTGGAGACTTGGAAAGATGGTTATATTTTTGGAGACTCGGAATGGGGGTTTTGTTTTGATGACTCGGAATGTGATACCTATCTTGGAGGCTCAACAGGAATGTGGTTATACCTTGGGAACTTGGAAAGTTGGTTTTATTTTGGAGACTCTACCTGTGGGGTCCATTTTGGAGACTCTTTGGATTCTAAAGCAATGAACAATGTTCTTTGTTTAATGACGCTTGATTTAAGCAATATCAAGAAAGTTCGAGGAAGAAAATGCTGGAAAATTCTTTCTTCCCATTTCTACTTCTTTAAACTTGAAAGCCTTGAAAGACAGAATTGGTAGAAGAGGAAAAAAAAAAAATGAAATACGTATTTAAAAAAAAGAAGAAAAAAAAGATTATGTTAGGGTTAGGGTGGGATTTTGAATGTGAGGGTTAGGGATGGGGTTGGGTTAGGTGTTGGGATTTTGAATGTGAGGGTTAGGGTTGGGGTTGGGTTAGGGATGGGATTGGGTTAGGGTTGGGATTTTGAATGTGAGGGTTAGGGATGGGTTGGGTTAGGGATGGGGTTGGGTTAGGGAGGGGGTTGGGTTAGGGATGGGGTTGGGTTAGGGATGGGGTTGGGTTAGGGTTTGTATATTATTATGACTCATTCACACATACACACACACAAAAGTTAAGCCCCAACTGAAAAGTTGAGGGATTCTGTGTTTGGGGTTCACAGATCTCAAGAACGTATCCCCAATGTACACACAAAAGTTAAGCCCCAACTGAAAAGTTGAGGGATTCTGTGTTTGGGGTTCAGAGATCTCAAGAACATATCCCCATTGTACACACAAAAGTTAAGCCCCAACTAAAAAGTTGTGGGATTCTGTGTTTGGGGTTCACAGATTTAAAAACGTATCCCCATTATACACACACAAAAGTTAAGCCCCAACTAAAAAGTTGTGGGATTCTGTGTTTGGGGTTCACAGATTTAAAAACATATCCCCATTACATTTTATTTATTTATTTATTATTTTCAAGGGTATTATCTGCTTACTTGTGTTTTCTGTAATTCTTGCGAGTAAAATGAACCCAAGATTTCTTCTCCATTTAAATCATATAATTTGTAGGTCCAAGGGACTGTATCCATTACATCAATGATTTTAAATAATTCACGAGTCCATTTTTGTGTATAACATTTCTCAAAATGGCTTTTCAATTTGTATATTCTTACAATATCACCAACTTTAAACTTGGGCTTTCTCAAATTAATCTCCTTTTCATATTCTAATTTTGTAAATGTTTCCGATGGTTTTGAATTTGGTGATGAATGAACTGTATTATTGTAATTATCTACAATATCCTGAATTAAATACACCCATTTTTGAGAACCGAGTTGTGTGAATTTTTTATATAGTCTCTCTTTCAAAGTACGATTAAAACGCTCAATAACAACTGCTTTTCCTTCATTAAAGGTGCTGTATAATGTAATACCCTCCCCCTTAAGAAATTTCATAAATATTTTGTTATAGAACTCTGTACCCTCATCAGTCCATAACTTCTTTGGTTTCCTTTTATTCCTATCAAATATTAGCTTAAAGGCTAACATTAAAGTATTACCTCTCTTGTTTTTCAAAGGAACAACCCAGGCAAATCTACTCCTCAAATCAATAACGGTTAAAGCATACCTGTATCCCTCATCATTATTTAGTTCGATTAAATCAGCGGACCATATGTGGTTGGTGTATTTAGAATAAACTTTCCTTCTTTTAAACTTTGTGATTATAGGTTTATGTAATTCTTTAGCCAAAAGCTCCTCAGTCTTGATGACATCATTAGAGCCTAATAGTTTTTTGAGGAATAACCAAGACCAAGTTTCAATTTAGCACTTATCATTTTTTTTACAATAAACCTATCAACTTTCTCTCTCAACGTAGGATTTTGTATCAAAGACAAATTATACAACATTTCTCTGTCTGCTTCATGTTTTTCATCCAATGTAGTGGTATTCCCATAAGCAATATCATGCTTCATACACACTCATCAACCTTATTTTTTGGTTTCGACCAAGGTTTAGCATTGTTAGCCTCATCTAATCTTTTATCCAAGTTTGTTCCGGGACCACAGAAAGAATACCCTGGAAGGTGTAATTCCCCCGGAATTCCAGTTGTTGTAAATTTACTTCCTGACAGAAACTTTTGTATGTCTCCTCCACTTTTAGGAGAGATGAATTGGCACTTTTTAGAGCCACACACTTGACATATTCCTTTTTGATAAACTCTATTATTTTTAGCTTTAACATAAGAGATATTTTTAGATTTAGTTTTATTTTTACATTTGAGACAATAACTCATATTTATTTATCAGAAAAAGTCCGACAGAGTATCAAAACCTTTTTGGTTTTCAACATATACATTTCTACCTTAATTTTTAAAACATAAAGAATCCTTAGGAATGCCTTCACTCTCTCCTCCATTTATTTACAAATAAAAACCAACTAAAGTCAAAGGCATCATCAACCACATATCTTTGTCTTCTTCATGTAAATCTCCTCGCTGAACTCATCTCAACCATTTTTAAAATCATTATCTTAGTAAGAGTCGTTAATTCTTTATTTTCCTCTTCGGTGCGTTGAGATTGATTTATTTGCTGTAATACACTCAATCTTTTACGAATCTCACTGATTTCCATCTTTTTATATTTTTCCTCCCTCTCTCTTTGCTCCCTTTTCTCCCTCTCCTCCTTCTCCTTTTTCTCCCTCTCCTCCTTCTCCTTTTTCTCCCTCTCTTCCTTCTCTCTTTTCTCCCTTTCCTCCCTCTCCTTTTTCTCCCTCTCCTCCTTCTCCTTTTTCTTCCTTTCCTCCTTCTCCTTTTTCTCCCTTTCCTCCTTCTCCTTTTTCTCCCTTTCCTCCTGCTCCTTTTTCTCTCTTTCCTCCTTCTCATTTTTCTCCCTCTCCTCCTTCTCCTTTTTCTCCCTTTCCTCCTTCTCCTCCTTCTCTCTTTCCTCCTTCTCTTCTTCAACTCCTTCCTCATCCCTTGCTACCCTTGAGCTTGAGCCCCAAAGAATATTATACATATACTCATCTGGATTTTGAGATATTCTTGTATCTATAATTATTTTTCTCATAATAGGATACCAATAAGATTTGTTGACGATTTCTAAAAGAGTTTTATATTTCATAACTTTGAGAAGTTCATTTTTATTTAATATTTTAAACAAGTCTCTATTTGTGGGTTTAGCAATATCAGTATAAGGTCAGTTTTTAATGACAAAATTTCCATATATATGCTCCAAATCATAAGGTATGTAATACCGAGCACCCTTTTCTTGTAGGTATCCCTGAATACAAAAATTATAATTCTCTTGTAGTCTTTTTCCTGCCATTTATGTATCAGAAATATATGTGAGATTAATATTATGACAGGTAATACCACCCCATCTTCCCACTACCAAATCGGTTTGTATTCCTCGGCTTTCTATCCTTATCTCATTACCTTCCTTCTTTGTCATGCTAACCATCGCTATACTATCATATATTTTTCTTTTGTTAAAATCATGTATTTGTTGTTTACTAATTGTACTTCCACATAAATCCTTATCCTCGCCAAGCGAATAATATTCTTCTTTACGAGACTGATTCAAATCATGTAGGTCTTCTAAGTTTATTGAAAAATACCAATTATACCCTAAATCAGGCATATCATACCCCCATTTATTAATTCGCATATTAACTATATGTCCTTCTTTATAAAATTCAATTGTAAGCAGGTAGTTAAATTCAATGAGGAAAGGTGTATGGTCAGTATAACCAGGTGTTGTGGTTGTAAATTTTACTTGTTCAACAAAACGTGCTGTTTTCTTTAAAAATATATATTGTGATAAATCACTGAATCTAATTAAGTCATTCGCATCTGTAGGGTTTGGATAATTGATTAATTTATAAGTATTCTTCATATTAATATTTTTACTTATACTATATTTTTGTCGTTCAGCCTGTGCCTTTGTATAATAATTTGATAAATCAATATCCTGAGAGGATTTTCCAAAGATAGAACCATCTTTTCCAACATAAGTCATTTATATTAGATTAAAAATGATATCATAAAAATTTTCATTATTGTTGAGTTGAAATAATACATATAAACATAATTGACCACAACATTTATAATTAATTTCTTGAACTTGAAATGTTTGATAAACACCATTCTGTAAGAATTGTATTACTTCAACAGGTGGTGGCATACCATAACTATCAAAATAATATTTATCCTGACTATTATGAATACAAACCCAATGAGAACCATTCTGTGTGTCTAAATTCATAATAATATTCTTTGTATTCTTATTTATATGTATTAATTCATCTCTCATACAAATAACCACATTATCAATTTTTTGAGTTTTACAATACTGAGCTAGTTCTATATTTGAGGTTATATTCTTTCCAAATTGTTTAAACCATTTATCCATTTATTTATGAGAAAGATACAATCCATTACCCCATTTAGTTAGTTTAACACCCGCTTGAGCGATAGAGGAAAGCATATCTCCAACCAACAATCTAGCTTTATCAGGTAGACTTTCAAGTTTTTGAGCAAAATCTACAATTACACCACTTCCACTAATTTGTTTCTCCAACTCCTTGTTATGTCTTTCCAATTCTTTTTGAGCTTTTAGTTGTGCCTTCCTTTCGTTAGCAGTTTTTACCGCTGCTGAAATACCACCAGTCAATGCTCCCGCCGCACTTAAACCAGCAAATAAAGGAATTAGAAACGGGAGAAATCCTCCTCTTGACTCGTCTATTGAATATTTCTTTACCATAGGTTTTGTCATTTTAATTTTAAGTGAACCAGTATCATTTAGTGTTTTTACTTGTGTGTGTGTGAGTAAAACATCAATTCTTACAGCTCCTTTTCTTTGAATTGTATTAACATTAATAATACAAGGCTTTTGATTTTGAATACAAGATGTTAATTTATTAAGATTGATTTGATTAACATATACCCCTACCATTTATTTATGAGAAAAAACCTATGTGATATTAATCATAACACCATTATCTGTATTAATCTGTAATTCTGTTTCCTCCAAAAGCAAACAATAAGCATCAACTTCTTCATTCTCTCCTCTTTCAATGTATAGAGAAGTATCCACTCTATTAGACTTTATAGTTTCCTTTTGAGAACTCAGGTCAATTGTGTAGATTGTATAAAGTTTTTGAAACGCAACCATATCCAAAATAGGGTTATTATTACCATTACTTTCACACACCTTTTGGTAAGACTTGTAGGCTTCCGCATAATTCATTTTTTTCCCAATCAATTTCCAATCTATCTCGTGGATAAAATGTTCCATCAAGAGAAACCCGAAGTTGTTTCACCTTAGCATTATCACACAGCGCATTATTCTTATTAGTACCGTCCTCTCCATCTGGTTATTAAAAAATGAGCCAGAGGTATCGTGGCTTTCCTTGAAAAACACCTAAATTCCAAGTGTAGGTAGTGTGTTCCAGTTTAACGTGTTGACATCTTCTTTTAAGGTATGATACATTTAGCGGGGTCTGTGAGTTAAGTCTTTTATTTAACATCTCTTCCGTTTTAAGATTAGCAGTATATTCACTGATATACCAACACAAATCATTAATAACAAATTTATTATTGTCGCCAAAAGCATTTTCAGCCCCAAAAAGCAACCTATTTACATTATCATTCCTTTGTAGTTGAAATCTAATTTTAAGCCGATACAAAACTTTATCATAATCACAAAATCCAAATATACCTTTCAGAGGTACCGCTATGGTAAAACTATTCTCTGCTTTTGTTTCGTCATTATACATTGCCTTCCTTTGAATATAACCAGGGTCAGCATTTGTTCCCGTTGACATATCAGGAATAAAACCTTCAACAGCTCCTAGTGCTGTTAGCTAGATTCAAAATCCCGTCTCGGAACCGTCTCGATTAATTTTCAATTTTCATAACGGGATCTCGGCTCGGCTCGGTTCCTGACAAAGTAATACATAAAAATAAAAATAAAAATAAGGCTTCAAAAATAATGGAATTTCATTACAATATATAAACAACAATGAAAAAAATTCATTTCTGATGTTGAGTACTTAAATTCCGACTTAGCTTCCATTTACCGGGATGAAATAAAATACACCACCTCCATGCAGATGATCGGCCACCGATGGGACCGGGTTATCTCATTACAGTTTGTATTGTCGTGTAATTTCTTGCTCGGAATGTCAGAGAGAGAGGGAGAAAATGTTTCTGCCCAGGCATATTCGAGTCCCGGTTGGAGTTTCATTATCATTTTGTGAGTTGTGATCGGGCATGTCAAGCGTTCTCGTAGCTCGCGCGCGTACACGTACGACCGTTCGATATTCATGATAGTTCAATAGTTGTCGCGTCCTGCTGCTGCGCACATGTGCATGTTACTTTTTTTTTAATAGTTCCGTTAAGCGGGCTATAATGACGCAGCGTTGCGTGCCTCAACTCAAATCGGAATGTACAATTTTTTGTTCAACCCGTTGATAGCCGTTCGGTGGACGGATCGAATATACCGACCCCTTATTCCAGAAATTGAAACTAATAACGCTAAATAACGCCTTTCATCGAATGTTCACGTGTTTTAACAATTGTCGACTGATAAGGCACCCAAGTTATCCAAGCCCATGCTTTGATCAACCCGACTGCGTTACCTGAATTCCTGGGAAGCCCCACCAGGACGACGGCAGACATTTTCAGAAGTTCCTGCCACACAACGAAATATTTTTTATTCATATTTACCTCACCGCATTTCAGCGCACGGAATCCACGGCATCAGAGCAGGTGGGCGCTGATTCGCTCAGAGCGATCACGTGATGATGCTATGACGCTATGAAAAAAAAAATCGCTCGCTTTGCCAAGGGGCTCGCTCCCCCCCCCCCCCCCCCCCGTTCCCCTCCCCTCCCCTCCCCCGCCCGGCAATGCCGGGTACTTCTGCTAGTAAATTATAAAGCAGGCGGTGTAGTGATCACCCCCCCCCCCCCCTCCTTATTTTGACTCTGTGACTAAAGTAAACGTAATCAACTTATCAGGCCTAAAGTGGAGATAAGATAACCAAAATACTTTCACATTCAAACCGTCAAACCAAACCCCGAGGGATTCTTACAATTTATAGATTTAGCGTTGCAATTAAACATAAACGTTCATCAAAAACTCATTTCATAAAACTACATAATGTATTGTACTTGTATTAATACATTGTGTGTAGGATAATCCGTTATAAACGTGTTTTTAATCTAAATGAACATCGTCCCTCCATTCACGGGGCCTCGAGCGAGTCCCTCGATATTAATGTGCAAAAGACCATAGCAACCACATTCCGTAACTCGTCTCCAAGGACGGACACGTGACCGCAGCGGGGCGGGGCGAGGCGGAGTGATACAGCGGAAGGATTCAACGGTTTAAATAAAGCCGCGATGCGGGGGATTTTCATTGGGACCTTTATCCTGATTTCGTTACCTCCGCCACCAAAGGTCGATGGAGGTTATGTTTTCACTCCTGTCTGTTTGTCCGTTTGTTTGTGAACACAATATCTCAAAAAGTTGTGGACGGATTCGGACGAAATTTTGTGGAGATGCAGCGTGTGTGACAAGGACGAGCTGATTAGATGTTGGTGAAGATCCGGATTCGGAATTCGGATTCGTTTGCAGTGCATTGTTTGTTGACAAGGGGAAAATCCTGGAACAGTGAGTTTACTTTATCTATCATTGTTTGTGTCAGTTCAGCTGCACTTGCGAAAAATGATGCTTGTGCAGAAGCAGAGTAATGAAAGCTAGGCTCAATAAATGCCTCTATTATGGAAAATATCTGCAAGAAGTTGGAATTTTAACCGGGATTTTTTTTACCGAGAAATTGCGTCAGTCAATTTATCTCGGGACCGTCCCGAGACCGTCTCGAAAGCCGAAACCGCCGGGATTTCGTCCCGGTCTCGGATCGGCTGACAGCCCTAACAGCTCCCTTACCCATTCTATCACTAAACGAATATAGTGTAAATTTCATCATTTCAGATGTAGCAGAGACATAATCAACCGCTTAAACCTCTTGTGTTCCAATACACAGGCGAACACTATCAAACATTTTCCAGGAGAAATCATTTACGAGTGTAGCATTAGTATTATTCGCAGCCTTAGTGAATTTAAATTTACACAGCAAGAAACTATCAGCTATATTCAAGTAAGTTTGTTGATTATTTATTTCAAAACTTTTTGTTCCGTTTGAATTCCAGTCTGTTCCTGTTATAGCATTTACCTTAAAATAGTCTTCCTTTTTAGTGGAGTTTGAAATGATAATCGTATCATCCAAATCATAGATACTATCAATCGCTTCCATACTTGTATTTATATAGCATTAAAATTGTTGAAACCCTGACCCAAGTATTTTAATTATTTTTTGTCGTTCTTGTGAAGATCGTTGAGTTTTACCTTTTTTTATTTCTTTGATTGCTTGTAATTTATGAGACTCCTTTTGAGCATCTTTTATACTCTTTATAGCACCCGCAACTGAGCCCACGGCAGAAGCAGTTGAACCAATTAGGTCTTTATGTTTAAGAATGGTTGAACCAATATCCATTAGAGTATCAATTATCCCATCTCCTTTATTTCTAAATTGATGACCCACACCCCATTGTCTCTTTGGTTTATAGTATCCTCGACCAAGAAACATACCTTCACCCTTATAGTATGGTGAAAGGAACATCCCATCCCCTGTAATTACTTTATATTTTCCCAACTCGTGTTTTCTCACAATAACCATTATTTATTTATTGAAAAACTTCACGTAGGTGAATTCTGATGGATATAATTTCTTCATTAAAGGAGATCATACGATTATCTTGATCGGTTATCCTAAAATTTACTCTGTATATGGTTTTTCCTGACACAGGTAAATAGACAAGATTTTTTGGTTCCATATTGAATTTATAACCAATCGGTGTTGAGTATGCGCTGAATGAAAATATTGTATTTGTTCTTATTCCATCGTTATAAGCACCATCAATCAAATCACAATGAATTAATACTGAATTTATACCGGAGGATATTTGAATGACATTATCACTGAAAGACGTCCCGTTAGTTTCAATCTTTTTTGAAGAGAAACCCAATAGCTCTCTGAACGAATTTTCAATCGTGAAATCAACGTTATAATTATTTTTAAGTTTAATCGTTGATTTTGAAGTGTGTTTTTGAATATCTATTACCATATTTTTTGGTTCATCACCTTTTTCTTTCATAAGGCGAGAGACTTCTGAAGATATTTGAGAAATCTCGTAAGCTCCGGGTGAAACGGTTATAGTTTTATATCCACTTCCTGGATTATAACTAAACTTGTTGTTTTTCTCTGTGATATTAAACAAGGTATTATAAGTTTCCATCGACAATAAAGATGCCTCATATTATTTTGTGGGGTCAAGTTGTAGTGGGTAAGGGAATGATGCTGTGTAATCACTCGTTGTAAAATTAAAACTAAGAATTGTGCTTCTCATCTTATTTAATATCTAATAAAATATCTTTGTATTGACATTTATTAATTATTTTCATATTCATCAACTGGTCGAAAATGGTGGATGTTTCATTAAAACAATTGTTGTTTCCAGCCTTCTTACTACCTAACAACAATAATAGCCTATTAACTAATTGTGATGGGTCATTTGGAAGAAAGCTAACACCCGAACCAAGCTTACTTAAAGCATCAATAATATGTTTTTCCTTCTCATTCTTCTTACTTTTACCAGCAACAGAAACTCTATAATCAAGTGCGTTTAGTAAATCAATATATACCCTATCTTCCTCTCTTTCCATATCAAGTGGTTCCTCAAAATATTTTGAACCGCTGAATCCGGAGTTTGTTAGAAGAAACATTAATCTTGGAGTTACTTCAACATTTGGTTGAGCAGAACTTAAGAACACCAATTTATCATTAAATATCAATAACTTTTCTTTCACAAGATGGAACTGTGCTGGTTCTTCTGTTGGAATGAGACCTGCTCTGGTTTTTGAACCCGCCGAATACTCATTGTTTTGAAGAGCTTCCACAACATAATTAGGGGGTTGATTTACCTCCTCAAGTTTCCGAAATAATCCCTCGTCATCATATTCTAATTCACCAAGTTCTTGCTCTGTCATTTGACTAAAATCTTTGATCATTTGAAGTTTTTTTGGAGTAAATTCTACCGTGGGGACTGTAGGTGAGTGTTGAGTTTTCAAAAGTGGTTGAAAGAATTTCTCTTGTTTTCTTTCAAAGACTTCTTCGCCAGTCAGTTTTTGTCTCCGTTTCTTCTTTATCCCTTCCTGTTGTTTAACAACTTTTGAAACTAATTGTTGATGTTCCTTAAACTTTCTTGCTCTTTCTTCGGCATTCATTTAGTATTGAAAAATATCATTTAATGAATTGTAAAGGTCAATGGGAAAATTTTACTTTTCTTCATCATTATAGTAAATGTGTTGAAATAAATCCTTTTCTTTAAATATTTCATCAAATTCTTTATTGGTATTAATACACGTTGTTATTTCTTCTTCACTAATACTTGTATCTCTGCTTTTCATACGTTTGCGTTGAGTCTCCTCATCGATATCAAAACCGAATGATAAAATCTTAACTCCATCACCACACAATTGTTTAATAATTTGTCTAATTCCTTCAGGATTAGTTTCTAAAATCCCAAGACCATTAGATTTTACTTTATTTAACTCACTCTTACAATGTGAATATTTTGTAGAACCAAGAGACCTCCTCAAATATTTGACCTTCGTTCCTCAATCGCATATGTTCCTCCATTGAAATGTAGTAATAATCTTTCCCTTCTACTTCTCCTGGTCGCTTTTCTCTGGTTGTAGTACTCACAAAACGAATCATAGGGTGTTTTAAAAAAAAACTTACAATCTTTTCATTTTTACTATTCAAGAGTTTAGATTTATGAAAGTTCTTTCCTGAAGCAGATTTACCCACAAGATTAATAATAATAGTTATCATTTATATATGTAATTACGTTTAAAATAAAAATACATCCTTTAATATCTCATCTTGTTTCACAACAATATATTTATATTTTCCAATCGTGTTTCATATAATTTTCAAATTCTTTTTTACTACATAACGTAGAGCAATTATCTCTCCAAAAATTATTTACATCTATTGAATTTAACTTAAATAAAATAAAAGTATTGGCATTGTTTCTTATTGAGCGTCGAGGGAGTTGAAAATATGACTGACTAAGATAAATACAATTACAAGAAGAATGTCTCCCTCTTGTATAGTAGCTGTCCATTACTGTTTGGTTTCTCTCATTAACACAATCATCAAAGATGACGAGGTTCTTTTTTGATTTATCTAAATATTGAGGTGAAGGTATATCATCCGTATTATCACTGAGAATACAAGTTATGGGTTTTGGTTTCGATTTTGATTTCAGTGTATCACAAAATAATTGTATTATATCTTCAATATTATCATCATTTATTTATTTTTTTTATTTATTTTTTTGTATACAAGATCGAGGCTCGTGAAAGAGCTAACATTAATCACACAAAAAGACAAACCGACACACAAAACACAAAAAACAAGGGGAGCGGTAGACAAGATGGGGAGAGAGGGGGAAGGACACAAAGAGAGGGGGAAGGACACAAACACAACATTTGAGAGCAGGGACATCGGGAGGACTTGGGGGGAGGTGGGAGAGGATTAAAACATATGAACACTGCAAGGACTCTGGGGTGAATTACCGGGGGTAGAAAAGATCAAGGTTTTCGATGGGGGAAGATAAGAGATGGTGGTGAACAGCTGTTTTAAAGACCTGGAGGGAGGAGTGGGATTGAAGGGAGTGGGGGAGTTTGTTCCAGAGGCGGGAGAAAAGGGGAATGAAAGAGTGAAGGTGAGCAGAGAGCCTAGACTTTGGCAGTTTAACCAGAAGAGGGTTGCAGGCAGATCTTGTGCGACCTGAAGGAATATTGGGGGGACAGAGCACAGAGAGAGCTGGGGGAGCAAGGCCGGAGAGGAGTCGGTAGAAGGTAGATAAAAATAGGAGTTTTATCTTTAGTTTTATTTAGTTTGTTTTGAAGTTTAAATAAACCGATAATGTCTTCCTTTTTGCATTAAAACCTGCATTAAAACCCTGTGAGAGTAGTTGATACTCAGGTTGAAAACTTGACTTTGTAAAAATTATTAAATTATCATAATCTAAAAAATTAGGACCAAGGAGCATCTTTAAAAGCAAACAGGTTTTTCCACATCCGCTTGAACCAACTATTAGACATCTCAATGAATTTGGAATGTTTTTATGGTTATTAAATTTTATCTTATTTTCCCAAACGGGTAAAAAATCATTCATTTATATATTTGGAAAACAAGTCATCTAACTTTTTTTGAGCTATTTTAGAAACTCTATATTTTATCCTGAGTTCAGGTTTAATTTCAAAATAATTCATTATTTTATTTATATAGTATCTTGTATTAACATTTCCATTAAAATTATTTTGAATAATAAATATCATTAAACCCTTATACATTTCCTCAATACAAATAGTCTCTTCCCTTGTAAGAAATGGTGCATTATCACCATAATACTTAACATTCATCTCTCTTATTAATCTTGTAAAGTAATTCATTTTTGGTTCTAATTTAAAAGAGTTATATATTTTTTTATATTTTTTATTATCATTAATTAAAATTAAATTCCAGAAAATACATTGTTTATATGAACCCTCATTATTAAGCCCTATTCTATCACAAGCCGGACAATTCTCTAATTTATCATATGGAGAGTCTGGAAATTCTAAATATCCTTCAGAACTTATCATATTTATATGGTAAATTTTTACTTCAACTAAACGCAAGTTTATTCATTAATAAATACAATGTTTCAAAGCACAAAAGACAAATTTCAATCAATCTCTACTTCGGTGAAAGATATAGAAAAATATGTCAAAATGTTAAATTGAACAAAGATCAATATGAAAATTTTTGGGTAAAACCAGTTATGGAAAATAACATGAGCCCCTCTATTTCATTTAAAGGAAGAGCTCTAACTATACCTGGAAAGACATCCATTAAAGTAAATCTAACAAAAGTTTCTCCTCTACTCCTGGCAAGTTATTCAAAGCTTGAAAAAGTGATCGATCGTGATACTTTGAAAAATTATTTCATATTTGTGAGCAGAAAATTGGTAAAGGTCTAAAGGTTAGAGACCATTGTCATCTCACTGGTAAATATAGAGGTCCGGCTCATCAAAGTTGTAATATTAATTATCAACTCCCCTCTTTCATTCCTGTTTTTCTTCATAACAACGCTCATTATGATACACATCTATTTATCAAGGAACTCTCAAAGACTTCTGGAAGTATCTCGGCAATTCCAAACACAGATCAGAATTACATTTCATTCACCAAAACAATTCACACATCTCCTATTACTCATATCAGATTTCTTGATACATTTAAATTCATGGCAAGTCCATTGGCTAACTTGGTTCAAAATCTAAAAGAGTTTCCATGTCTTTCAGAGTATTTTTCAGATAAAGATTTTCTAACACAAAAGGGAATTTACCCCTATGACTATATGGACTCATTTGAGAGATTCAATGAAACACAACTTCCTTCAAAAGAAAATTTCTATAACAAATTAAATAATAGTCATATATCTGATAAAGATTATGTACATGCACAAAATGTTTGGAAAAAATATAACATTAAGAATCTTGGCGAGTATCACGATTTGTACCTCAAAACTGATGTGCTTTTGTTGGCTGATGTGTTTGAGGCTTTCAGAACAATCTGTCATTCTGGATATGGATTGGATCCTGCTCACTATTACACTGCTCCTGGATTGGCTTGGAGCGCGATGTTGAAAATGACAAAACAAGCTTTGGATTTGATAACCGATGTTGATATGCTTTTGATGATTGAAAAGGCAAAGAGAGGAGGAATTTCACAAGTCTGTTCAAAGAGATATGCTAAAGCAAATCACAAGTACATTCCAAATTATGATCCATCGGTAGAGAGCTCCTACTTGATGTATTATGATGCAAACAACCTGTATGGCTGGGCAATGTCTCAGGCTCTTCCTTATGGAAAACTTAGATGGGTAAAGGAAAAAGATTACAAAAAGGTTTTACAAGATGTATGTATCTCTACACAAAAAGAATTGGATGAAGAAAAAGTTGGTTATTATTTTGAGGTCGATTTGAAATATCCAGAGGAACTTCATAACCTACACAAAGATCTCCCATTTGCTTGTGAGAAAGAAAGTCCAAAGAAAGAATGGTTGAGTGATTATCAACGATCGTTTGATATAGGTGAATCAACAGAAAAATTACTTACTACATTATATAACAAGAAAAATTATGTTCTACACCAAAGAAATTTGTGACAATATTTATCAAAAGGTCTAAGAGTAGAGAAGATCCATAGGGTTCTAAAGTTCAATCAAAGTCATTGGTTAAAGGGGTACATTGATTTTAATACACAAAGAAGAACAGAGTCAAAAACAGATTTTGAGAAAGACTTTTATAAATTGATGAATAATGTGGTCTTTGGTAAGACCATGGAAAATGTGAGAAAAAGACAAAATATCAGACTATCAACATCTTGGAAACAAGCATCAAAATTAATTAATAGACCGAATTTTACTAGAGCTGAGGTCTTTACTGAGAACTTTTGTGTGATCCATTTGATTAAAGAGAGTATTGAAATGGACAAACCTATTTATATTGGAACATCAATTCTTGATTTATCAAAGTCATTAATGTATGATTACTTTTATAATAACTTGAGGAAGAAATATCAAAATGATGTTCATCTACTTTATATGGATACAGATAGTTTTATTTTGCAAATTAATACTGATGTTTATTCAGACATGAAAAGAGACATTAATATCTATGACACGAGTAATTACAGTCCAGAGAGTGAGTTGTTCTCTTCTAAAAATAAAAAGGTGATTGGAAAGTGTAAGGATGAATTAGGAGGAAATGTCATGAGTGAATTTGTGGGATTGAGGTCTAAGGCTTATGCTTATAAATACATTGTGAATAACGTTGAAAAGACTGATAAGAAGTTAAAAGGTGTAAAGAAAAATGTTATGAAAGAAACAATAAACTTTAAGGATTATTATAACTGTTTAACAACAAAGAAAGAAGAGTTTAGAAAGATTAATGGAATAAGAAGTTATAAACATAAATTACATTCAGAAGAGGTGAATAAGAAAGCATTGGGGGCTTTTGATGATAAGAGGTTTATTTTAGAAAATTGGAATTGATAGTCTCCCTTGTGGTTATATAAGTATATAAGTGATAAGTTAAAAAGGGGGGTTAGGGATTTTAACGGGCTACCGCCGCCTTTTTACTATTATATAAATGATAGAACCAAGTACCAACCAGACTAAAGAGTGGAGGTGTAATCAACCTTGGTATATAAATGGTATACATAACGAATGTGAAAAATATCAAATAGGTATAATTGAAAAGACAACTGGTAAAAAAAATTACAAAACAAATAAGAGAATTAATTTAAATACCGGTGAATTGGGTAAAAAAGATGGAAATATTTTTGAGTGGACGGAAAACTTTGATGGTTGTCAGGAAAATATATACTTTAATTTAAAAATGGTATGTGGCACTGGAGGCACTCAAACAAGAACATTGAGGGAGGTTTACCATTTTATCTTAGCTCAGTTAAAATATCTTAATAAAGAACCAAACTCAAACATCTTTTTTGTTAATATATTAGATGGTGAAGGGAGTGGCAAGAGAATTAAATTATTTCCCACGCATAAACATATATTTGTAGGATCGATGTTTGAGTGGTCTACTCGGGATCATTGATAGTAAGAGTACCATAAGACCAAGGGGGAATCATTGTTTGAGTGTCAAAAGGCTAAAAGGTTCGTAAAGAGGTGAGAGGAAAATTAACATGTAAGTCAATGGGTCGATGTTTGAGTGGGTCAAAGATAATCTGCCAGATGATATGTAGAAGAAGGATTATAGGTCTATAAGGGAAAACAAATATTTGTAGTGTTTGAGTGGTCTAATGAACAACATTAAGGATAGGTACTATAGACACAAGGTTCATAAAGATGAGGGTGGGAGAAATAGAGGTGTTAATGGGCAATGAGGTTAAGAGGAAAATTAACATGTAAATCAATGGGAAAATGAGAGTGTCCCAGAAGCAACATATATACACTACTACGGGCTTACTGTTCATTTACTCATAAAAGTTTCAGATTGCAGGTATAATTATCCAGAATGTTCACATCACTAAAACAGCAAAATGGGTAGTACTAAATAAATAATTCAATAACTGGATGATTTATTTTTAACTATTTCCTGAACAAAATCAATTTGAAAAGTTTGATTCCATACCATAGTGGAACTTTTTGGCAGCATACATTCTCTGATTCATTTTGAAAGTCTTGCATTTGCAGGAATCTGCAACAGAAAACATGATAAAGATTCTAATTTATCACAAACAACTATTGTATATTCACCATAGTGGTGTCATAGAGTTACACTAGCACTCATAACATGTACGAACAAAGCTGAGTGTGCTCAATGAAAACCTGACAGGCCTTCTCTTTGTCCCATCCTCGTCGCCAAATGTAGTGGTGTGAGTGGTTGGAAGTTGCTCCTGTGCCACTATTGGTCAATAAGTCCAAATCCTGGTGGCGTCTCCTATCCTGTCCTCCAAATCCTGGTGGCGTCTGGTCAAATCCGTTTCTGGTGTTTGTTCCCCCTCCATTCCCTCCCTTACCTCAAACGGCTACACAGTTGACACCGCACGTGACAAAGCCGAATGCCTCAACTCTGTGTTTGCCTCAAAATCTTGTGTCCCAAACACATCTCTCTCTGTTCCCACCTTTCCCAGTCGAACCCAACTGCTCCTGGACTCTGTGTCCTTCTCTCCTGACAAGGTGGAGAAGTTTTTTTCAAACCTCGACTCTGATTCTGCAACTGCACCAGATGGCATCAGCCCACGGGTCCTAAAATCCTGCTCTTCCACTCTATCTCACCCTCTCTCTGTTCTTTTCACCCTCTCTTTTGCTCAAGGTCATCTGCCAGCATCTTGGAAATCAGCAAACATTACCGCTTTACACATAAAAGGTGCAAAAACAGATCCTTGCAACTACAGACCAATCAGCCTGCTCCCAATTATCAGCAAAGTCATGGAATCCATCATTGCTTCAGATATCAAATCCTTCCTCTTCTCCAATGGCTTGATCTCCGATCATCAGTTTGGATTCAGACCAGGTCATTCTACTCTGGACATGTTGCTTCTGCTGTCTCAACAATGGATGGAGGTCCTCAATGCCAAACAGGAAATCAGAGCTGTCTCACTTGACATATCACGTGCCTTCGATACGGTCTGGCACCCAGCTCTGCTCACCAAACTCTCCTCCTATGGTATCCATGGAAATCTCCACTCATGGCTTGCGGACTTCCTCTCTGGTCGTAGGCAAGGTGTGGCCCTGAATGGATTTCTCTCATCTCCCCTTCCTGTTCTGGCTGGAGTTCGCCAGAGTAGTGTTCTGGGCCCTGTGCTATTTCTGGTCTTCATCAATGATCTCTCCGACTCTCTGAAAAATCCTCTCTATCTCTTTGCTGATGACTCCAACATCTGCCGCTCCATTCCTCATCCATCAGATCGGCAGTCTGCAGCCTCCTCACTCTCTGAAGACCTGGACAAAATCACAGACTGGTCAAACAAGTGGAACATGTCTTTCAATCCTGACAAATCTCACACTCTTACTATGTCTCTCCGAAAAGACCGCCTGGAAAACCCTCCCATCTACTTTCTCAACAATCCTCTCCAAGAAGTTCTGTCGCTCAAGCTTTTGGGTCTCACTATCGGGCATGATCTTTCTTGGGAAAACCACATTTCCAAGCTGGCCTCCAAAGCCAGTCGCCGACTGGGCATCCTCCGTCGTGCGAAGTCCTTCCTTGGCACACCTGAGCTCCTCACCACATACAAGGCTTTCATCCGCAGCTCAATGGAATACTGTTCCCCCCTCTGGGCTGGTGCTCCTGCCTCGCACCTAGCTCGGCTTCACGCTGTTGAGGCCAAAGCTTTCAGAATCATTGGAATCTCCTGCGATGAAGTTAACTCCGAGGGCCTTTCACTCACTCACCGCAGGCAGGTTGGTGGTCTTTCTGTCTTCTACCGACTCCTCTCTGGCCTTGCTCCCCCAGCTCCCTCTGTGCTCTGTCCCCCCAATATTCCTTCAGGTCGCACAAGATCTGCCTGCAACCCTCTTATGGTTAAACTGCCAAAATCTAGGCTCTCTGCTCACCTTCACTCTTTCATTCCCCTTTTCTCCCGCCTCTGGAACAAACTCCCTCACTCGCTTAAATCCCACTCCACCCTCCAGGTCTTTAAAACAGCTGTTCACCACCATCTCTTATCTTCCCCCATCCAAAACCTTGATCTTTTCTACTCCCGTTAATTCACCCCAGAGTCCTTGCAGTGTTCATATGTTTTATACCTCTCCTACCTCCCCTCAAGACCTCCCGATGTCCCTGCTCTCAAATGTTGTTTTTGTGTCCTTCCCCCTCTCTCCCCATTTTGTCTGCCGCTCCCCTTGTTTTTCCTGTTTTGTGTGTCGGTTTGAGTTTTTGTGTGATTAATGTTAGCTCTTTCACGAGCCTCGATCTTGTATACAAAAAAAAAAGAAAAAAAAGTCTGTGCTATGGGAAAGTTGCTCCTGTGCCACTATTGGTCAACAAGGTCTATGCTATGGGAAAGTTGCTCCTGTGCCACTATTGGTCAATAAGTCTGTGCTATTGGAAAGCTCCTCCTGTTCCACTATTGGTCAATTAGTCTGTGCTATTGGAAAGTTGCTCCTGTGCCACTATTGGTCAACAAGGTCTATGCTATGGGAAAGTTGCTCCTGTGCCACTATTGGTCAACAAGGTCTATGCCATGGGAAAGTTGCTCCTGTGCCACTATTGGTCAATTAGTCGATGCTATGGGAAAGTTGTTCCTGTGCCACTATTGGTGAATAAGTCTGTGCTATTGGAAAGCTCCTCCTGTTCCACTATTGTTCAATTAGTCTGTGCTATTGGAAAGTTGCTCCTGTGCCACTATTGGTCAATAAGTCTGTGCTATTGGAAAGTTGCTCCTGTGCCACTATTGGTCAACAAGGTCAATGCTATGGGAAAGTTGCTCCTGTGCCACTATTGGTCAATTCGTCTGTGCTTTTGGAAAGTTGCTCCTGTGCCACTATTAGTCAACAAGGTCTATGCTATGGGAAAGTTGCTCCTGTGCCACTATTGGTCAATAAGTCTGTGCTATTGGAAAGTTGCTCCTGTGCCATTATTGGTCAATAAGTCTGTGCTATTGGAAAGTTCCTCCTGTTCCACTCTTGGTCAATTAGTCTGTGCTATTGGAAAGTTGCTCCTGTGCCACTATTGGTCAATTAATCTGTGCTATTGCAAAGTTGCTCCTGTGCCACTATTGGTCAACAAGGTCTATGCTATGGGAAAGTTGCTCCTGTGCCACGATTGGTCAATACGTCAGTGCTTTTGGAAAGTTGCTCCTGTGCCACTATTGGTCAACAAGTCTGTGCTATTGGAAAGCTCCTCCTGTTCCACTATTGGTCAATTAGTCTGTGCTATTGGAAAGTTGCTCCTGTGCCACTATTGGTCAATAAGTCTGTGCTATGGGAAAGTTGCTCCTGTGCCACTATTGGTCAATAAGTCTGTGCTATTGGAAAGTTGCTTCTGTGCCATTATTGGTCAATAAGTCTGTGCTATGGGAAAGTTGCTCCAGTGCCACTATTGGTCAATAAGTCTGTGCTATGGGAAAGTTTCTCCTGTGCCACTATTGGTCAATAAGTCTGTGCTATGGGAAAGTTTCTCCTGTGCCACTATTGGTCAATAAGTCTGTGCTATGGGAAAGTTTCTCCTGTGCCACTATTGGTCAATAAGTCTGTGCTATTGGAAAGTTGCTTCTGTGCCACTATTGGTCAATAAGTCTGTGCTATGGGAAAGTTTCTCCTGTGCCACTATTGGTCAATAAGTCTGCTATGGGAAAGTTTCTCCTGTGCCACTATTGGTCAATAAGTCTGTGCTATGGGAAAATTGCTCCTGTTCCACTATTGGTCAATAAGTCTGTGCTATGGGAAAATTGCTCCTGTGCCACGATTGGTCAATAAGTCCCTGAATGGGTTTCTCTCATCTCCTCTTCCTGTTCAGGCTGGAGTTCCCCAAGGTAGTGTTCTGGGCCCTGTGCTTTTTCTGGTCTTCATCAATGATCTCTCTGACTCTCTTGAAAATCCTCTCTATCTCTTTGCTGACGACTCTACTCTCTGTCGCTCCATTCCTCATTCCTCAGATCGGCAGTCTGCAGCCTCCTCACTCTCTGCAGACCTGGACAAAATCACAGACTGGTCAAACAAGTGGAACATGTCTTTCAATCCTGACAAATCTCACACTCTTACAATGTCTCTCCGAAAGGACCGACTGGACAACCCTCCCATCTACTTTCTCAACAATCCTCTCCAAGAAGTTCTGTCACTCAAGCTTTTGGGTCTCACTATCTGCCATGATCTTTCTTGGGAAAACCACATTTCCAAGCTGGCCTCCAAAGCCAGTCGCCGACTGGGCATCCTCCGTCGTGCGAAGTCCTTCCTTGGCACACCTGAGCTCCTCACCACATACAAGGCTTTCATCCGCAGCTCAATGGAATACTGTTCCCCCCTCTGGGCTGGTGCTCCTGCCTCACACCTTGCTCGGCTTCACGCTGTTGAGGCCAAAGCTTTCAGAATCATTGGAATCTCCTGCGATGTAGTCAACGCCGAGGGCCTTTCACTCACTCACCGCAGGCAGGTTGGTGGTCTTTCTGTCTTCTACCGACTCCTCTCCGGCCTTGCTCCCCCAGCTCTCTCTGTGCTCTGTCCCCCCAATATTCCTTCAGGTCGCACAAGATCTGCCTGCAACCCTCTTATGGTTAAACTGCCAAAGTCTAGGCTCTCTGCTCACCTTCACTCTTTCATTCCAATTTTCTCCCGCCTCTGGAACAAACTCCCCCACTCCCTTCAATCCCACTCCTCCCTCCAGGTCTTTAAAACAGCTGTTCACCACCATCTCTTATCTTCCCCCATCGAAAACCTTGATCTTTTCTACCCCCGGTAATTCACCCCAGAGTCCTTGCAGTGTTCATATGTTTTAATCCTCTCCCACCTCCCCCCAAGTCCTCCCGATGTCCCTGCTCTCAAATGTTGTGTTTGTGTCCTTCCCGTTCTTCCCCCTCTCTTTTGTGTCCTCCCCCCTCTCTCCCCATCTTGTCTGCCGCTCCCCTTGTTTTTTGTGTTTTGTGTGTCGGTTTGTCTTTTTGTGTGATTAATGTTTGCTCTTTCACGAGCCTCGATCTTGTATACAAAAAAAAAACAAAAAAAAAATAATCTGTGCTTTGGGAAAGTTTCTCCAGTGCCACTATTGGTCAATAGGTCTGTGCTATTGGAAAGTTGCTCCTGTGCCACTATTGGTCAATAAGTCTGTGGTATGGGAAAGTTGCTCCTGTGCCACTATTGGTCAATAAGTCTGTGCTATTGGAAAGTTGCTCCTGTGCCACTATTGGTCAATACGTCTGTGCTATTGGAAAGTTGCTCCTGTGCCACTATTGGTCAATTCGTCTGTGCTATTGGAAAGTTGCTCCTGTGACACTATCGCTCAATAAGTCTGTGCTATTGGAAAGTTGCTCCTGTGCCACTATTGGTCAATAGGTCTGTGCTATGGGAAAGTTTCTCCTGTGCCACTATTGGTCAATAAGTCTGTGCTATTGGAAAGTTTCTCCTGTGCCACTATTGGTCAATAAGTCTGTGCTATGGGAAAGTTGCTCCTGTGCCACTATTGGTCAATAAGTCTGTGCTACGGGAAAGTTGCTCCTGTGCCACTATTGGTCAATAAGTCTGTGCTATTGGAAAGTTGCTCCTGTGCCACTATTGGTCAATAAGTCTGTGCTATTGGAAAGTTGCTCCTGTGCCACTATTGGTCAATAAGTCTGTGCTATTGGAAAGTTGCTCCTGTGGCACTATTGGTCAATAAGTCTGTGCTCTTGGAAAGTTGCTCCTGTGCCACTATTGGTCAACAAGTCTGTGCTATTGGAAAGTTTCTCCTGTGCCACTATTGGTCAATAAGTCTGTGCAATTGGAAAGTTGCTCCTGTGCCACTATTGGTCAATTAGTCTGTGCTATTGGAAAGTTTCTCCTGTGCCACTATTGGTCAATAAGTCTGTGCTATTGGAAAGTTGCTCCTGTGCCTCTATCACTCAATAAGTCTGTGCTTTGGGAAAGTTGCTCCTGTGCCACTATTGGTCAAAAAGTCTGTGCTTTGGGAAAGTTGCTCCTGCGCCACTATTGGTCAATAAGTCTGTGCTTTGGGAAAGTTGCTCCTGTGCCACTATTGGTCAATACGTCTGTGCTATTGGAAAGTTGCTCCTGTGCCACTATTGGTCAAAAAGTCTGTGCTTTGGGAAAGTTGCTCCTGTGCCACTATTGGTCAACAAGGTCTGTGCTATGGGAAAGTTGCTCCTGTGCCACTATTGGTCAAAAAGTCTGTGCTTTGGGAAAGTTGCTCCTGTGCCACTATTGGTCAATAAGTCTGTGCTTTGGGAAAGTTGCTCCTGTGCCACTATTGGTCAAAACGTCTGTGCTCTTGGAAAGTTGCTCCTGTGCCACTATCGGTCAACAAGTCTGTGCTATTGGAAAGTTGCTCCTGTGTCACTATCGCTCAAAAAGTCTGTGCTCTTGGAAAGTTGCTCCTGTGCCACTATTGGTCAAAAAGTCTGTGCTATTGGAAAGTTGCTCCTGTGCCACTATTGGTCAACAAGTCTGTGCTATGGGAAAGTTGCTCCTGTGCCACTATTGGTCAACAAGTCTGTGCTATGGGAAAGTTGCTAGAAACCATCAGATATGTAAGCCATCATTCTTTATCTTCACGAAGGACACCCTGAGGTCTATAACGTCCACCAATGAATGCTGGCAGACGGGCCGCCCGTTTATTGTCCATCCGAGGCCTGGCACATATTCTGCCTGTGAAACACCGGGATGCCAGTTTCTATCTTTTGGGGGTTATTTGTTGGTATTTTAATGTCATTCCTTTTTTTTGGAATATCAACAGAAGTGATTTATTTTGGGTATTTCTTTTTTACAATTTCATTTAGCTGAGAATTTTAATCGATTATCTCCAGCACCGAGTTTCTCAACAGCAGGTGAGTCTTGGCAAGGTGTAACTTTCCAATACCTTTGTCATGAGCTCGACCCCTGCATAGGTGGTCATTATGATGATGGGTATTCATAAAAACGATGCCACTCTCCCCTTGCGTGTCCTCATCTACAGAAATCAAAACATAGCAACATTTCAAAGGCAATGTGAGTCAATGATTGCAAATGCAGATGGTAATAAAAGTCAAAAGTTCTTCATTTGCCAGTTTTCTCCTCTCAAACTCAGACATTTAGCACAGCATTACTTCAGCTGCAATCGACCTTCGACTCTTCCTCTAAAACAGCAATTAAATATCCCAAAGGTATTCATCACAAGCAAAAGAACACCTTGAGGTTCCCTAAATGACGTGTCTGTCTCCAATGGAAGATCAAATCACAAGTGTACTAAATAAACTGACAAAGCAGTCACAAAAGAAACCTCATTACAGATCGATCAAAATCTATAAAGTATGCACAACACCAGTCGAAGAACACATCCTTGTGTGAGCAGCAAGGTCAATAAGCTGATCAGTTTTTCTTCTTATTGATATATCAAAACTGCTCATGATCTGCACCAAGACTCATCTCGATTTTAAAATGATCAAACTGTGTTTTTTGTGCAACAACCTGGAATTTCGTGATTTTATTCAAAGTGCACTAATTCTTCCTTCATTCGAGCTGTATTTAGAATGAGACCTTACCTTCATTCTCCCCTTGTGTCTCTCTACAAAACGGTCTCCTAGTTGGTTGCCCTTCCTCCATCTGCTATGGTCGACAACTCATCTACTCGTGAAAAGTAATTCACATCCTCTTTCTGTATTCAACCGCAATGGCAGACGAGACATCACATCCACATTACTATGATCCACTGATAGCCTGCACTCAATAACCCAGGTACACGCTGACAAAAACAAGTCAAGTGAATCCACTTGGATTCCGCCCAGGTTGGCACATGGAAATTATGATGTAGCATAATTATCATCTCGGGTCAAGATTTGAAATTATGCCATGGTTTTTGTAAAATTGCTACTAGTATTCACATTATGTACTTTCACCAAAACATACATCATCATAGAAACATACATAGAATTTGGGTCCTCTGGGTCATTTGGGTCCTCTGGGTCATTTGGGTCCTCTGGGTCATTTGGGTCCTCTGGGTCATTTGGGTCCTCTGGGTCATTTGGGTCCTCTGGGTCATTTGGGTCCTCTGGGTCATTTGGGTCATTTGGGTCCTCTGGGTCATTTGGGTCCTCTGGGTCATTTGGGTCCTCTGGGTCATTTGGGTCCTCTGGGTCATTTGGGTCATTTGGGTCATTTGGGTCCTCTGGGTCCTCTGGGTCATTTGGGTCCTCTGGGTCCTCTGGGTCCTCTGGGTCATTTGGGTCCTCTGGGTCCTCTGGGTCATTTGGGTCCTCTGGGTCATTTGGGTCCTCTGGGTCATTTGGGTCCTCTGGGTCATTTGGGTCCTCTGGGTCATTTGGGTCCTCTGGGTCATTTGGGTCCTCTGGGTCATTTGGGTCCTCTGGGTCATTTGGGTCCTCTGGGTCATTTGGGTCCTCTGGGTCATTTGGGTCCTCTGGGTCATTTGGGTCCTCTGGGTCATTTGGGTCCTCTGGGTCATTTGGGTCCTCTGGGTCATTTGGGTCCTCTGGGTCATTTGGGTCCTCTGGGTCATTTGGGTCCTCTGGGTCATTTGGGTCCTCTGGGTCATTTGGGTCCTCTGGGTCATTTGGGTCCTCTGGGTCATTTGGGTCCTCTGGGTCATTTGGGTCCTCTGGGTCCTCTGGGTCCTCTGGGTCATTTGGGTCCTCTGGGTCATTTGGGTCCTCTGGGTCCTCTGGGTCATTTGGGTCCTCTGGGTCCTCTGGGTCCTCTGGGTCATTTGGGTCCTCTGGGTCATTTGGGTCATTTGGGTCATTTGGGTCCTCTGGGTCATTTGGGTCCTCTGGGTCCTCTGGGTCATTTGGGTCCTCTGGGTCATTTGGGTCATTTGGGTCCTCTGGGTCATTTGGGTCCTCTGGGTCATTTGGGTCCTCTGGGTCATTTGGGTCCTCTGGGTCATTTGGGTCCTCTGGGTCCTCTGGGTCATTTGGGTCATTTGGGTCCTCTGGGTCATTTGGGTCCTCTGGGTCATTTGGGTCCTCTGGGTCATTTGGGTCCTCTGGGTCATTTGGGTCCTCTGGGTCATTTGGGTCCTCTGGGTCATTTGGGTCCTCTGGGTCATTTGGGTCCTCTGGGTCATTTGGGTCCTCTGGGTCATTTGGGTCCTCTGGGTCATTTGGGTCCTCTGGGTCATTTGGGTCATTTGGGTCCTCTGGGTCATTTGGGTCCTCTGGGTCATTTGGGTCCTCTGGGTCATTTGGGTCCTCTGGGTCATTTGGGTCCTCTGGGTCATTTGGGTCCTCTGGGTCATTTGGGTCCTCTGGGTCATTTGGGTCCTCTGGGTCATTTGGGTCCTCTGGGTCATTTGGGTCATTTGGGTCCTCTGGGTCATTTGGGTCCTCTGGGTCATTTGGGTCATTTGGGTCCTCTGGGTCCTCTGGGTCATTTGGGTCCTCTGGGTCATTTGGGTCCTCTGGGTCATTTGGGTCCTCTGGGTCATTTGGGTCCTCTGGGTCATTTGGGTCCTCTGGGTCATTTGGGTCCTCTGGGTCATTTGGGTCCTCTGGGTCATTTGGGTCCTCTGGGTCATTTGGGTCATTTGGGTCCTCTGGGTCATTTGGGTCCTCTGGGTCATTTGGGTCCTCTGGGTCATTTGGGTCCTCTGGGTCATTTGGGTCCTATATTCCTATCCTATAACATATATATCTCCTATAACCTATCCTATAAATATAGATTTGATGACGTCATGTTTACACATCTGAGCGACAGAAATGAGCGACAGAAATGAGCGACAGAAATGGGTGACAGAAACTAGCTTCACTTTTGAGCGCCCGAAATTCCCAGGCAAACGCTATAACGCACCAGGTTTACAACCTGTGCGTTAATAAAGACCACCTTTGCACATGGGCTGCTGCTGATGTCGGAACAGGGGACTCGGAGCTAAGAATACCTGTAAGGCGTGTATGGTCTGTCACAATAGGGTAAACTTGCACCCATAAAAGTATTTGTGAAACTCCTTTACCCCTAAAATTAGGGTCAATGCCTCTAATTTAGTCTCGGCATACTTTTGTTCCGGAACGGGGACAGTGCGTAATGCGAACATCATAATGTACAAGCATCGAACCAAGGAACATCTTTCCTCAACAGATCACCCAGTGAATGGAGCATTGTGGCTGCGTTTGTAATGGATTTCATATAGGAATTCAAGAGGCCCAAACAGGATCTCAGTTCTGAAATGTTCTGAGGACTGGCCTCATTCTGGATTAGATCACCCTTTCCTGGATTGCATCACCTTTTCCTGGATAACATCAACTTTTCCTGGATCGCATTACCTTTTCGTGGATTGCATCACCTTCTCCTGGGTTGCAACATCTCTTCCTGGATTGCATCACCTTTTCCTGGATTGCATCAGCTTTTCCTGGGTTGCATCACCTTTTCCTTGATTGCAACATCTTTTCCTGGATTGCATCACCTTTTCCTATATCGCATCACCTTTTCCTGGATTGCATCACCTTCACCTAGATTGCATCACCTTCACCTCGATTGCATCGCCTTTTCCTGTGTTGCATCATCTCTTCCTGGATTGCAACATCTTTTCCTGGATTGCATCACCTTTTCCTGGATCGCATCACCTTTTCCTGGATTTTGCATCACCTTCACCTGGATCACATCACCTTTTCCTGGATTGCATCACCTTCTCCTGGATTGCATCACCTTCTCTTGGGTTGCATCACCTTTTCCAGGATTGCAACATCTTTTCTTGAATTGCATCACCTTTTCCTGGCTTGCATCACCTTTTCCTGGCTTGCATCACCTTTTCCTGGCTTGCATCACCTTTTCCTGGATTGCATCACCTTTTCCTTCATATGATGTAGACTGTAGACTATCCTTGTCTACTCTATGACCCCAAAACTGCTGAGTTTTACACCATTTCACATTTGATTGCTTTCATTCGTACTCTATCCTTCTCAAAACGTTGAACACCCTGCACCTCATCATGAATCAAATGCCTGTTGGGGATTTAAATGAGAAAATGATTATCTCAGTAACAGACGAGCCCATCCATTGCTTGTACAATTTAGTTCATTATAACTCTCTTCCTCACCCTCCTTGCACTACCCTCTCTCCACCCCACCCCAATGAGAACCTCTGGCTATGGCTTCCCCTACGCTCCCACCTTTTGTTCCCATGTGTTCTGTACCGTCCTCCAAACAGTGATGACTCCATCTACATCTCGCTGTCTGATGACATGGACCAACTTCTACCGACTCATCCCAACTCCCTCTTCCTCATATGTGGTGATTTCAATTGTCACCATAAAAGCTGGCTGGGTGTGGGGTACCTCTCTCACCAGCCATGGCTCCTCAGCAAAGGACTTCTGTGACTCATTGGGACTGACACAATCTGTCAATTTCCTGACCCGGATCTCAGTCAACGGAGCATCGTCTCTTCTAGACCTGGTTATGACAAACTTCTCTGCAAATGTCTGCTGCTCTTCTGCTCCAATCGGTTCTTCTGATCATGTGCTTGTTAAAGTGGACATCTCTCTGACCATTCTCAGAGAGCCTCCTCAGCGTCAACGAGTCTGGCATTTCACTCAGGCCGACTGGCACGGTCTTCAAGCAGCCATAAATCATCTGGACTGGTCTCCCATCTCTACCGCCTTTGACATCAACTCATCATGGGAATTCTTCCAAAGTAAATTGCTCTCTCTCATGCACAGATTTATCCCATCTCACCTTCAGTTGTCATACCCTTCCTCCAGCCCATGGTACACGGAATCTTGTGGTGAGGCAGTTGCCCTGAAACAACTTGCCTTCGCCTCCTGGAAAGCAAATCCAACGGAAGGAAATCTCATTTCCTTTCACAAAGACCGGAACAAGTGTGTGTCCACCCTCATGAGAGCCAGGAAACAATATCTCTCCGTTCTCAAGACCGAACTCTCTTATCTGTCTCCCTCTTCCAAATCCTGGTGGCGTCTGGTCAAATCTGTTTCTGGTGTTTGTTCCCCCTCCATCCCCTCCCTCACCTCAAACGGCTACACAGCTGACTCCACAGGTGAAAATGCTGAATGCCTCAACTCTGTGTTTGCCTCAAAATCTTGTGTCCCAAACCCGTCCCTCTCTGTACCCACCGTACCCAGTCATACCCAGCTGCTCCTGGACTCTGTGTCCTTCTCTCCTGACAAGGTGGAGAGGTTTCTGTCAATCCTCGACTCTGATTCTGCAACTGGACCAGACGGCATCAGCCCACGAGTCCTAAAATCCTGCTCTGCCACTCTCTGCCCACCTTCACTCTTTCATTCCTCTTTTCTCCTGCCTCTGGAACAAACTCCCACACTCTCTTCAATCCCACTCCTCCCTCCAGGTCTTTAAAACAGCTGTTCACCACCATCTCTTATCTTCCCCCATCCATAACCTTGATCTCTTCTACCCCCGTTAATTCACCCCAGATCTACCTCTTTTTTTTTGGTAAAATACCGACTTTTTTTCCTGGAAGTTGTAGCAGTGTCCATGTGTTATATACCTCTCACCCCCCACCCCCACCTTCCCATGCCTCCTCCCCCCAAGCCCTCTCCCTCCCACAGATCTTCCAATGTCCCTGTTCTCTGCTGTTGTATTTGCATGCTTCCGTCTCTCTCCCCATCTTGTCTGATGTGCATCTTGGCCTCATCTTGTCTTCCATCTTGTCTCCCGCTCCCTTTATTGTAAGTTTTATGTGTCCGTTTTTTTTTTGTGATTGTTGTTAGCTCTTACACGAGCCTCGATCTTGTATACAAAAAATAAAAATAATAATAATAAGAAAAATAACTAGAACTGCCACTTTACAACTGATGGCAGTGATGACCGGTTTCCTCTGCCTTCCCGCTGTCATACAACCCAACTTTTGATACAACCCCACTTTCATTGCACATGCTTTGACACAACCCCCTTGGATACAACCTCAATACACACACACACACACACACACACACACACACACACACACACACACACACACACATCCCCCCCCCCACCCCCCACCCACACATATCCACACACATGCACATTCCCCCCCCACCCAACACACGCATCCCCACATGCACACGCACACACACATCCGCCCTACCCTACCTCCACCCACACACACACACACACACACACACACACACACACACACACACACACACACACACACACACACACACCCCCCACCCCACACACACACATATCCACACACGCACCCCCACCCCCCCAACACACACACATAGTCACACACACACACATCCCCCCCTACCCCCACACACAAACACAACCCCTCTCCCCCACACACACACACCCCACACACACACGCACACATATGCACACCCCCACACACACCCATTCCCCAACCTCCCCCCCCCCCACCGCCCTCCCCCCACACACACACATATATCCACACACACCCACACACACATCCCCACAAACACACACACAAACATCCCCACACACATACACCCACACAGACAAACAGACACACACAAACACACACACACACACAAACACACACACACACACACACACACACACACACACACACACACACATCACCCCTCCCCCACAACACACACACACACACACACACACACACACACACACACACACACACACACACACACACACACACATACACACACACACACACACACACATACACACACTTTACAACAACCCCGCTTTCACATTATTATTATTATTTTTCTACATCAATTTATCCCATACACACAACCAACACACGCATCCAGACAACCAACACACGCATCCAATTTATCCCATACACACAACCAACACACGTCATCCAGACGTGAGATGATGCTCAAGAAATTTCATCCTGTTCGGAAGAAGTTTTGTACTTGTCGAAAATATGACGTCATAATGGAGGCACCTATGACATCATTTTCTTTCTCCACTAATTTATCCCTAGATGATGCTCAAAAAATTTCATCCTCATCGGATGAAGTTTTGTACTTGTCGAATTATGACGTCATAATGGAGGCACATATGACATCATCATTCACAAGGCTTATTCTCCATGGATAGTTCTTTACAATGAAATATGTCTCAATCTTTTCTACGCAGCGCTTTTGGAGATATCGAGATGTAAAAAATTTCGGTTTTTCCAAGGTGGCGACCGTACCACGTGACCTGTGACGTCATAATTAACCTTAAAAGATTATTCATGCCCAGGCGCACCTGTGGTGAAAATTTCCTGTCAATCCGTGCAATGACTGCAGAAAAAGCGATTTTTATAGAAAATAAACCTGAAGATCGCAGAGACAGAATGATTGATGTGGCCTGGGAAGGCCGAGCGAGTGTTTCATCTTCTGCACCCAATGACACCTTGTGTCTTCTCTGTGTGGAACGTGATTGGGTCAAAAATCGTCGGAATTTTGCAAAATCTGTTTTCGTCATTTGTTAATCTACCTCAGCCATTGACAAATGTGAAATTAGAATTTTATTTGAGGTTCAAATTACCCCGTGAGATCGTTTTGTTCGTTGCCTGACCATCTGTACATGTAATAATTAATTATTTGCCCACGCTAGAGACTCTTCTTCTTCAAGCAATAACAACTTCTAACTTCCAGACCATTTGCACACTTGTTAGTCCTCATGACTTCTACTATATTATGAAGTTTCACGTTGATCAATGAAGCGGGTCAAGAAATATCATTTTAAAAATATTTTTGTTTAATTAACGATATCTGCCAAACCACGTGACTATCGCAAATTCCAAAAGGACATCATAGTAGACTGATATGCTGAACTCATCTGTGAAGTTTCTCCTCGATATGATCAAAAATGAGGGAGGAGCTAGGTTTTAAAGGTTTATGATTTTAAACGTCATAACTCCGAAACCATGTGTCGCATGACATCATGCTCGCTGACTTTTTTGTTCGTCATGGGTATCCGTTTCTGCTTGCAAAGTTTGGCCTCGATCTGTCCAGGCGTTTTGGAGAAAATGGGATTTTAGTGATATTTTCAGGCTTTTCACTCAAAACAATATGGCGGCTGAACCACGTGACCTGTGACGTCATAATTACCATTGAAATATTCTACAGACCGAGTCCCTCCTGTGGTGAAAATTTGCTCTCAATCGGTCCAATTATTGGAGAGAAAATGGCTTTTAAAGAAATAAGTCATTAAAATGGCAGTAGCACATTGAGTCACATGGCCTGGTAAGAAAATATGTTGCATTTCTTCTTCTTTCAACAACAAAGACTTCCAGCTTCGAGACCGTACAACCAATCATGTTGAAATTGTACACACTTGTTCCACTTGATGAGATCTACAATGCATTAAAAATTCAAGTCTATCAATGCAGTGGTTCAAGAGTTAGAGGCTTTTTAGGATTTCCCCTTCAATTACTTATTGTGGCCAAACCATGCGACTTATCAAAACTTCTCAAGTATTACTTAAACTTCCCCCCATGGGGAACATTTGTGTAAAGTTTCCACTCGATATCTTCACAAATAATGGAGGAGATAGCATTTTTAGTTTATGTTTAAAAACGTCATAACTCCGAAACCATGTGTCGCATGACATCATGCTCGCTGACTTTTTTGTTCGTCATGGGTATCCGTTTCTGCTTGCAAAGTTTGGCCTCGATCTGTCCAGGCGTTTTGGAGAAAATGGGATTTTAGTGATATTTTCAGGCTTTTCACTCAAAACAATATGGCGGCTGAACCACGTGACCTGTGACGTCATAATTACCATTGAAATATTCTACAGACCGAGTCCCTCCTGTGGTGAAAATTTGCTCTCAATCGGTCCAATTATTGGAGAGAAAATGGCTTTTAAAGAAATAAGTCATTAAAATGGCAGTAGCACATTGAGTCACATGGCCTGGTAAGAAAATATGTTGCATTTCTTCTTCTTTCAACAACAAAGACTTCCAGCTTCGAGACCGTACAACCAATCATGTTGAAATTGTACACACTTGTTCCACTTGATGAGATCTACAATGCATTAAAAATTCAAGTCTATCAATGCAGTGGTTCAAGAGTTAGAGGCTTTTTAGGATTTCCCCTTCAATTACTTATTGTGGCCAAACCATGTGACTTATCAAAACTTCTCAAGTATTACTTAAACTTCCCCCCATGGGGAACATTTGTGTAAAGTTTCCACTCGATATCTTCACAAATAATGGAGGAGATAGCATTTTTAGTTTATGTTTAAAAACGTCATAACTCCGAAACCAACTGACGCATGACGTCATGATCGCTGAACTTTTTGTTCGTCATGGGTATGCGATTATGCTTGCCAAGTTTGGGCTGGATCTATTCAGCCATTGCGGAGAAGAAGCGGTTTTCGTGTTTTTCAAGAAAAACAATATGGCAGCCAAACCATGTGATGTATGACTTCGAAATTTTTTGAATTCTGAGTTTTTTTAACTAAGGATCTGGGGGAAAAAATATCATTTTCGTGAGAGCAAAGATGTGTTTGACGAATTCTAACCTCTTAACATTAGCATTTTTAATATACTAAATAAACATGTTTTTTGGTCCCATTGCAGTTCTTTAGAATGAGCCATTACGCAAATTTTTCCATTGAGCCATTTCGGAGATATAGAGGGGCAAAGTTAAAGGTGTTTTCCAAGATGGCGCCCATACCACATGCCCTACGACGTCATAATTAGCATTAAAAAATTAAACATGCCTATCCGATCATTTGACGAAAATTTCCTGTCAATCCGACCTGCGGTTGCTGAGAATCTTAATTTTAAAGTTTTCGGAGATGCAAAATAGGGTGGAAGAATAATAAGAAAAACTTTGGGAATAATAATAGGTTACTCTCTATTTCATCCATGAGAGTAAACCTAACTCCATTTCATGGAGAGTAAACCTAATAATAAGTTACCCCTTTCAAAAATTCCAGGGACAGAAAGCAATGTATTAAACTGAAATCGATGCTTGTATGTATTTACTATCAAATATGACCTTGACTCAACATCTAGCTACAGTTACATGTCGCCATTGTTTTTCCAACTAACTTTGAAAAGATCTGGCCTCCTGTCAGAGTGGTGAATAGATCTTCCTTATTTGGCAAAGCATTGGGTGGGTTACCTCGGAACACCTTGTTTACAGTTACTTTATAATCACCACAAACAAGAACTTGCCCATCTGATTTTGGTACTATGACAATTGAAGTGGTGTAACTACTTTAATCTATGTTACTGATAATGTATCTCACCCTAACCTTCATGGGAATAGGGCACTGGCTTCCAGTAGATTAGATAGCCATGGATTAGATAGCCTACTTAGATGGCCTTTGATTAGATAGCTTTGGATTAGATAGCCTACTTAGATAGCCTACTTAGATAACCTTGGATTACATAGCCCACTTAGATAGCCTTGGATTAGATAGCCGACTTAGATAGCCTTGGATTAGATAGCCTACTTAGATAGCCTTGGATTAGATAGCCTACTTAGATAGCCTACTTCGATAGCCTTGGATTAGATAGCCTACTTAGATAGCCTACTTAGATAGCCTTGGATTAGATAGCCTACTTAGATAGCCTACTTAGATAACCTTGGATTACATAGCCCACTTAGATAGCCTTGGATTAGATAGCCGACTTAGATAGCCTTGGATTAGATAGCCTACTTAGATAGCCTACTTAGATAGCCTACTTAGATAGCCTACTTAGATAGCCTTGGATAGCCTTGGATTAGATAGCCTCCTTAGATAGCCTACTTAGATAGCCTACTTAGATAGCCTACTTAGATTGCCTACTTAGATAGCCTTGGATTATATAGCCTACTTAGATAGCCTACTTAGATAGACTTGGATTAGATAGCCTCCTTAAATAGCCTACTTAGATAGCCGACTTAGATAGCCTTGGATAGCCTTGGATTAGATAGCCTCCTTAGATAGCCTACCTAGATAGCCTACTTAGATTGCCTACTTAGATAGCCTTGGATTAGATAGCCTCCTTAGATAGCCTACTTAGATAGCCTACTTAGATTGCCTACTTAGATAGCCTTGGATTATATAGCCTACTTAGATAGCCTTGGATCAGATAGCCAACTTAGATTGCCTACTTAGATAGCCTACTTAGATTGCCTACTTAGATAGCCTTGGATTATATAGCCTACTTAGATAGCCTTGGATCAGATAGCCTACTTAGATAGCCTTGGATTATATAGCCTACTTAGATAGCCTTGGATTAGATAGCCTCCATAGATAGCCTTGGATTAGATAGCCTACTTAGATAGCCTTAAATTAAATAGCCTACTTAGATAGCCTAAGATTAGACAGCCTTGGATTAGATAGCCAACTTAGATAGCCTTAGATTAGATAGCCTTGGATTAGATAGCCTACTTAGATAGCCTTGGATTAGATAGCCTACTGAGATAGCCTAATTAGATAGCCTTGGCATTGTCTCGTGGCACTTGTGTTGAACCCACTTATTGGTTTATGTCTCGCTAAATACTAACCAAGGCCACCAAAGTAAGGCAAGCTAACCAAGGCTACCTAAGTAAGGCTAGCTAAACAAGGCTACCTAACCAAGGCTACCTAAGTAAGGTTACCTAACTAAGGTAAACAAACCAAGGATACCTAAGTAATGTTAACTATGTAAGGATACCTAACCAAGGCTACCTAAGTATTGCTACCAAAGTAAGGCTACATAAGTAAGGCTACCTAACCAACGCTACCTAAGTAAGGTTACCTAACTAAGGTAAACAAACCAAGGATACCTAAGTAATGTTACCTATGTAAGGATACCTAACCAAGGCTACCTAAGTATTGCTACCGAAGTAAGGCTACATAAGTAAGGCTACCTAACCAACGCTACCTAAGTAAGGCTATCTAACCAAGACTAGCTAACCAAGGCTACCTAAGTAAGGCTACATAAGTAAGGCTATGTAACCAAGCCTACCTAAGTAAGGCTACCTAACCAAGGCTACCTAACTAAGGCTACCTAAGTAAGGCTGCCTAAGTAAGGCTACCTAAGGCTACCTAACCAAGGCTTCCTAACCATGGCTACCTGTGTAAGGCTTCCTAACCAAGGTTATCTAAGTAAGGCTACCTAACCAAGGCTACCGAAGTAAGGCTATCTAATGAAGGCTAGCTAACCAAGGCTACCTAGCTAAAGCTACCTAAGTAAGGCTAGCTAACCAAGGCTACCTTGGTAAGGCTACCTAACCAAGGCCACCTAAGTATGGCTATCTAATGAAGGCTAGCTAACCAAGGCTACCTAGGTAAGGCTACCTAAGTAAGGCTACCTAAGTAAGGCTAGATAACCAAGGCTACCTTTGTAAGGCTACCTAACCAAGGCTACCTAAGTAAGGCTACCTAAGTAAGGCTACCTAAGTAAGGCTATCTTCATCCGCAGCTCAATGGAATACTGCTCTCCCCTCTGGGCTGGTGCACCTGCCTCACACCTAGCTCGTCTTCACGCTGTTGAAACCAAAGTATTCAGAATCATTGGAATCTCCCGCGATGAAGCTAACTCCAAGGGCCTCTCACTCACTCACCGCAGGCAGGTTGGTGGTCTTTCCGTCTTCTACCGACTCCTCTCTGGCCTTGCCCCCCCCCCCCCCAGCTCTCTCTGGGCTCTGTCCCCAAAATATTCCTACAGGTCGCACAAGATCTGCCTGCAACCCTCTTATGGTTAAACTGCCAAAATCAAGACTCTCTGCTCACCTTCACTCCTTCATTCCTCTTTTCTCACGCCTCTGGAACAAACTCCCTCACTCTCTTCAATCCCACTCCACCCTCCAGGTCTTTAAAACAGCTGTTCACCACCATCTCTTATCTTCCCCCATCCAAAACCTTGATCTTTTCTACCCCCGCTAATTTCACCCCAATTCCACTTTTTTGAAATACCAACTTCTGTCCTGGAAGTCCTTGGTGTCCTTGTGTTTTATACTTCTGCCACTCCCCTCCCCCCAAGCCCTCTCCCTCCCACACATCTCCCTGCTCTTAAATGTTGTGTGCCCTCAAGTGTTTGTGTGCTTCCCTTCTCTTGTCTTCCGCTCCCTCTTTTTATATATTTTGTTTGTCTGGTTGATTTGTTTGTGAAATAAATGTCAGCTCTTTCACGAGCCTCGATTCAGTATACAAAAAAAAAAAAAATAAAGCCTACCGAAGTAAGGCTACCTAGCCAAGGCTGCCTAACCAAGGCTAACTAAGTAAGGCTACCTCGAAAGGCTATCTAGGTAAGGCTACCAAGGTTACCTAAATAAGGCTATCTAACCAAGGCTACCCAAGTAAGGCTACCGAACCAAGGCTACCTAAGTAAGGCTACCTAAGTAAGGCTACCTAGCCAAGGCTGCCTAACCAAGGCTAACTAAATAAGGCTACCTCGAAAGGCTACCTAGGTAAGGCTACCAAGGTTACCTAAATAAGGCTATCTAACCAAGGCTACCCAAGTAAGGCTACCGAACCAAGGCTACCTAAGTAAGGCTACCGAACCAAGGCTACCGAACCAAGGCTACCTAACCACGGCTACCTTACCAAGGCTACCTAACCAAGGCTACCTAACCAACGCTACCTAACCAAGGCTACCTGTGTAAGGCTTCCTAACCAAGGTTATCTAAGCAAGGCTACCTAAGTAAGGCTACCTAACCAAGGCTACCTAAGTAAGGCTACCTAACCAAGGCTACCTAAGTAAGGCTACCTAACCAAGGCTACCTAAGTAAGGCTACCTAACCAAGGTTATCTAAGTAAGGCTAACCAAGGTTATCTAGGTACGGCAACCTAACCAAGGTTATCTAAGTAAGGCTACCTAACCAAGGTTATATAATTAAGGCTACCTAACCAAGGTTATCTAAGTAAGGCTTCCTAACCAAGGTTATCTAGGTAAGGCTACCTAACCAAGGTTATCTAAGTAAGGCTTCCTAACCAAGGTTATCTAGGTAAAGCTTCCTAACCAAGGTTATCTCGGTAAAGCTTCCTAACCAAGGTTATCTAGGTAAGGCTACCTAACCAAGGTTATCTAAGCAAGGCTACCTAACCAAGGTTATCTAGGTAAGGCTTCCTAACCAAGGTTATCTAGGTAAGGCTTCCTAACCAAGGTTATCTAAGTAAGGCTACCGAACCAAGCTTTTCTCGGTTAGGCTTCCTAACCAAGGTTATCTAGGTAAGGCTTCCTAACCAAGGTTATCTAGGTAAGGCTTCCTAACCAAGGTTATCTAGGTAAGGCTTCCTAACCAAGGTTATCTAGGTAAGGCTTCCTAACCAAGGTTATCTAGGTAAGGCTTCCTAACCAAGGTTGTCTAGGTAAGGCTTCCTAACCAAGGTTATCTTGGTAAGGCTTCCTAACCAAGGTTGTCTAGGTAAGGCTTCCTAACCAAGGTTATCTTGGTAAGGCTTCCTAACCAAGGTTATCTAGGTAAGGCTTCCTAACCAAGGTTATCTAAGTAAGGCTACCGAACCAAGCTTTTCTCGGTTAGGCTTCCTAACCAAGGTTATCTAGGTAAGGCTTCCTAACCAAGGTTATCTAGGTAAGGCTTCCTAACCAAGGTTATCTAGGTAAGGCTTCCTAACCAAGGTTATCTAGGTAAGGCTTCCTAACCAAGGTTATCTAAGTAAGGCTTCCTAACCAAGGTTATCTAGGTAAGGCTTCCTAACCAAGGTTATCTAGGTAAGGCTTCCTAACCAAGGTTATCTAGGTAAGGCTTCCTAACCAAGGTTATCTAAGTAAGGCTACCGAACCAAGCTTTTCTCGGTTAGGCTTCCTAACCAAGGTTATCTAGGTAAGGCTTCCTAACCAAGATTTTCTCGGTAAGGCTACCTCACCAAGGTTATCTCGGTAAGGCTACCTAACCAAGGTTATCTAAGTAAGGCTTCCTAACCAAGGTTATCTAAGTAAGGCTTCCTAACCAAGGTTATCTAAGTAAGGCTTCCTAACCAAGCTTATCTAGGTAAGGCGTCCTAACCAAGCTTATCTGGGTAAGGTTTCCTAACCAAGGTTGTCTAGGTAAGGCTTCCTAACCAAGGTTATCTTGGTAAGGCTTCCTAACCAAGGTTGTCTAGGTAAGGCTTCCTAACCAAGGTTATCTTGGTAAGGCTACCTAACCAAGGCTACCTAAGTAAGGCTACCCATGTAAGGCTACCTAACGAAGGCTACCTAAGTAAGGCTACCCATGTAAGGCTATCTAAGGCTACCTATTAACGAAGGCTACCTAAGTAAGGCTACCCATGTAAGGCTACCTAAGGCTACCTAACGAAGGCTACCTAAGTAAGGAGGTTGCGAGATTGATGTCGCATTCGGGAATTCCTTAATTACCTGCGTCGAGGACATCTTGTATTAACGGGTTTTACAATTATATTCCGAGTTATATCGAATAACGAGGTTCACACTCATGTCGAGTCGAATGTAAACAAGTGGATCTTTCTTATCGAGAGAGAATCAAGATATCAAAAGAACAACAACCTGGGACGAACCGTCGGGCATGTGTGTGACGATGGCTTCAGGTGAGATGCACACTCCTCTCTCGTACACGGGCAGCTCCTCGCACGCCATGCTCTCCGGCCATCGGTAGTCGTAGCGTCGCATGACCGGCTCGCACGAAGCCCGCGCCGCCTCGCACAGCGCCCGGCACGGCTTCACGGGTTCCTGCTGGAAGCTGATGGTGCAGATCGGTGCGTACAGAGCGCACAGGAAGAACGCGAGCACGGGGCTGCAGCGCATGGCCAGGAGCTCCTGGAACTGCTCGATGGACAGGATGGCGTTCTCCTGCGTGCTGTGGTGCAGGTGGTTGGGCATCCGCGTCATGTTCCACAACATGCTCCGGCACATGGGGATGCGGATGGGCTCGCAATCCATGGCGGCGAAGGAGGCCGGAGGTGAGCACAGGGCAGGGAGGACGACGAGGGCGAGCACCAAGGTACCGAGCGAGGTGGGGTCCCGCCGATGCCTCTGGGGGACGATGCGCTGCATTCCGCGACCTGGCGAGCCCGAGTCTCGATGCCCGAGTCTGGATGCCCGAGTCTGGATGCCCGAGTCTGGATGCCCCAGTCTCGATGCCCGAGTCTGGATGCCCGAGTCTCGATGCCCGAGTCTGGATGCCCGAGTCTGGATGCCCCCCTAACCCTAAGTGATGGTGACGACCTTTCCGGGCAGAGCGCACATCACGGTGCACATCCCAACATGTCACCGACTCCCTCGGTACACGCTTCGTTCTCTAGCTCGGAGCCCCCGTGCGCCTCGTACTCGAGCTACCCGCTACATGGGCTACCCCTACCCGCGACATGACGTGGATAATGTGGCCCAACCCAGGCCTCGAGACAATTCCCTCCTCACGCCCTCATGGCCCTCAGAACCTCCCCCACCCTGTGCTTGCCTGGTCACTCATGCGAGCCGGGCATCCACCTTTTGGGAGCATAAACGTAGAACGTTGGGAAGGGGATCATTGGTAAGATTGTGAAAGGATCAAGGAAAGGGGCTAGTAGGGAGAAGGAGGTGCAAGGAAAGGGATGTGGGTAAAAAGGGGTTTGGGGTGAAGGAGGTGAAAAGGAAGAGGGTGGGTGAAGGAGGTGAAAAGAAAGAGGGTGGGTGAAGGAGGTCAAAATAAAGAGGGTGGGTGAAGGAGGTGAAAAGAAAGAGGGTGGGTGAAGGAGGTGAAAAGAAAGAGGGTGGGTGAAGGAGGTGAACAAGAAGAGGGTGGGTGAAGGAGGTCAAAAGAAAGAGGGTGGGTGAAGGAGGTGAAAAGAAAGAGGGTGGGTGAAGGAGGTGAAAAGGAAGAGGGTGGGTGAAGGAGGTCAAAAGGAAGAGGGTGGGTGAAGGAGGTCAAAAGAAAGAGGGTGGGTGAAGGTGAAAAGAAAGAGGGTGGGTGAAGGAGGTGAAAAGAAAGAGGGTGGGTAAAGGAGGTGAAAACAAAGAGGGTGGGTGAAGCAGGTCAAAAGAAAGAGGGTGGGTGAAGCAGGTCAAAAGAAAGAGGGTGGGTGAAGGAGGTCAAAAGAAAGAGGATGGGTGAAGAAGGTCAAAAGAAAGAGGGTGGGTGAAGGAGGTAAAAAGAAAGAGGGTGGGTGAAGGAGGGAAAAGAAAGAGGGTGGGTGAAGGTGAAAAGAAAGAGGGTGGGTGAAGGAGGTGAAAAGAAAGAGGGTGGGTGAAGGAGGTGAAAAGAAAGAGGGTGGGTAAAGGAGGTGAAAAGAAAGAGGGTGGGTGAAGTAGGTCAAAAGAAAGAGGGTGGGTGAAGCAGGTCAAAAGAAAGAGGGTGGGTGAAGGAGGTGAAAAGAAAGAGGATGGGTAAAGGAGGTGAAAAGAAAGAGGGTGGGTGAAGGAGGTGATAAGAAAGAGGGTGGGTAAAGGAGGTCAAAAGAAAGAGGGTGGGTGAAGGAGGTGAAAAGAAAGAGGGTGGGTGAAGGAGGTGAAAATAAAGAGGGTGGGTGAAGGAGGTGATAAGAAAGAGGGTGGGTAAAGGAGGTGAAAAGAAAGAGGGTGGGTGAAGCAGGTCAAAAGAAAGAGGGTGGGTGAAGCAGGTCAAAAGAAAGAGGGTGGGTGAAGGAGGTGAAAATAAAGAGGGTGGGTAAAGGAGGTGAAAAGAAAGAGGGTGGGTGAAGGAGGTGAAAAGAAAGAGGGTGGGTGAAGGAGGTGAAAAGAAAGAGGGTGGGTGAAGGAGGTCAAAAGAAAGAGGGTGGGTGAAGGAGGTGAAAAGAAAGAGGGTGGGTGAAGGAGGTGAAAAGAAAGAGGGTGGGTGAAGGAGGTGAAAAGGAAGAGGGTGGGTGAAGGAGGTCAAAAGAAAGAGGGTGGGTGAAGGTGAAAAGAAAGAGGGTGGGTGAAGGAGGTGAAAAGAAAGAGGGTGGGTGAAGCAGGTCAAAAGAAAGAGGGTGGGTGAAGCAGGTCAAAAGAAAGAGGGTGGGTGAAGGAGGTCAAAAGAAAGAGGGTGGGTGAAGGAGGTAAAAAGAAAGAGGGTGGGTGAAGGAGGTGAAAAGAAAGAGGGTGGGTGAAGGAGGTGAAAAGAAAGAGGGTGGGTAAAGGAGGTGAAAATAAAGAGGGTGGGTAAAGGAGGTGAAAAGAAAGAGGGTGGGTGAAGGAGGTGAAAATAAAGAGGGTGGGTGAAGGAGGTGATAAGAAAGAGGGTGGGTAAAGGAGGTCAAAAGAAAGAGGGTGGGTAAAGGAGGTGAAAAGAAAGAGGGTGGGTGAAGCAGGTCGAAAGAAAGAGGGTGGGTGAAGGAGGTGAAAATAAAGAGGGTGGGTAAAGGAGGTGAAAAGAAAGAGGGTGGGTGAAGGAGGTGAAAAGAAAGAGGGTGGGTGAAGGAGGTGAAAAGAAAGAGGGTGGGTGAAGGAGGTGAAAAGAAAGAGGGTGGGTAAAGGAGATGAAAAGAAAGAGGATGGGTGAAGGAGCTGAAAAGAAAGAGGGTGGGTGAAGGAGGTCAAAAGAAAGAGGGTGGGTGACGGAGGTCAAAAGAAAGAGGATGGGTGAAGGAGGTGAAAAGAAAGAGGGTGGGTAAAGGAGGTCAAAATAAAGAGGGTGGGTGAAGGAGGTGAAAAGAAAGAGGGTGGGTGAAGGAGGTCAAAAGAAAGAGGGTGGGTGAATGAGGTGAAAAGAAAGAGGGTGGGTGAAGGAGGTGAAAAGAAAGAGGATGGGTGAAGGAGGTGAAAAGAAAGAGGGTGGGTAAAGGAGGTCAAAAGAAAGAGGATGGGTGAAGGAGGTGAAAAGAAAGAGGGTGGGTAAAGGAGGTCAAAAGAAAGAGGGTGGGTGAAGGAGGTGAAAAAAAAGAGGATGGGTGAAGGATGTCAAAAGAAAGAGGGTAGGGTGAAGGAGGTGAAAATAAGGAGGGTCGGGTGAAGGAGGTGAAAAGAAAGAGGGTGGGTGAAGGAGGTGAAAAGAAAGAGGGTGGGTGAAGGAGGTCAAAAGAAAGAGGGTGGGTGAAGGAGGTCAAAAGAAAGAGGGTGGGTGAAGGAGGTCAAAAGAAAGTGGATGGGTGAAGGAGGTCAAAAGAAGGAGGGTAGGGTGAAGGAGGTGAAAATAAAGGGGTTGTGTGAAGGAGGTAAAAAGAAGGAGGATGGGTGAAGGAGGTGAAAAGAAAGAGGGTGGGTGAAGGAGGTCAATATAAAGAGGGTAGGGTGAAGGAGTGTTGGGTGAAGGAGCGTGTTGGCATCAAGTGTGTGTGGTGTGTGTGTTGACATCTAGTGTATGTGATGTGCGTGTTGGCATCACGTTTGTGTGGTGTGCGTGTTGGCATCACGTTTGTGTGGTGTGCGTGCTGGCATCACGTTTGTGTGTGTGTTGGCATCACATTTGTGTTGTGTGCATGTTGGCATCACGTTTGTGTGTGTGTTGGCATCACGTTTGTGTGCGTGTTGGCATTACGTTTGTGTGGTGTGCATGTTGGCATCATGTTTGTGTGTGTTGACATCACGTTTGTGTGCGTGTTGTCATCACGTTTGTGTGTGTGTGTTGGCATCACGTTTGTGTGCGTGTTGGCATCACGTTTGTGTGCATGTTGGCATCACGTTTGTGTGCGTGTTGGCATCACGTTTGTGTGCATGTTGGCATCACGTTTGTGTGCGTGTTGGCATCACGTTTGTGTGTGTGTTGGCATCACGTATGTGTGCATGTTGGCATCACATTTGCGTGCATGTTGGCATCAAGTTTGTGTGGTGTGCATGTTGGCATCATGTTTGTGTGGTGTGCGTGTTGGCATCATGTTTGTGTGGTGTGCGTGTTGGCTTCACGTTTGTGTGCGTGTTGGCATCACGCTTGTGTGTGTGTTGGCATCACGTATGTGTGCATGTTGGCATGACATCTGCATGCATGTTGGCATTAAGTTTGTGTGGTGTGCATGTTGGCATCATGTTTGTGTGGTGTGCGTGTTTGCATCACGTTTGTGGGCGTGTTGGCATCACGTTTGTGTGTGTGTGTTGGCATCGCGTATGTGTGCATGTTGGCATCACATTTGCGTGCATGTTGGCATCACGTTTGTGTGGTGTGCATGTTGGCATCACGTTTGTGTGCGTGTTGGCATCATGTTTCTGTGCGTGTTGGCATCAGGTTTGTGTAGTGCGCATGTCGGCATCATGTTTTTGTGGTGTGCGTGTTGGCATCACGTTTGTGTGTGTGTTGGCATCACATTTGTGTGGGTGTTGGCATCACGTTGGTGTGCGTGTTGGCGTCACGTTTCTGTGCGTGTTGGTGTCATATTTGTGTGCGTGTTGGCATCACGTTTGTGTGCGTGTTGGCATCACGTTTGTGTGCGTGTTGGCATCACGTTTGTGTGCGTGTTGGCGTCACGTTTATGTGCGTGTTGGCATCACGTTTGTGTGCGTGTTGGCATCACGTTTGTGTGTGTGTTGGCATCACGTATGTGTGCATGTTGGCATCACATTTGCATGCATGTTGGCATCAAGTTTGTGTGGTGTGCATGTTGGCATCATGTTTGTGTGGTGTGCGTGTTGGCATCACGTTTGTGTGGTGTGCATGTTGGCATCACGTTTGTGTGGTGTGCATGTTGGCATCACATTTGTGTGTGTTGGCATCACGTTTGTGTGCGTGTTGGCATCATGTTTGTGTTGTGTGCGTGTTGGCATCACGTTTGCGTGGTGTGCGTGTTGGCATCACGTTTGTGTGTGTGTTGGAATCATGTTTGTGTTGTCTGTGCGTTGTCATCACGTTTGTGTGGTGTGCGTGTTGGCATCACGTTTGTGTGGTGTGCGTGTTGGCATCATGTTTGTGTGTGTGTTGGAATCATGTTTGTGTGGTGTGCGCATTGGCATCACGTTTGTGTGCGTGTTGGCATCACGTTTTTGTGGTGTGCATGTTGGCATCAGGTTTGTGTTGTGTATGTGTGTTGGCATCATGTTTGTGTTGTGTACGCATTGGCATCACGTTTGTGTGCATGTTGGCATTACGTTTGTGTGCGTGTTGGCATCAATATATGACAAGACCTCGGAGCGCTGCAGGTGAATGGCATCATATTTTTAACAGCCACTTTGATGGTTTCAATATTATATTTTTGCAAATCAAGAAAATTAAATAAGAGCGAAAGCCTAAAAATAAAAATAACTAGAACGCCACTCAGTAGAGCGCATACTCCCGCCGTGGGTCAAGTTGGAATAGTACGATTTCACAAAAGTTTGAGGGAGTTGTTCAGTGACAACACAAGACAAGACAACACAAGACAGACACTGCACAGATATATATTTAGAATATATAGAAGATAATGTTTAAAAAAAACAAGGCAATTTCACTTACATTTTCGGATTCAGCATACAATTATACATAAGTGAGTGTATTTTGAGACATGTGTGACTTCAAATAAAATTGTAAGCCAGAAAAACGTTCGTTTCATTCCTGAGGGATACAACATGTAAAACTGGCCCAAACGTGAAAACAAAACTCGCTCATTTTAAGTCGTACAAGCTAATGCGACCACTCATTCTTCTGGGAAGAATCCCGTGCACATGCTTGTCACACTTATAACTCACCTAAGCCTTTATAAGTTCATCAAATACTGACACCGCGATTGACATTCGCTGAGGTAAATGTTGATATCTGTTCTGAGGTTAGAAAAAAAAAAAAAAAAAAAAACTTTTAAAGCATTATACTGTTGCGGATCTTGCCGCCGGCCTTCTCCTCTTACCAAGGGGGGATTAGTCCCCTTGTCTTTGACTGGGCGACGGGACCCGGGACCTATGACGTCCTTCCCGGACAGCGCGAAATAGGGTCGTAGGACTAGAATCACTATTACCTAATTACTTGCGCTGCCCAGAAACGAGGAAATAAGCCCCGCATGAATCACGCATGTTGAGACGCCAAGCGGTGCATACACACGATCCGTGCCATGTAGTTGGTGACCCCGGTTCTAGCGATCTCGTTCGTACCACGCTTAGCCAATGGATAAATCACAAAGGCGATCGAATTGGGAAGAAAGGAATAGGATTCCAGAAAAAGGGGACACAGTGCAGCCTTATACAGTCTTAACTTACTACCCAGGACAAACGGGCCCGTCTCACACACAGACACACTCACACGGGGCTTCTAGCTGCGGGATGATGTTCTCCACGTCCAGGGATGGCTCTCGTGCAGCTCCCTCCAGCCTCCGGCTCGTCCCGTGCAGATGGTAAGTAGAGGGGCAGGAGCTCTCCGCGTGTCGTTTGGCGCACAAGGGTTAATACGGGGCAAACGGTAGGGACTGGGCTCTGGCGGTTATCACTGGTGGCTATTGCCGCGTTCACTCGCATGGCTGAGGTAAGCGCTATTCGCCACCGGCACGTCTGGCTGCCTTTCCTCCTGCGCGTACGTTATACTCGATATAGTGCAATGCCTCCAACGCGAGCGATGCGCATCAAGTTCTTCAAAGGCCTCTCGCGTGCGCTCTCCCCTTGCGAGTCCTCTCGTGCAAATCCGTCCTGCCGTCCTCTGCGAGTCAGACCTTTCAAGGGCTTTGTGCCGCTGGTGAGCCCTCCTCATAATTCCACTGTCCAGTGACTTTTATAGGCACGCCCCGCGAACCTTCTAGCACTTCCCAGACGCGCCTTACCACGCCCTGTCACGCCATGCCGTTAGAGCCCTGGTTGGCTGGTGGCCCTTACTGTCATCGCCTCTGACGCACTGCCTTGACGCCGCCCCACCCCGACCCCGCGCTCCTCCTCCTTCTCAGGCCTACCTCGTGTTACTCGACTAGTGAGCGAACAAAGGGCAGCGAATGCTGCTGGCAGCCAAAGCGTAACAAATGCTGCTGGCAGCCAAAGCGTAACAAATGCTGTGGGCAGCCAAATGGGGCGCGGGATCAATTATGCCCATAGAGGTGGAACTTGGAGGGTGGACGCAAAATGAAGGGGACCGAAACTCATGTCTTTACACAACGCAGATATTACTAGGGGAAATGGCCTATACTTACACATACTATGACATAACTAATACTACAGGTGGCCTGCGTGTTGCTCGTGGACTAACTATGGGGGGCAACCCTTTAACCTTTAATGATCAATATGTGCCAATCTCAAAACCTAAGCAATACGTTTCAAACAATACATTTTATGAAACAGGGAAACCTAATACACACTTTGGTGGTTTTAAAATGACAGAATATGTCTTTATTAGAAAGAAAAAAAAAGAACCTTGAAGACGACGCTGCTAACAAAATACACCGCTCTAACGCATAACCACGAATTTAAACTACATTTACAACAAATATGAAAACTATTTTCATATCACAATGTTAAATATAGAATATATAAAAGATAATGTTAAAAAAAAATGAGCCCTATCTTCCAATGGTAAACAATCCTTCAAAAAATTCCTGGATCCGGAATAATATCCTGAGCTTCACCAAAAACTAATCAATTCTTCCTTATCCCTAGGGCAATCATCCCACCAACTTTCATCCAAATCCGTTCAGAACTTTTCCAGATATCTTGTTCACAAACACGCAAACACTCACACGCACACACAGACACGATCGAATGCACTACTCCCTGGCGGGAGTAAAAATAAAGAAAAAGTAAGATGTCTGGGCAGGAAGAATCCAAAAACGAGAAGAGGGAAATGTCGGCCAGCGAGTCATTTTACTGGCCGTCACGTGACGTCAGCTCTCTTCCCCTCCAACCAGTGCATCACTTCTTGCACGTCTTTCGCGCCCACCTCTCTGATTGGCCGAGTGCTTCATACCTTTGGTGTCACGTCATCGGTCGGTGGCCAATCAGTGTGTCGCTCCTTCCACCAATCACGGGGAAGCTTTCTGCCCCTCCCCTGACCAATCACACGTCCTTCCCTACTCTGCCAAATGGCGACCTGCTTCTTTATTCGCCCCTCCCCCCTGTCAATCACGAGTCCTTCTGGGCGTGGCCATTGCCTGCCTGCGCGATGTTTGCTTGCCATGGTGTAATAATGCGCGGCCGCTTCCGGTCTGTTCTTCCGTAAGTTATTGTGGTGGAGGGGGGATTTAATTAGTGTGGTGCGCTATTGGGCCTAACTAATGTATATGAGTGCATTGCCATACAGGAGAAATGGAATGATAACCAGGTCTGACACAGGGGAACTGGCATAATCCCAACTCTACCTATCACACGATCATCCTTTTATGATCACAGATAGACACTTAATCCGACAAACCGCCTAAACAAACTTATTACAGGTGAAGATTCCCTATCCCAACAGCCAGAGCATAATACCTACGCAGATCTACCTGGATCTATATACGCCCTACTCAAAAAAATTCATGACAATATGTTAGTTCTTACACGAGCCTCACATCTGTATCGAAAAAAAAAAAAAAGACCCAGAAGACCCCAAAGATCCAAAATAGCCAAAAGTCCCAAAAGGCCCTTAAAGACCCAAAATACCCCAAAGACCCAAAATACCCAAAGTATCCCAAAGGTATCAAAGACCCAAAATACACTGAAGACCCTTAAAGACCCAGAAGACCCAAAAGTCCCTGAAGACGCATAAGACCCTTTAGACCACTTTTACCTGGACCCTTTCAATACTTTAGACACCTTTAGATCCCTTTACCCTTCCAATCTTTTATACCCTGTAAACCTTTACACCCTTTAAGTACCTTCGACCCCTTCAACCTCAACACTATTTAGACCCCTTACACCCTTCAGACCGATTAGACAGCTTTGACCCTTGATCATTTCGAGCTTTACACCACTTGGACCTTTTTTTATTGCAAATAAATTAGAAATAAATAATATCACTAATATTACAAATAAATAATATCAGCAATATTACAAATACATTTATACAAAATAAATGTTTGTATTATGATTGGTGTAAATCATGACAATACAGCAACTCAAGTTCAGTCAGGTCATTATCCTCAGTTTGAACAAGCCTGTGCGTCTGTGGTGACGACGTTTGTTGGGGTGAGCGTAGCGAGCCGATACATGCTAGTATGTATATACTATATATAATATAAATATGTATCAGAAAAGAATGGATCACGCTTGGTTGAGCGAATAACAAAGCATTTATTTTTTATTTCTTTTGCACAAAAGCCTGAAAAAGAATGTTGCTTTTCATAAAACCATGAATTAAAATAAAATCATATAGAGTTAGATGACAGACACCCTGGACGCACTCTGAAACACTTGAAAAATACATATATTTAGTGAATAAAATGTTAAAGTGTAACAAAGGAAAACAGATCAATACTACTGGATGGAAAATGTCCATTAATATAATATTTGTTAGCCATTAAGTTTCAATATATACAGTCACGTGAAAAAGTAAGTACACCCCATGTAAAGTTTTGAATTTTTCAACATATTTCAACATACAGCTATTTGATCTTCATTTCAACAATATTGATAGATAAAGGTGATATAATATAACAAATATCATGAAACATTTACATTTTGTAGTCCATTGTATAATTTAAATAAACATAAATGCAAATTTCGCATGTGGAAAAAGTAAGTACACCCTTGGCTCTAATAGGTGGTATTGCCCCCTTTGGCAGAAACAACCTCAAGTCGGCGTTTCTTATAACTGTCTACCAGTCTCTGACATCGACTGGGAGAAATTTTTGCCCACTCCTCCATGCAGAATTCTTTCAGCTGTGCGATGTTTGAGGGGTTTCTTTCATGCACAGCTCGTTTCAAATCCCCCCACAACATCTCGATGGGATTTAGATCCGGGCTTTGACTTGGCCATTCCAGAACCCTCCATTTCTTTCTTTCCAGCCATTCCTTTGTGGATTTACTGGTATGTTGAGGGTCATTGTCATGTTGCAAGGTCCACCTTCGGTTGAGCTTCAACTCTCCGACAGATGGCCTCGCATTATCCTCAAGCACCCTATGGTACAATGAAGAATTAATAGTGGATTCTATGATGGTGAGCTGCCCAGGCCCTGATGCAGCAAAGCTGCCCCAAACCATAATATTTCCACCACCATGCTTTACAGTTGGTATCAGGTTCTTGTGGTCAAATGCTGTCTTTGGTTTTCACCAAACATGTCTTCTGGTACTGTGGAAAAATAGCTCTACCTTTGACTCATCTGTCCAGAGCACATTGTTCCAGAAGTGCTGGTCTTTGCCTCGGTGTTCATTGGCAAACTTTAGTCTTGCCCTGATGATCTTTCTGGACAGCAAACGTTTCCTCCTGGCACACCTCCCATGTAGATCAAATTTGTGCATCCTCTTTCTAATGGTAGACTCGTGCACTTTAACATCAACAGTGGCAAGAGCTACCTGTAGGTCCCATGATGACATTCTGGGGTCCTTGGAGACTTCTTTCAGCATCTTGCGGTCTGCTCTCGGGCTGAACTTGCTGGGGCGGCCTGGCCTGAACCAGTTCGCAGTTGTTTGGAATCTTCTCCACTTGTAGGTGATCTTCCGGACATTCGAATGATTGATTTCAAATTGTTTGGAGATCTTTTGAAATCCCTTCCCAGACTCGTAGGCATCTATAACCTTCTTTCTGAAGGCCTCAGAGAGCTCTTTTGATCTCGGCATGGTGACGCCGCACACTTCAACAACAAAGAGCAAACCAAACTAAATGTCTGAGGTTTAAATAAGACAGGTTCCTCCAAGATCCTCTCTAACGATGTTCTAATCATTTGCACCTGAGCTGGTGCACCTGATTCTAATTTTAGGTATTTGAAGTAGTGATAAATGTAGGGGTGTACTTACTTTTTCCATATGCGAAATTTGCATTTATGTTTATTTAAATTATACAATGGACTACAAAATGTAAATGTTTCATGATATTTGTTATATTATATCACCTTTATCTATCAATATTGTTGAAATGAAGATCAAATAGCTGTATGTTGAAATATGTTGAAAAAGTCAAAACTTTACATGGGGTGTACTTACTTTTTCACATGACTGTATATATGTATCTATGCCTAGTTATAAAGAAGAAGAACATAATGGTGTTAAAGCAATGTGGATATATCATTTCTACAATAATTTGTAGACTATTTTTCATGAAATGGAATATACTTTTGAAATACAAAAATACAAGTTTATTTTGTAAGTATTTGGTGCAAGATATTCTTTCTGATTGTCCCTTTTTCTAGTAACATTAAGCAAGCCAGTGGCTTTACTTTCATCAAGTAATGCTCAACTACTGGCAACTTGGCTATTAAAGAGCGAAGTCAAAAAAGCTTCTTCTTTCTCTTTATAGTCAGAAATATCATGGAGTGTAATTCAACCAAGGAGGTCATTCATTGCATACAAATATTGCATCTCGTTTCATACTTGCACTATCTCCCAATTTTAGAAATAAACTTGATGTTGTGAACTTGAGACACTAAAAATGTTTTGAAATCTTTACTGCTAATTTGGTCTTTCATTTCAGGATTAAGCATGGCACAGTACGACTGAAAGTGATCACAAGTCGAAAAAGTAAACAAAAGAAAAGGAAGAAAACAGATGTGCCAAAAACGTTTCGGAGGCCTTTGGCAACAAAGTATAAGAATGAGCAATCATGATCGAAAAGAATCCAGGAGTCCATCAACAGTATACGAACAGCACTATCTCAGCAGAACGTTTTATACGCGTGTACTTCGTAAGACAACGGCTTCAGGAAGCATCCCTAACAGTGCACGACAAAGCAGCCAAATGCACACACTGTCCGTGGGTGTGATGGCTTGTCGCTTTTGTTTACATCCGCCATTCCTAATATTTCCAGTCGAGCTATCTGTGCACAAACCACAATAATCTGAAACTAATAGTTCTATAAGCACCAGCTGAATCTGTGCACCAGATGAATCTGTGCAACTATTTATTTTAAAATGTCAACTTGCCAAAGCTAAGTTGCTGACTGCATGTAAAAACTGACCAGGAATAACAATCTACAAAAGAGGTTACAATTCCATTAATTTTCTAATGGTAAAATGATGATACGTACTTTACAGTTAGTGCTAAGTATCAATTTGAAAGTTATGGTATGATTGGACACTTGCCCTGTATATAAGTATTGCCTTCACATGCCCGCAACCTTGTTCGGTCTCATCGAAATATATTTTTGCAATCCCACACAAGCCAAGAGGATGTTCCACTTTGGCACAGTAATCGAAATATTACTACATCTTCGCAATAAACTTGAGCTTCTTCCACGAGGCTCATCTCTAAAAATGGTGAATGCATACAGGGAACTTTGATGCTGCTATGTATGGCCTTGCATAATCACAGAACCCTCAGAAGTGCACATCCCAAACTAACCGTGAGCATAAAAGTATAACCAACTCGTAGTAGATGTGCAGCAAATATTTGTCCAAAAGCAAAACATAAAACATATTTGTCCAAAAGCAGCACCGAATGCAAGTCAGCAAATGTTTCAAGTTAAGAAATATACAAATATTATTCTTTCATTTCTGCCAAAGACATTGCCAAATGCCAAATTACACATGGTACGCCACTATTCCTGGCAAGAAACAAACTGAGAAACCATGGCATTGTTTGTTGCATGCAGTCATGTGCTTTATACAACTCCCCCAACTCTCCTCCATGTAAGAAATTTTATCCAAAGTGTTCCAGAGTTGATGATGAGATCCTTAAGTGCATAACACGGTGCCCTGCTTGTACACAGCATGATACGCATTACGAAGTAGTGCGTAAGGAAAACACGATTCCAGGAGATCCATGGTGAGAAACGGTGACTCTTGGACAATCTGCAATGAAGCGATTAAAAAAGGGAAATTAAGATGAGAAAGGATCACCATTTTAGGCACAACAACTATTTTAATCACTGGCACCCCTGTGCCAAACATTTCATGGGACAGATATATATTTCCCATCTCTCTCAATTGTGGTACATATTAGTTAATTGTGGGAAACAACAATTTGATTTTCAAATGTCATGTTAGATTTTTCCAAAACTTGATTTCACAAGCAAATGTCATTCAAGTAACATCCATATTTGGGCCTGTTTCTTAAGCACTGCCAGATGAGTAAATGCCTCCTGACGCTGGGAATGAAAGCTCATATCCCACTGATATAATAATATGTAGTTGTCATGCAAACGTGCACGTCTAATAAAGTCTTTGTCCAGCAGAGATTTATGTACAAGCTCCACAAGAAATCTTAGATACAGTCACGTGAAAAATGAAGTACACCCCATGTAAAGTTTTGACTATTTCAACGTATTTCAACATACAGCTATTTGATCGTCATTTCAACGACATTGATAGATAAAGGTGATATAATATAACAAATATCATGAAATACAGCTCCAAAGCTTTCAAAATCATTGGAATCTCCCGCGATGAAGCTATCTCTGAGGGCCTTTCACTCACTCACCGCAGGCAGGTAGGTGGTCTTTCTGTCTTCTACCGACTCCTCTCCGGCCTTGCTCCCCCAGCTCTCTCTGTGCTCTGTCCCCCAAATATTCCTACAGGTCGCACAAGATCTGCCAGCAACCCTCTTATGGTTAAACTGCCGAAATCTCGGCTCTCTGCTCACCTTCACTCTTTCATTCCTCTTTTCTCCCGCCTGTGGAACAAACTCCCACACTCCCTTCAATCCCTCTCCTCCCTCCAGGTCTTTAAAACAGCTGTTCACCACCATCTCTTATCTTCCCCCATCCATAACCTTGATCTTTTCTACCCCCACTAATTCACCCCAGATCCACCTTGTTTGAAATTCCAACTTATTTCCTGGAAATCCTGGCAGTGTCCATATGTTTATACCTCTCCCACCCCCCCCCCCCCCCTTCACATGCCTCCCCCCCTTCACATGCCTCCCCCCCAAAGCCCTCTCCCTCCCACAGATCTCTCGATGTCTCCATGTCTCTCGGTCCCTGCTCTCAAATGTTGTGTTTGTGTCCTTCCCCCTCTCTCCCCATCTTGTCTACCGCTCCCGATGTTATTTGTTTTATGTGTCTGTTTGTCTTTCTGTGTGATTAATGTTCGCTCTTTCACGAGCCTCGATCTTGTATACAAAAAAAAAAAAAAAAAACATTTACATTTTGTAGTCCATTGCATAATTTAAATAAACATAAATGCAAATTTCGAATGTGGAAAAAGTAAGTACACCCTTGGCTCTAATAGGTGGTATTGCCCCCTTTGGCAGAAACAACCTCAAGTAGGCGTTTCTTATAACTGTCTATCAGTCTCTGACATCGACTGGGAGAAATTTTTGCCCACTCCTCCATGCAGAATTATTTCAGCTGTGCGATGTTTGAGGGGTTTCTTGCATGCACAGCTCGTTTCAAATCCCCCCACAACATCTCGATGGGATTTAGATCCGGGCTTTGACTTGGCCATTCCAGAACCCTCCATTTCTTTCTTTTCAGCCATTCCTTGGTGGATTTACTGGTATGTTTAGGGTCATTGTCATGTTGCAAGGTCCACATTCGGTTGAGCTTCAACTTTCCGACAGATGGCCTCACATTATCCTCAAGCACCCTCTGGTATAATGAAGAATTCATAGTGGATTCTATGATGGTGAGCTGCCCAGGCCCTGATGCAGCAAAGCTGCCCCAAACCATAATATTTCCACCACCATGCTTTACAGTTGGTATCAGGTTCTTGTGGTCAAATGCTGTCTTTGGTTTTCGCCAAACATGTCTTCTGGTACTGTGGCCAAATAGCTCTACCTGTGACTCATCTGTCCAGAGCACATTGTTCCAGAAGTGCTGGTCTTTGCCTAGGCATTCATTGGCAAACTTTAGTCTTGCCCTGATGTTCTTTCTGGACAGCAAAGGTTTCCTCCTGGCACACCTTTTTTTTTTCTTTTTTTCTTTTTTTTGTATACATAATCGAGGCTCGTGAAAGAGCTAACATTTATCACACAAACAAATCAAACAGACAAACAAACAAAGTGTGTAAAAAGGGGAGCGGAAGACAAGATGGGGAGAGAAGGGGAAGCACATAAACACAACATTTGTGAGGGACATCGGGAATGTGTGGAAAGGAGAGGGCTTTGGGGGGAGGCGGCGTGAGAAGGGGGGGGGGGGGGGGTGAGAAGTATAAACACAAGGACACCAAGGACATCCAGGAAAGAAGTTGGTATTTCAAAAAACAGGATTTGGGGTGAAATTAGAGGGGGTAGAACAGATCAAGGTTTTGGATGGGGGAAGATAAGAGATGGTGGTGAACAGCTGTTTTAAAGACCTGGAGGGGGGAGTGGGATTGAAGGGAGTGGGGGAGTTTGTTCCAGAGGCGGGAGAAAAGAGCAATGAAAGAGTGAAGGTGAGCAGAGAGTCTTCATTTTGGCAGTTTAACCATGAGAGGGTTGCAGGCAGATCTTGTGCGACCTTTAGGAATATTTGGGGGACAGAGCCCAGAGAGAGCTGGAGGAGCAAGGCGGGAGAGGAGTCGGTAGAAGACAGAAAGACCACCAACCTGCCTGCGGTGAGTAAGTGAAAGGCCCTCGGAGGTAGCTTCATCACGGGAGATTCCAATGATTCTGAACGCTTTGGTTTCAACAGCGTGAAGGCGAGCTAGGTGTGAGGCAGGAGTACCAGCCCAGAGGGGAGAGCAGTATTCCATTGAGCTGCGGATGAAAGCCCTGTTTGTGGTGAGGAGCTCAGGTGTGCCAAGGAAGGACTTCGCACGATGGAGGATGCCCAGTCGGCGACTTGCTTTGGAGGCCAGATTTGAAATGTGGTTTTCCCAAGAAAGATCATAGCAGATAGTGAGACCCAAAAGCTTGAGTGACAGAACTTCTTGGAGAGGATTATTCAGAAAGTGGATGGGAGGGTTGTCCAGTCGGTCTTTTTGGAGAGACATCGTAAGAGAGTGAGATTTGTCAGGATTGAAAGACATGTTCCACTTGTTTGCCCAGTCAGTGATTTTGTCCAGGTCTGCAGAGAGTGAGGAGGCTGCAGACTGCCGATCTGAGGGATGAGGAATGGAGCGGCAGAGAGTGGAGTCATCAGCAAAGAGATAGAGAGGATTTTCAAGAGAGTCGGAGAGATCATTGATGAAGACCAGAAAAAGCACAGGGCCAAGAACACTGCCTTGGGGAACTCCAGCCTGAACAGGAAGAGGAGATGAGAGAAACCCATTCAGGGCCACACGTTGACTCCGACTAGAAAGGAAGTCCGCCAGCCATGCGTGGGGATTTCCATGGATACCAAAGGAAGAGAGTTTACTGAGCAGAGCGGGGTGCCAGACCGCATCGAAGGCACGTGATATATCGAGGGAGACGGCTCTAATTTCCTGTTTGGCATTGAGGACCTCCATCCATTGTTGAGACAGCAGAAGCAGCATGTCCAGAGTAGAGTGACCTGGTCTGAAACCAAATTGATGATCAGAGATCAAGCCATTGGAGTAGAGGAAAGATTTCATATCCGAAGCAATGATGGATTCCATGACTTTGCTGATAATTGGGAGAAGGCTGATTGATCTGTAGTTACTAGGATCTGTTTTTGCACCTTTTTTGTGTAAAGCGGTGATGTTGGCTGATTTCCAAGCAGATGGCAGTTGACCTTGAGCAAAAGAGAGGGTGAAGAGAACAGAGAGAGGGAGTGAAAGAGCGGAAGAACAGGATTTTAGGACCCGTGGGCTGATGCCGTCAGGTCCAGTTGCAGAATCAGAGTCGAGGGTTGACAGAAACTTTTCCACCTTGTCAGTAGGAAAGGACACAGAGTCCAGGAGCAGCTGGGTATGACTGGGTACGGTGGGTACAGAGAGGGATGGGTTTGGGACACAAGATTTAGAGGCAAACACAGAGTTGAGGCATTCAGCTTTTTCATGTGCAGAGTCAGCTGTGTAGCCGTTTGAGGTAAGGGAGGGGATGGAGTGGGAACAAACACCAGAAACAGATTTGACCAGACGCCACCAGGATTTGGAAGAGGGAGACAGATAAGAGAGTTCGGTCTTGAGAACGGAGAGATATTGTTTCCTGGCTCTCCTGAGGGTGGACACACACTTGTTTCGGGCTTTGTGAAAGGAAATGAGATTTCGTTCCGTTGGATTTGCTTTCCAGGAGACGAAGGCAAGTTGTTTCTGGGCAACAGCCTCACCACAAGATTCCATGTACCATGGACGGGAGGAGGGGTATGACAACTGAAGACGAGATGGGATAAATCTGTGCACCAGAGAGAGCAATTTATGTTGGAAGAATTCCCAGGATGAGTTGATGTCAGAGGTGGTAGAGATAGGAGACCAGTCCAGATGATTGATGGCTGCTTGAAGACCGAGCCAGTCGGCCTGAGTGAAATGCCAGACTCATCGACGCTGAGGACGCTCCCTGAGAATGGTCAGAGAGATGTACACTTTAACAAGCACATGATCAGATGATCCGATTGGAGCAGAAGAAGAGCAGCACACTTCATTTTCAGGGTAGTTAGTCATAACCAAGTCCAGAAGAGAAGATGCTCCGTTGACTGAGATCCGGACCGGGAAATTGACAGATTGTGTCAGTCCCAGTGAGTCGCAGAAGTCCTTTGCTGAGGAGCCATGGCTGGTGAGAGAAGTACCCACACCCAGCCAACTGGCATGGTGACAATTGAAATCACCACATATGATGAAGAGAGAGTTGGGATGAGTAGATAGAAGTTGGTCCATATTATCAGACAGCGAGATGTAGATGGAGTCATCACTGTTTGGTGGACGGTACAACACACATATGAACAAGAGGTGGGAGCGAAGGGGAAGCCGTAGCCAAAGGTATTCCTGGGAGTGAGGTGGAGAGAGGGCAGTGCAGGGCAAGTGAGAAAGAGAGTTTTTGATAAAGATAGCAACCCCACCTCCAGGACGAGGCTCAGGTCTATAATACCGGAGGAGGGAGTAACCCGGGAGAGATACTAAGGAATCAGAGACATCATGAAGGAGGAAAGTTTCTGTTAAGCAGTTCACGTCTGGTTTGTCAGAAGCAACCTGTATGGAGAGATCAGTTAAGTTTGAACGAAGGCCCCGGATGTTTGAGGTCCATACCGTTAATGAAGAGGAAGGGGGGGCATCGGATACAGAATGGGGGGGGGGGGGGGAGGGGTAGGGTAAGATGTAGAAGAGGAAGGGAGAGCTGTTGGAGGTGTGTCAGAGATTTCAGAATAGCTCGGAGAAAGGGAAGGATGGGGCGGACAAAAGGTTTGATGGTGATTGGGTGAGGCACAGTGAGGTGTTATTTGAGGAGGGGGAAGAGCGAGGCAGAAGGTTGGGGGAGATGGAGGTGAGAGTTGGAAGGGGGAAGAAGCGGGGAGGACGCTTTGAGGAGGAGGGGTGAGAGGGGGGAAATGGAGAAGAAATGAGGGTGGGGAGATTTGAAGGGGAGGGGCGAGGGGGGAGTTTATGAGGGGAGGGGTTAGGAGGAGTCTTGGAGGGGAAGTGTGTGGGGGGAGTTTAGGAGGGAAGGGGCAAGGGGGGGGGGAGATTTGAAAGAGATGGGTGATGGGGAGGATTTGGAGGGGAGGGGCAAGGGGGAAGATTTGAAAGGGATGGGTGATGGGGAAGATTTGGAGGGGAGGGGTGATGGGTAAGATTTGGAGGGGAGGGGTGATGGGGAGGATCTGGCGGGGAGGAGTGAGATTGTATTTTGGAAAGTGTACGATTAATGGGAAACGAACATTTATTGCAAAATGAGTTTAAACTCCCATGTAGATGAAATTTGTGCAGCCTCTTTCGAATGGTAGACTCGTGCACTTTGACATCAACAGTGGCAAGAGCTACCTGTAGGTCCCGTGATGACATTCTGGGGTTCTTGGAGACTTCTTTCAGCATCTTGCGGTCTGATCTCGGGCTGAACCTGCTGGGGCAGCCTGGCCTGAACAAGTTGGCAGTTGTTTGGAATCTTCTCCACTTGTCGGTGATCTTCCGGACAGTCGAATGATTGATTTCAAATTGTTTGGAGATATTTTTAAATCCCTTCCCAGACTCGTAGGCATCGAATAACCTTCTTTCTGAAGGCCTCAGAGAGCTCTTGATCGAGGCATGGTGACGCCACACAATTCAACAACAAAGAGCAAACCAAACTAAATGTCTGTGGTTTAAATAAGACAGGTTCCTCCAAGATCCTCTCCAACGATGTTCTAATCATTTGCACCTGAGCTGGAGCACCTGATTATAATTTTAGGTATTTGAAGTAGTGATAAATGTAGGGGTGGACTTACTTTTTCCACATGCGAAATTTGCATTGATGTTTATTTAAATTATACAATGGACTACAAAATGTAAATGTTTCATGATATTTGTAATATTATATCACCTTTATCTTTCAATATTGTTGAAATGAAGATCAAATAGCTGTATGTTGAAATATGTTGAATAAGTCAAAACTTTACATGGGGTGTACTTACTTTTTCATGTGACTGTACATGTTTAAACAATAAAGCAACACGGATGCTAAAATTAAAAAAAGAAAATAGCTTGGTTAATCTCCTTTGGATGTCGTCGTTAGATTTATTTCGGTTATTTCACATTAAAAAATGCCTCGAGTTGTTTCAGTGTTCAGGTTTATCAGACACGTCCAAACAGCTACCAAAACGGTCCGTTTCTTTGCTTGCACTAACTGTAGTCATTATACCATTGTTTAGATTGAGACGTGTTCCTGGAGAAGAGAGCACGAATCAAAAATGTGCTAAAAAGGGTCATTATACCATTGTTTGCATGGAGATGTGTTCCTGGATAAGAGAGCACGAATCAAAAATGTGCTAAAGGGGGGTCCATATACTGTTGTTTACATGGAGATATGTTCCTGGATAAGAGAGCGCAAATCAAAAATGTGCAAAAAGGGGTCATTATACCATTGTTTACATGGAGGTATGTTCCTAAATAAGAGAGCGCCAATCAAAAATGTGCTAAAAGGGGTCATTTTACCATTGACCATGGAGATGTGTTCCTGGATAAGAGAGCACGAATCAAAAATGTGCTAAAAGCGGTCATTATACCATGGTTTACATGGAGATATGTTCCTAAATAAGACAGCGCTCATCAAAAATATGCTAAAAGGGGTCATTATACCATTGTTTACATGGAGATATATTCCTTGATAAGAGAGTGCTAAACAAAAATGTGCTAAAAGGGGTCATTATACCATTGTTTAAATGGAGATGTGTTCCTGGATAAGAGAGTGCAAATCAAAAATGTGCTAAAAGGGGTCATTATGCCATTGTTTACATGGAGATATGTTCCTGGATAAGAGAGCACAAATCAAAAATGTGCTAAAAGGGGTCATTATACCATTGTTTACATGGAGATTGGAGATGTGTTCCTGGATAAGAGAGTGCAAATCAAAAATGTGCTAAAAGAGGTCATTATACCATTGTTTAGATTGAGACGTGTTCCTGGAGAAGAGAGCACGAATCAAAAATGTGAAAAGGGGTCATTATACCATTGTTTACATGGAGATATGTTCCTGGATAAGAGAGCACGAATCAAAAATGTGCTAAAGGGGGTCCATATACTGTTGTTTACATGGAGATATGTTCCTGGATAAGAGAGCGCCAATCAAAAATGTGAAAAGGGGTCATTATACCATTGTTTACATGGAGATATATTCCTGGATAAGAGAGCACGAATCAAAAATGTGCTAAAGGGGGTCCATATACTGTTGTTTACATGGAGATATGTTCCTGGATAAGAGAGCGCAAATCAAAAATGTGCTAAAAGGTGTCATTATACCATTGTTTACATGGAGGTATGTTCCTAAATAAGAGAGCGCCAATCAAAAATGTGCTAAAAGGAGTCATTATAACCATTGTTTACATGGAGATATGTTTCCAAATTAGAGAGTGCGAATCAAAAATGTGCTAAAAGGGGTCATTATAACCATTGTTTACATGGAGATGTGTTCCTGGATAAGAGAGCGCTAATCAAAAATGTGCTAAAAGGGGTCATTATACCATTGTTTACATGGAGATGTGTTCCTTGAAAAGAGAGCGCAAATAAAAAATGTGCTAAAAGAGGTCATTATACCATTGTTTAAATGGAGATGTGTTCCTGGATAAGAGAGCGCAAATAAAAAATGTTCTAAAAGGGGTCATTATACCATTGTTTAAATGGAGATGTGTTCCTGGATAAGAGAGCGCAAATAAAAAATGTGCTAAAAGGGGTCATTATACAATTGTTTACATGGAGGTATGTTACTAAATAAGAGAGTGCTTATCAAAAATGTGCTAAAAGGGGTCATTATAACCATTGTTTACATGGAGATATATTCCTGGATAAGAGAGCAACAATCAAAAATGTGCTAAAGGGGGTCCATATACTGTTGTTTACATGGAGATATGTTCCTGGATAAGAGAGCGCAAATCAAAAATGTGCTAAAAGGGGTCATTATACCATTGTTTACATGGAGGTATGTTCCTAAATAAGAGAGCGCCAATCAAAAATGTGCTAAAAGGGGTCATTATAACCATTGTTTACATGGAGATATGTTTCCAAATTAGAGAGTGCGAATCAAAAATGTGCTAAAAGGGGTCATTATAACCATTGTTTACATGGAGATGTGTTCCTGGATAAGAGAGCGATAATCAAAAATGTGCTAAAAGGGGTCATTATACCATTGTTTACATGGAGATGTGTTCCTTGAAAAGAGAGCGCAAATAAAAAATGTGCTAAAAGAGGTCATTATATCATTGTTTAAATGGAGATGTGTTCCTGGATAAGAGAGCGCAAATAAAAAATGTTCTAAAAGGGGTCATTATACCATTGTTTAAATGGAGATGTGTTCCTGGATAAGAGAGCGCAAATAAAAAATGTGCTAAAAGGGGTCATTATACAATTGTTTACATGTAGGTATGTTACTAAATAAGAGAGTGCTTATCAAAAATGTGCTAAAAGGGGTCATTATAACCATTGTTGACATGGAGATGTGTTCCTGGATAAGAGAGTGCTAAACAAAAATGTGCTAAAAGGGGTCATTATACCGTTGTTTACATGGACATGTGTTCCTTGATAAGAGAGTGCTAAACAAAAATGTGCTAAAAGGGGTCATTATACCGTTGTTTACATGGAGATATGTTCCTTGATGAAAGTGCTAAACAAAAATGTGCTAAAAGAGGTCATTATACCATCGTTTACATGGAGATATGTTCCTTGATAAGAGAGTGCAAAACAAAAATGTGCTAAAAGGGGTCATTATACCATTGTTTACATGGAGATGTGTTCCTGGATAAAACAGCGCTAATCAAAAATGTGCTAAAAGGGGTCATTATGCCATTGTTTACATGGAGATATGTTCCTGGATAAGAGAGTGCAAATCAAAAATGTGCTAAAAGGGGTCATTATGCCATTGTTTACATGGAGATATGTTCCTGGATAAGAGATCCCTCATCAAAAATGTGCTAAAAGGGGTCATTATACCATTGTTTACATGGAGATATGTTCCTGGATAAGAGAGCACAAATCAAAAATGTGCTAAAAGGGGTCATTATACCATTGTTTACATGGAGATTGGAGATGTGTTCCTGGATAAGGGAGTGCAAATCAAAAATGTGCTAAAAGGGGTCATTATACCATTGTTTGCAAGGAGATGTGTTCCTGGATAAGAAAGCGCTAATCAGAAATGTGCTAAAAGGGGTCATTATAACCATTGTTTACATGGAGATATGTTCCTGGATAAGAGAGCACTAATCAAAAATGTGCTAAAAGGGGTCATTATACCATTGTTTACCTGGAGATGTGTTCCTGGATAAGAGAGCACTAATCAAAAATGTGCTAAAAGGGGTCATTATACCATTGTTTACATGGAGATTGGAGATGTGTTCCTGGATAAGAGAGCGCAAATCAAAAATGTGGTAAAAGGGGTCATTATACCATTGTTTACAGGGAGATGTGTTCCTGGATAAGAGAGCGCGAATCAAAAATGTGCTAAAAGGGGCATTATACAATTGTTTACATGGAGATGTGTTCCTGGATAAGAGAGCACGAATCAAAAATGTGCTAAAAGGTGTCATTATACCATTGTTTACAGGGAGATGTGTTCCTGGATTAGAGAGCGCCAATCAAAAATGTGCTGAAAGGGGCATTATACAATTGGTTACATGGAGATGTGTTCCTGGATAAGAGAGCACTAATCAAAAATGTGCTAAAAGGTGTCATTACACCATTGTTTACAGGGAGATGTGTTCCTGGATAAGAGAGCGCAAATAAAAAATGTGCTAAAAGGGGTCATTATACCATTGTTTAAATGGAGATGTGTTCCTGGATAAGAGAGCGCAAATAAAAAATGTGCTAAAAGGGGCATTATACCATTGTTTACATGGAGATATGTTCCTGGATAAGAGAGCGCTAATCAAAAATGTGCTAAAAGGTGTCATTATACCATTGTTTACAGGGAGATGTGTTCCTGGATGAGAGAGTGCTCATGAAAAATGTGCTAAAAGGGGTCATTATACCATTGTTTACATGGAGATATGTTCCTGGATAAGAGAGCGTGAATCAAAAATGTGCCAAAAGGGGTCATTATACCATTGTTTACATGGAGGTATGTTCCGAAATAAGAGAGCGCCAATCAAAAATGTGCTAAAAGGGGTCATTATAACCATTGTTTACATGGAGATATGTTTCCAAATTAGAGAGTGCGAATCAAAAATGTGCTAAAAGGGGTCATTATAACCATTGTTTACATGGAGATGTGTTCCTGGATAAGAGAGCGCTAATCAAAAATGTGCTAAAAGGGGTCATTATACCATTGTTTACATGGAGATGTGTTCCTTGAAAATAGAGCGCAAATAAAAAATGTGCTAAAAGAGGTCATTATACCATTGTTTAAATGGAGATGTGTTCCTGGATAAGAGAGCGCAAATAAAAAATGTTCTAAAAGGGGTCATTATACCATTGTTTAAATGGAGATGTGTTCCTGGATCAGAGAGCGCAAATCAAAAATGTGCTAAAAGGAGTCATTATACCATTGTTTACATGGAGGTATGTTCCTAAATAAGAGAGTGCTTATCAAAAATGTGCTAAAAGGTGTCATTATACCATTGTTTACAGGGAGATGTGTTCCTGGATAAAAAAGCGCTAATCAGAAATGTGCTAAAAGGTGTCATTATACCATTGTTTACAGGGAGATGTGTTCCTGGATTAGAGAGCGCCAATCAAAAATGTGCTAAAAGGGGTCATTATAACCATTGTTTACATGGAGATGTGTTCCTGGATAAGAGAGCGCTAATCAAAAATGTGCTAAAAGGGGTCATTATACCATTGTTTACATGGAGATGTGTTCCTTGAAAAGAGAGCGCAAATAAAAAATGTGCTAAAAGAGGTCATTATACCATTGTTTAAATGGAGATGTGTTCCTGGATAAGAGGGCGCAAATAAAATATGTTCTAAAAGGGGTCATTATACCATTGTTTAAATGGAGATGTGTTCCTGGATAAGAGAGCGCAAATAAAAAATGTGCTAAAAGGGGTCATTATACCATTGTTTACATGGAGATGTGTTCATGGATAAGAGAGCGCAAATAAAAAATGTGCTAAAAGAGGTCATTATACCATTGTTTAAATGGAGATGTGTTCCTGGATAAGAGAGCGCAAATAAAATATGTTCTAAAAGGGGTCATTATACCATTGTTTAAATGGAGATGTGTTCCTGGGTAAGAGAGCGCAAATAAAAAATGTGCTAAAAGGGGTCATTATACAATTGTTTACATGGAGGTATGTTACTAAATAAGAGAGTGCTTATCAAAAATGTGCTAAAAGGGGTCATTATAACCATTGTTTACATGGAGATGTGTTCCTGGATAAGAGAGTGCTAAACAAAAATGTGCTAAAAGGGGTCATTATACCGTTGTTTACATGGACATGTGTTCCTTGATAAGAGAGTGCTAAACAAAAATGTGCTAAAAGGGGTCATTATACCGTTGTTTACATGGAGATATGTTCCTTGATAAGAGAGTGCTAAACAAAAATGTGCTAAAAGAGGTCATTATACCATCGTTTACATGGAGATATGTTCCTTGATAAGAGAGTGCAAAACAAAAATGTGCTAAAAGGGGTCATTATACCATTGTTTACATGGAGATGTGTTCCTGGATAAAACAGCGCTAATCAAAAATGTGCTAAAAGGGGTCATTATGCCATTGTTTACATGGAGATATGTTCCTGGATAAGAGAGTGCAAATCAAAAATGTGCTAAAAGGGGTCATTATGCCATTGTTTACATGGAGATATGTTCCTGGATAAGAGATCGCTCATCAAAAATGTGCTAAAAGGGGTCATTATACCATTGTTTACATGGAGATATGTTCCTGGATAAGAGAGCACAAATCAAAAATGTGCTAAAAGGGGTCATTATACCATTGTTTACATGGAGATTGGAGATGTGTTCCTGGATAAGAGAGCGCAAATCAAAAATGTGCTAAAAGGGGTCATTATACCATTGTTTGCAAGGAGATGTGTTCCTGGATAAGAAAGCACTAATCAGAAATGTGCTAAAAGGGGTCATTATAACCATTGTTTACATGGAGATATGTTCCTGGATAAGAGAGCACTAATTAAAAATGTGCTAAAAGGGGTCATTATACCATTGTTTACATGGAGATGTGTTCCTGGATAAGAGAGCACTAATCAAAAATGTGCTAAAAGGGGTCATTATACCATTGTTTACATGGAGATTGGAGATGTGTTCCTGGATAAGAGAGCGCAAATCAAAAATGTGGTAAAAGGGGTCATTATACCATTGTTTACAGGGAGATGTGTTCCTGGATAAGAGAGCGCTAATCAAAAATGTGCTAAAAGGGGCATTATACAATTGTTTACATGGAGATGTGTTCCTGGATAAGAGAGCACGAATCAAAAATGTGCTAAAAGGTGTCATTATACCATTGTTTACAGGGAGATGTGTTCCTGGATAAGAAAGCGCTTATCATTGATGTGCTAAAAGGTGTCATTATACCATTGTTTACAGGGAGATGTGTTCCTGGATTAGAGAGCGCCAATCAAAAATGTGCTGAAAGGGGCATTATACAATTGGTTACACTAGGGCATGCCCGTACTATATATATATCTAAAATTATATCCCCCCCCTCTATTTACATGAAATGGTTTGGTCCATTCGCAACGCCAAAGCGAACGGCGAACGCTTTACATGAAATGGTTTGGTCCATGAAATGTGTTGGTCCATTCGCAACGCCAAAGCGAACGGCGAACGGCTTGCGAGTACAGTGACAATCCCCCCCCCCCCCTCTATTTAGATGAAATGGTTTTTATTAGTTTTAAAACATAGTTTAACGCCAACATAGCGGCAACATAGTTTGCAAACGTGAAATAAATGAATACGCTCTCAAATGTGCCATCCGAGGCAGAGTGTGTTCGCCACGTTCGGCACACGCGATAGCTCGCTGCTCTCTGATTGGTTGAATCGTTTTTTGGACATAGCTCGGTAAGTAATTGTCCGATTAATATGAAACCTTGAAAAGGCACATCCTCGGGTCCCCAGCAATATACCTGGCAAGTTTAAAGTATATCGGACCCGTGGTTGTCGAGAAACAGCGGTCACAGACAAACAAACAAACGTACAAACAAACACACAGAGATTACTGGAATTATAGATAGATGGAGATGTGTTCCTGGATAAGAGAGCACTAATCAAAAATGTGCTAAAAGGTGTCATTACACCATTGTTTACAGGGAGATGTGTTCCTGGATAAGAGAGCGCAAATAAAAAATGTGCTAAAAGGGGTCATTATACCATTGTTTAAATGGAGATGTGTTCCTGGATAAGAGAGCGCAAATAAAAAATGTGCTAAAAGGGGCATTATACCATTGTTTACATGGAGATATGTTCCTGGATAAGAGAGCGCTAATCAAAAATGTGCTAAAAGGTGTCATTATACCATTGTTTACAGGGAGATGTGTTCCTGGATAAGAGAGTGCTCATGAAAAATGTGCTAAAAGGGGTCATTATACCATTGTTTACATGGAGATATGTTCCTGGATAAGAGAGCGTGAATCAAAAATGTGCTAAAAGGGGTCATTATAACCAGTTTACATGGAGATGTGTTCCTGGATAAGAGAGCGCTAATCAAAAATGTGCTAAAAGGGGTCATTATACCATTGTTTACATGGAGATGTGTTCCTTGAAAAGAGAGCGCAAATAAAAAATGTGCTAAAAGAGGTCATTATACCATTGTTTAAATGGAGATGTGTTCCTGGATAAGAGAGCGCAAATAAAAAATGTTCTAAAAGGGGTCATTATACCATTGCTTAAATGGAGATGTGTTCCTGGATAAGAGAGCGCAAATAAAAAATGTGCTAAAAGGGGTCATTATACAATTGTTTACATGGAGGTATGTTACTAAATAAGAGAGTGCTTATCAAAAATGTGCTAAAAGGGGTCATTATAACCATTGTTTACATGGAGATATATTCCTGGATAAGAGAGCACGAATCAAAAATGTGCTAAAGGGGGTCCATATACTGTTGTTTACATGGAGATATGTTCCTGGATAAGAGAGCGCAAATCAAAAATGTGCTAAAAGGGGTCATTATACCATTGTTTACATGGAGGTATGTTCCTAAATAAGAGAGCGCCAATCAAAAATGTGCTAAAAGGGGTCATTATAACCATTGTTTACATGGAGATATGTTTCCAAATTAGAGAGTGCGAATCAAAAATGTGCTAAAAGGGGTCATTATAACCATTGTTTACATGGAGATGTGTTCCTGGATAAGAGAGCGATAATCAAAAATGTGCTAAAAGGGGTCATTATACCATTGTTTACATGGAGATGTGTTCCTTGAAAAGAGAGCGCAAATAAAAAATGTGCTAAAAGAGGTCATTATATCATTGTTTAAATGGAGATGTGTTCCTGGATAAGAGAGCGCAAATAAAAAATGTTCTAAAAGGGGTCATTATACCATTGTTTAAATGGAGATGTGTTCCTGGATAAGAGAGCGCAAATAAAAAATGTGCTAAAAGGGGTCATTATACAATTGTTTACATGTAGGTATGTTACTAAATAAGAGAGTGCTTATCAAAAATGTGCTAAAAGGGGTCATTATAACCATTGTTGACATGGAGATGTGTTCCTGGATAAGAGAGTGCTAAACAAAAATGTGCTAAAAGGGGTCATTATACCGTTGTTTACATGGACATGTGTTCCTTGATAAGAGAGTGCTAAACAAAAATGTGCTAAAAGGGGTCATTATACCGTTGTTTACATGGAGTTATGTTCCTTGATGAAAGTGCTAAACAAAAATGTGCTAAAAGAGGTCATTATACCATCGTTTACATGGAGATATGTTCCTTGATAAGAGAGTGCAAAACAAAAATGTGCTAAAAGGGGTCATTATACCATTGTTTACATGGAGATGTGTTCCTGGATAAAACAGCGCTAATCAAAAATGTGCTAAAAGGGGTCATTATGCCATTGTTTACATGGAGATATGTTCCTGGATAAGAGAGTGCAAATCAAAAATGTGCTAAAAGGGGTCATTATGCCATTGTTTACATGGAGATATGTTCCTGGATAAGAGATCCCTCATCAAAAATGTGCTAAAAGGGGTCATTATACCATTGTTTACATGGAGATATGTTCCTGGATAAGAGAGCACAAATCAAAAATGTGCTAAAAGGGGTCATTATACCATTGTTTACATGGAGATTGGAGATGTGTTCCTGGATAAGAGAGTGCAAATCAAAAATGTGCTAAAAGGGGTCATTATACCATTGTTTGCAAGGAGATGTGTTCCTGGATAAGAAAGCGCTAATCAGAAATGTGCTAAAAGGGGTCATTATAACCATTGTTTACATGGAGATATGTTCCTGGATAAGAGAGCACTAATCAAAAATGTGCTAAAAGGGGTCATTATACCATTGTTTACCTGGAGATGTGTTCCTGGATAAGAGAGCACTAATCAAAAATGTGCTAAAAGGGGTCATTATACCATTGTTTACATGGAGATTGGAGATGTGTTCCTGGATAAGAGAGCGCAAATCAAAAATGTGGTAAAAGGGGTCATTATACCATTGTTTACAGGGAGATGTGTTCCTGGATAAGAGAGCGCGAATCAAAAATGTGCTAAAAGGGGCATTATACAATTGTTTACATGGAGATGTGTTCCTGGATAAGAGAGCACGAATCAAAAATGTGCTAAAAGGTGTCATTATACCATTGTTTACAGGGAGATGTGTTCCTGGATAAGAAAGCGCTTATCATTAATGTGCTAAAAGGTGTCATTATACCATTGTTTACAGGGAGATGTGTTCCTGGATTAGAGAGCGCCAATCAAAAATGTGCTGAAAGGGGCATTATACAATTGGTTACATGGAGATGTGTTCCTGGATAAGAGAGCACTAATCAAAAATGTGCTAAAAGGTGTCATTACACCATTGTTTACAGGGAGATGTGTTCCTGGATAAGAGAGCGCAAATAAAAAATGTGCTAAAAGGGGTCATTATACCATTGTTTAAATGGAGATGTGTTCCTGGATAAGAGAGCGCAAATAAAAAATGTGCTAAAAGGGGCATTATACCATTGTTTACATGGAGATATGTTCCTGGATAAGAGAGCGCTAATCAAAAATGTGCTAAAAGGTGTCATTATACCATTGTTTACAGGGAGATGTGTTCCTGGATGAGAGAGTGCTCATGAAAAATGTGCTAAAAGGGGTCATTATACCATTGTTTACATGGAGATATGTTCCTGGATAAGAGAGCGTGAATCAAAAATGTGCCAAAAGGGGTCATTATACCATTGTTTACATGGAGGTATGTTCTGAAATAAGAGAGCGCCAATCAAAAATGTGCTAAAAGGGGTCATTATAACCATTGTTTACATGGAGATATGTTTCCAAATTAGAGAGTGCGAATCAAAAATGTGCTAAAAGGGGTCATTATAACCATTGTTTACATGGAGATGTGTTCCTGGATAAGAGAGCGCTAATCAAAAATGTGCTAAAAGGGGTCATTATACCATTGTTTACATGGAGATGTGTTCCTTGAAAAGAGAGCGCAAATAAAAAATGTGCTAAAAGAGGTCATTATACCATTGTTTAAATGGAGATGTGTTCCTGGATAAGAGAGCGCAAATAAAAAATGTTCTAAAAGGGGTCATTATACCATTGTTTAAATGGAGATGTGTTCCTGGATCAGAGAGCGCAAATCAAAAATGTGCTAAAAGGAGTCATTATACCATTGTTTACATGGAGGTATGTTCCTAAATAAGAGAGTGCTTATCAAAAATGTGCTAAAAGGTGTCATTATACCATTGTTTACAGGGAGATGTGTTCCTGGATAAAAAAGCGCTAATCAGAAATGTGCTAAAAGGTGTCATTATACCATTGTTTAAATGGAGATGTGTTCCTGGATAAGAGAGTGCAAATAAAAAATGTGCTAAAAGGGGTCATTATACCATTGTTTACATGGAGATGTGTTCATGGATAAGAGAGCGCAAATAAAAAATGTGCTAAAAGAGGTCATTATACCATTGTTTAAATGGAGATGTGTTCCTGGATAAGAGAGCGCAAATAAAATATGTTCTAAAAGGGGTCATTATACCATTGTTTAAATGGAGATGTGTTCCTGGGTAAGAGAGCGCAAATAAAAAATGTGCTAAAAGGGGTCATTATACAATTGTTTACATGGAGGTATGTTACTAAATAAGAGAGTGCTTATCAAAAATGTGCTAAAAGGGGTCATTATAACCATTGTTTACATGGAGATGTGTTCCTGGATAAGAGAGTGCTAAACAAAAATGTGCTAAAAGGGGTCATTATACCGTTGTTTACATGGACATGTGTTCCTTGATAAGAGAGTGCTAAACAAAAATGTGCTAAAAGGGGTCATTATACCGTTGTTTACATGGAGATATGTTCCTTGATAAGAGAGTGCTAAACAAAAATGTGCTAAAAGAGGTCATTATACCATCGTTTACATGGAGATATGTTCCTGGATAAGAGAGCACTAATCAAAAATGTGCTAAAAGGTGTCATTACACCATTGTTTACAGGGAGATGTGTTCCTGGATAAGAGAGCGCAAATAAAAAATGTGCTAAAAGGGGTCATTATACCATTGTTTAAATGGAGATGTGTTCCTGGATAAGAGAGCGCAAATAAAAAATGTGCTAAAAGGGGCATTATACCATTGTTTACATGGAGATATGTTCCTGGATAAGAGAGCGCTAATCAAAAATGTGCTAAAAGGTGTCATTATACCATTGTTTACAGGGAGATGTGTTCCTGGATAAGAGAGTGCTCATGAAAAATGTGCTAAAAGGGGTCATTATACCATTGTTTACATGGAGATATGTTCCTGGATAAGAGAGCGTGAATCAAAAATGTGCCAAAAGGGGTCATTATACCATTGTTTACATGGAGGTATGTTCCTAAATAAGAGAGCGCCAATCAAAAATGTGCTAAAAGGGGTCATTATAACCATTGTTTACATGGAGATATGTTTCCAAATTAGAGAGTGCGAATCAAAAATGTGCTAAAAGGGGTCATTATAACCATTGTTTACATGGAGATGTGTTCCTGGATAAGAGAGCGCAAATCAAAAATGTGCTAAAAGGGGTCATTATACCATTGTTTACATGGAGATGTGTTCCTTGAAAAGCGAGCGCAAATAAAAAATGTGCTAAAAGAGGTCATTATACCATTGTTTAAATGGAGATGTGTTCCTGGATAAGAGAGCGCAAATAAAAAATGTTCTAAAAGGGGTCATTAGACCATTGTTTAAATGGAGATGTGTTCCTGGATAAGATAGCGCAAATCAAAAATGTGCTAAAAGGGGTCATTATACCATTGTTTACATGGAGATGTGTTCCTTGAAAAGAGAGCGCAAATAAAAAATGTGCTAAAAGAGGTCATTATACCATTGTTTAAATGGAGATGTGTTCCTGGATAAGAGAGCGCAAATAAAAAATGTTCTAAAAGGGGTCATTATACCATTGTTTACATGGAGATGTGTTCCTTGATAAGAGAGTGCTTATCAAAAATGTGCTAAAAGGGGTCATTATAACCATTGTTTACATGGAGATGTGTTCCTGGATAAGAGAGCGCAAATCAAAAATGTGCTAAAAGGGGTCATTATACCGTTGTTTACATGGACATGTGTTGCTTGATAAGAGAGTGCTAAACAAAAATGTGCTAAAAGAGGTCATTATACCATCGTTTACATGGAGATGTGTTCCTGGATAAGAGAGCGCAAATCAAAAATGTGCTAAAAGGGGTCATTATACCGTTGTTTACATGGACATGTGTTGCTTGATAAGAGAGTGCTAAACAAAAATGTGCTAAAAGAGGTCATTATACCATCGTTTACATGGAGATATGTTCCTTGATAAGAGAGTGCAAAACAAAAATGTGCTAAAAGGGGTCATTATACCGTTGTTTACATGGAGATGTGTTCCTGGATAAAACAGTGCTAATCAAAAATGTGCTAAAAGGGGTCATTATGCCATTGTTTACATGGAGATATGTTCCTGGATAAGAGAGTGCAAATCAAAAATGTGCTAAAAGGGGTCATAATGTCATTGTTTACATGGAGATATGTTCCTGGATAAGAGAACGCTCATCAAAAATGTGCTAAAAGGGGTCATTATACCATTGTTTACATGGAGATATGTTCCTGGATAAGAGAGCACAAATCAAAAATGTGCTAAAAGGGGTCATTATACCATTGTTTACATGGAGATTGGAGATGTGTTCCTGGATAAGAGAGCGCAAATCAAAAATGTGCTAAAAGGGGTCATTATACCATTGTTTGCAAGGAGATGTGTTCCTGGATAAGAAAGCGCTAATCAGAAATGTGCTAAAAAGGGTCATTATAACCATTGTTTACATGGAGATATGTTCCTGGATAAGAGAGCACTAATCAAAAATGTGCTAAAAGGGGTCATTATACCATTGTTTACATGGAGATGTGTTCCTGGATAAGAGAGCACTAATCAAAAATGTGCTAAAAGGGGTCATTATACCATTGTTTACATGGAGATTGGAGATGTGTTCCTGGATAAGAGAGCGCAAATCAAAAATGTGGTAAAAGGGGTCATTATACCATTGTTTACAGGGAGATGTGTTCCTGGATGAGAGAGCGCGAATCAAAAATGTGCTAAAAGGGGCATTATACAATTGTTTACCTGGAGATGTGTTCCTGGATAAGAGAGCACGAATCAAAAATGTGCTAAAAGGTGTCATTATACCATTGTTTACAGGGAGATGTGTTCCTGGATAAGAAAGCGCTAATCAGAAATGTGCTAAAAGGTGTCATTATACCATTGTTTACAGGGAGATGTGTTCCTGGATTAGAGAGCGCCAATCAAAAATGTGCTAAAAGGGGCATTATACAATTGGTTACATGGAGATGTGTTCCCGGATAAGAGAGCACTAATCAAAAATGTGCTAAAAGGTGTCATTATACCATTGTTTACATGGAGATATGTTCCTGGATAAGAGAGCACTAATCAAAAATGTGCTAAAAGGGGTCATTATACCATTGTTTACATGGAGATGTGTTCCTGGATAAGAGAGCACGAATCAAAAATGTGCTAAAAGGGGTCATTATACCATTGTTTACATGGAGATTGGAGATGTGTTCCTGGATAAGAGAGCGCAAATCAAAAATGTGGTAAAAGGGGTCATTATACCATTGTTTACAGGGAGATGTGTTCCTGGATAAGAGAGCGCTAATCAAAAATGTGCTAAAAGGGGCATTATACAATTGTTTACATGGAGATGTGTTCCTGGATAAGAGAGCACGAATCAAAAATGTGCTAAAAGGTGTCATTATACCATTGTTTACAGGGAGATGTGTTCCTGGATTAGAGAGCGCCAATCAAAAATGTGCTGAAAGGGGCATTATACAATTGGTTACACTAGGGCATGCCCGTACTATATATATATCTAAAATTATATCCCCCCCCTCTATTTACATGAAATGGTTTGGTCCATTCGCAACGCCAAAGCGAACGGCGAACGCTTTACATGAAATGGTTTGGTCCATGAAATGTGTTGGTCCATTCGCAACGCCAAAGCGAACGCCGAACGGCTTGCGAGTACAGTGACAACTCCCCCCCCCCCCTCTATTTAGATGAAATGGTTTTTATTAGTTTTAAAACATAGTTTAACGCCAACATAGCGGCAACATAGTTTGCAAACGTGAAATAAATGAATACGCTCTCAAATGTGCCATCCGAGGCAGAGTGTGTTCGCCACGTTCGGCACACGCGATAGCTCGCTGCTCTCTGATTGGTTGAATCGTTTTTTGGACATAGCTCGGTAAGTAATTGTCCGATTAATATGAAACCTTGAAAAGGCACATCCTCGGGTCCCCAGCAATATACCTGGCAAGTTTAAAGTATATCGGACCCGTGGTTGTCGAGAAACAGCGGTCACAGACAAACAAACAAACGTACAAACAAACACACAGAGATTACTGGAATTATAGATAGATGGAGATGTGTTCCTGGATAAGAGAGCACTAATCAAAAATGTGCTAAAAGGTGTCATTACACCATTGTTTACAGGGAGATGTGTTCCTGGATAAGAGAGCGCAAATAAAAAATGTGCTAAAAAGGGGTCATTATACCATTGTTTAAATGGAGATGTGTTCCTGGATAAGAGAGCGCAAATAAAAAATGTGCTAAAAGGGGCATTATACCATTGTTTACATGGAGATATGTTCCTGGATAAGAGAGCGCTAATCAAAAATGTGCTAAAAGGTGTCATTATACCATTGTTTACAGGGAGATGTGTTCCTGGATAAGAGAGTGCTCGTGAAAAATGTGCTAAAAGGGGTCATTATACCATTGTTTACATGGAGATATGTTCCTGGATAAGAGAGCGTGAATCAAAAATGTGCCAAAAGGGGTCATTATACCATTGTTTACATGGAGGTATGTTCCTAAATAAGAGAGCGACAATCAAAAATGTGCTAAAAGGGGTCATTATAACCATTGTTTACATGGAGATATGTTTCCAAATTAGAGAGTGCGAATCAAAAATGTGCTAAAAGGGGTCATTATAACCATTGTTTACATGGAGATGTGTTCCTGGATAAGAGAGCGCTAATCAAAAATGTGCTAAAAGGGGTCATTATACCATTGTTTACATGGAGATGTGTTCCTTGAAAAGGTCATTATACCATTGTTTAAATGGAGATGTGTTCCTGGATAAGAGAGCGCAAATAAAAAATGTTCTAAAAGGGGTCATTAGACCATTGTTTAAATGGAGATGTGTTCCTGGATAAGAGAGCGCAAATCAAAAATGTGCTAAAAGGGGTCATTATACCATTGTTTACATGGAGATGTGTTCCTTGAAAAGAGAGCGCAAATAAAAAATGTGCTAAAAGAGGTCATTATACCATTGTTTAAATGGAGATGTGTTCCTGGATAAGAGAGCGCAAATAAAAAATGTTCTAAAAGGGGTCATTATACCATTGTTTACATGGAGATGTGTTCCTTGATAAGAGAGTGCTTATCAAAAATGTGCTAAAAGGGGTCATTATAACCATTGTTTACATGGAGATGTGTTCCTGGATAAGAGAGCGCAAATCAAAAATGTGCTAAAAGGGGTCATTATACCGTTGTTTACATGGACATGTGTTGCTTGATAAGAGAGTGCTAAACAAAAATGTGCTAAAAGAGGTCATTATACCATCGTTTACATGGAGATGTGTTCCTGGATAAGAGAGCGCAAATCAAAAATGTGCTAAAAGGGGTCATTATACCGTTGTTTACATGGACATGTGTTGCTTGATAAGAGAGTGCTAAACAAAAATGTGCTAAAAGAGGTCATTATACCATCGTTTACATGGAGATATGTTCCTTGATAATAATAATAATAATAATAATTCATTTATTTTGTATAGCGCTTTTCCAGAAGCCCAAAGGCGCTTTGACAGAGTGGAAAACATAATGCATAACAATACATGAAAACAACAATTGCAAAAAGACAAGAATCAAGAAAACAAACAGCAGCGATATACGGCATATATATAAGACAAGAATCAAAAAGACAAGACAAGAATCAATAGGGAAATATTTAAAGCAAAAGGAGGGAGAAGGAGAAGAGATAGTCAGGGGTTAAATGCTGTGGGTTGAATGTTGAATGCAGCGTTGAACAGGTGGGTCTTTAGTGATGTTTTGAATGTGGTGAGTGAGGAGGAGTCTCTGATGGTGTGAGGTAGTGAGTTCCAGAGGGTGGGAGCAGCGATGGAGAAGGCCCTGTCCCCCCAGGATCTGAATTTGGTCCGGATGGAGGGGGTCAGGAGGTTGGTACCAGCAGAGCGGAGGTTGCGGGTGGGAGTGTGTCTGGAGAGGAGGTCAGCCAGGTAGGATGGGGCCAGGTTATGGAGGGCTTTGTATGTCAAGAGGAGGATTTTGTACTGGATTCTCTGGGGGATGGGGAGCCAGTGAAGCTTGTAAAGGACGGGGGTGATGTGGTCACGGGTCCGGGAATGAGTGAGTAGACGGGCAGCGGAGTTCTGAATGTATTGGAGTTTATTGGTGATTTTTGAGGGTGAACCATAGAGGAGGCTATTGCAGTAGTCCAGACGGGAGGTGATGAAGGCGTGGATGAGGGTTTCTGCAGCCGTGGAGGAGAGGGATGAGCGGAGACGGGCAATGTTTTTCAGGTGAAAGAAGGCTGACTTTGTGATCTGTTTAGTGTATTTGTCGAAGGAAAGGGTTTGGTCAAAGATGACGCCAAGATTCCGGATGTGAGGGGAGGTGGATACTGGGATACCGTCGATGTTGAGGGCAAAGTTATGGGTGGATTTTGTGAGCGTTTTTGGGCCAATGATGATTATTTCAGATTTATCACAGTTAAGCTTGAGGAAGTTGATTTGAAGCCAGGATTTTATTTCAGTGATGCAGTTTGTCAGGATAGAGTGGGTGTCGGTGGAGACGGACTTGGTGGAGATGAAAAGCTGGATGTCATCGGAGAAGCAGTGGAATTGGAGACCATGACGGCGGATTAAGTGACCGAGCGGGGACAGGTAAAGGATGAAGAGGAGGGGGCCAAGAACTGAACCTTGGGGGACACCTTGGGGGAGGGGAGCAGTGGGGGATTTGCAGTTATTGATGGAGATGAACTGGCATCTGTCAGAGAGGTATGATTTAATCCAAGAGAGGGCAGTGCCGGTGACGTTAAAGGTGGATTCAAGTCGGGTGAGGAGGATAGTGTGATCGATGGTGTCAAAGGCAGCGCTGAGGTCGAGGAGGACGAGAATGTTGAGGTTGCCAGCGTCAGAGGAGAGGAGAAGGTCGTTGGTGATTTTGAGGAGAGCAGTTTCAGTACTGTGGTTGGAGCGGAATCCGGATTGGAATGTTTCATACAAGTTATTGGCAGAGAGATGATGTTTGAGTTGAGTGGCTACAGCGCGTTCCAAAACTTTTGACAGAAAGGGTAGGTTGGAGATGGGTCTGAAGTTGTTTAGGGTGTCAGGGTTTAGACCAGGTTTTTTTAGAATGGGGGTAACAGCAGCAATTTTGAGGGAAGGTGGGACGATGCCTGTAGACAGGGAGGAGTTTATTGTTGCAATGATAAGTGGAGAGAGAGCAGGGAGGGAGGCTTTGACAAAGCTGGAGGGGATGGGGTCAAGAGTGCAGGTGGCAGTTTTCATTCCTATGAGGAGTTCAGAGAGGTCAGTAGGAGAGATTGGGGAGAACCGAGACAGGGGATGGCAGGACAAGGGGGGGCAGGTGGTTGGAGGGGGAGCGGGTGCGGCGGTGGTCAAGCTGTTGTAGATGTTGTCAATTTTGCGTTGGAAGAAAGAGAGGAAGGAGATGCAGTTGTCTACTGTGAATGACTGGGTGGTGGTGTTCAGGGGGCGGAGGAGTTTGTTTATTGTCGAGAAGAGTGCTTTTGGGTTTCCGGAGCCAGAGTGGATAATTTGAGAGTAGTAGGCAGAGCGGGCGCGGGAGAGGGCATCTTTGTAGTGTTGTATGTGGTCCTTGTAGGCTTGGGAGTGAACTGTGAGACCCGTTTTATTGCGGAGTCTTTCAAGTTGGCGAGCACGAGTTTTCATCAGGTGGAGTTCAGGGGTAAACCAGGGAGCAGAATGGGTGAAAGAAACTGTTTTGGTTTTTACAGGCGCAAGCTGGTCAAGGCAGGAGGAGAGAGTGTGGTTGTAGTAGTCAGTGAGGTCGGAAGGGGTGTGGAGGTCAATGAAGGGAGAAGTGGACATTTTTTCAGAGAGGGTGGATGAGAATGAGGTAGGTGAAAGAGCGTTTAGCTTACGGAAGTTGATTGTGCGATAATGCCTTGTGGATAAGTGGATAAGAGAGTGCAAAACAAAAATGTGCTAAAAGGGGTCATTATACCGTTGTTTACATGGAGATGTGTTCCTGGATAAAACAGTGCTAATCAAAAATGTGCTAAAAGGGGTCATTATGCCATTGTTTACATGGAGATATGTTCCTGGATAAGAGAGTGCAAATCAAAAATGTGCTAAAAGGGGTCATAATGTCATTGTTTACATGGAGATATGTTCCTGGATAAGAGAACGCTCATCAAAAATGTGCTAAAAGGGGTCATTATACCATTGTTTACATGGAGATATGTTCCTGGATAAGAGAGCACAAATCAAAAATGTGCTAAAAGGGGTCATTATACCATTGTTTACATGGAGATTGGAGATGTGTTCCTGGATAAGAGAGCACAAATCAAAAATGTGCTAAAAGGGGTCATTATACCATTGTTTGCAAGGAGATGTGTTCCTGGATAAGAAAGCGCTAATCAGAAATGTGCTAAAAGGGGTCATTATAACCATTGTTTACATGGAGATATGTTCCTGGATAAGAGAGCACTAATCAAAAATGTGCTAAAAGGGGTCATTATACCATTGTTTACATGGAGATGTGTTCCTGGATAAGAGAGCACTAATCAAAAATGTGCTAAAAGGGGTCATTATACCATTGTTTACATGGAGATTGGAGATGTGTTCCTGGATAAGAGAGCGCAAATCAAAAATGTGGTAAAAGGGGTCATTATACCATTGTTTACAGGGAGATGTGTTCCTGGATGAGAGAGCGCGAATCAAAAATGTGCTAAAAGGTGTCATTATACCATTGTTTACAGGGAGATGTGTTCCTGGATTAGAGAGCGCCAATCAAAAATGTGCTAAAAGGGGCATTATACAATTGGTTACATGGAGATGTGTTCCTGGATAAGAGAGCACGAATCAAAAATGTGCTAAAAGGTGTCATTATACCATTGTTTACAGGGAGATGTGTTCCTGGATAAGAGAGCACTAATCAAAAATGTGCTAAAAGGTGTCATTATACCATTGTTTACATGGAGATGTGTTCCTTGATAAGAGAGCGCAAATAAAAAATGTGCTAAAAGGGGTCATTATACCATTGTTTACATGGAGATGTGTTCCTGGATAAGAGAGCACGAATCAAAAATGTGCTAAAGGGGGGTCCATATACTGTTGTTTACATGGAGATATGTTCCTGGATAAGAGAGCGCAAATCAAAAATGTGCAAAAAGGGGTCATTATACCATTGTTTACATGGAGATATGTTTCCAAATAAGAGAGTGCGAATCAAAAATGTGCTAAAAAGGGTCATCATACCATTGTTTGCATGGCGATGTGTTCCTGGATAAGAGAGCACGAATCAAAAATGTGCTAAAGGGGGTTCACATACTGTTGTTTACATGGAGATATGTTCCTGGATAAGAGAGCGCCAATCAAAAATGTGCTAAAAGGGGTCATTTTACCATTGACCATGGAGATGTGTTCCTGGATAAGAGAGTGCGAATCAAAAATGTGCTAAAAGCGGTCATTATACCATGGTTTACATGGAGATGTGTTCCTAAATAAGAGAGCGCTCATCAAAAATATGCTAAAAGGGGTCATTATACCATTGTTTACATGGAGATATGTTCCTTGATAAGAGAGTGCTAAACAAAAATGTGCTAAAAGGGGTCATTATACCATTGTTTAAATGGAGATGTGTTCCTGGATAAGAGAGTGCAAATCAAAAATGTGCTAAAAGGGGTCATTATACCATTGTTTACATGGAGATTGGAGATGTGTTCCTGGATAAGAGAGCGGAAATCAAAAATGTGGTAAAAGGGGTCATTATACCATTGTTTACAGGGAGATGTGTTCCTGGATAAGAGAGCGCTAATCAAAAATGTGCTAAAAGGGGCATTATACAATTGTTTACATGGAGATGTGTTCCTGGATTAGAGAGCACGAATCAAAAATGTGCTAAAAGGTGTCATTATACCATTGTTTACAGGGAGATGTGTTCCTGGATAAGAAAGCGCTTATCATTAATGTGCTAAAAGGTGTCATTATACAATTGGTTACATGGAGATGTGTTCCTGGATAAGAGAGCACGAATCAAAAATGTGCTAAAAGGTGTAATTATACCATTGTTTACAGGGAGATGTGTTCCTGGATAAGAGAGCGCAAATAAAAAATGTGCTAAAAGGGGTCATTATACCATTGTTTAAATGGAGATGTGTTCCTGGATAAGAGAGCGCAAATAAAAAATGTGCTAAAAGGGGCATTATACCATTGTTTACATGGAGATATGTTCCTGGATAAGAGAGCGCTAATCAAAAATGTGCTAAAAGGTGTCATTATACCATTGTTTACAGGGAGATGTGTTCCTGGATAAGAGAGTGCTCATGAAAAATGTGCTAAAACGGGTCATTATACCATTGTTTACATGGAGATATGTTCCTGGATAAGAGAGCGTGAATCAAAAATGTGCCAAAAGGGGTCATTATACCATTGTTTACATGGAGGTATGTTCCTAAATAAGAGAGCGCCAATCAAAAATGTGCTAAAAGGGGTCATTATAACCATTGTTTACATGGAGATATGTTTCCAAATTAGAGAGTGCGAATCAAAAATGTGCTAAAAGGGGTCATTATAACCATTGTTTACATGGAGATGTGTTCCTGGATAAGAGAGCGCTAATCAAAAATGTGCTAAAAGGGGTCATTATACCATTGTTTACATGGAGATGTGTTCCTTGAAAAGCGAGCGCAAATAAAAAATGTGCTAAAAGAGGTCATTATACCATTGTTTAAATGGAGATGTGTTCCTGGATAAGAGAGCGCAAATAAAAAATGTTCTAAAAGGGGTCATTATACCATTGTTTAAATGGAGATGTGTTCCTGGATAAGAGAGCGCAAATCAAAAATGTGCTAAAAGGGGTCATTATACCATTGTTTACATGGAGATGTGTTCCTTGAAAAGAGAGCGCAAATAAAAAATGTGCTAAAAGAGGTCATTATACCATTGTTTAAATGGAGATGTGTTCCTGGATAAGAGAGCGCAAATAAAAAATGTTCTAAAAGGGGTCATTATACCATTGTTTAAATGGAGATGTGTTCCTAAATAAGAGAGTGCTTATCAAAAATGTGCTAAAAGGGGTCATTATAACCATTGTTTACATGGAGATGTGTTCCTGGATAAGAGAGCGCAAATCAAAAATGTGCTAAAAGGGGTCATTATACCGTTGTTTACATGGACATGTGTTGCTTGATAAGAGAGTGCTAAACAAAAATGTGCTAAAAGAGGTCATTATACCATCGTTTACATGGAGATGTGTTCCTGGATAAGAGAGCGCAAATCAAAAATGTGCTAAAAGGGGTCATTATACCGTTGTTTACATGGACATGTGTTGCTTGATAAGAGAATGCTAAACAAAAATGTGCTAAAAGAGGTCATTATACCATCGTTTACATGGAGATATGTTCCTTGATAAGAGAGTGCAAAACAAAAATGTGCTAAAAGGGGTCATTATACCGTTGTTTACATGGAGATGTGTTCCTTGATAAGAGAGTGCAAAACAAAAATGTGCTAAAAGGGGTCATTATACCGTCGTTTACATGGAGATATGTTCCTTGATAAAACAGTGCTAATCAAAAATGTGCTAAAAGGGGTCATTATGCCATTGTTTACATGGAGATATGTTCCTGGATAAGAGAGTGCAAATCAAAAATGTGCGAAAAGGGGTCATAATGCCATTGTTTACATGGAGATATGTTCCTGGATAAGAGAACGCTCATCAAAAATGTGCTAAAAGGGGTCATTATACCATTGTTTACATGGAGATATGTTCCTGGATAAGAGAGCACTAATCAAAAATGTGCTAAAAGGGGTCATTATACCATTGTTTACATGGAGATGTGTTCCTGGATAAGAGAGCACTAATCAAAAATGTGCTAAAAGGGGTCATTATACCATTGTTTACATGGAGATATGTTCCTGGATAAGAGAGCACTAATCAAAAATGTGCTAAAAGGGGTCATTATACCATTGTTTACATGGAGATTGGAGATGTGTTCCTGGATAAGAGAGCGCAAATCAAAAATGTGCTAAAAGGGGTCATTATACCATTGTTTGCAAGGAGATGTGTTCCTGGATAAGAAAGCGCTAATCAGAAATGTGCTAAAAAGGGTCATTATAACCATTGTTTACATGGAGATATGTTCCTGGATAAGAGAGCACTAATCAAAAATGTGCTAAAAGGGGTCATTATACCATTGTTTACATGGAGATGTGTTCCTGGATAAGAGAGCACTAATCAAAAATGTGCTAAAAGGGGTCATTATACCATTGTTTACATGGAGATTGGAGATGTGTTCCTGGATAAGAGAGCGCAAATCAAAAATGTGGTAAAAGGGGTCATTATACCATTGTTGACAGGGAGATGTGTTCCTGGATGAGAGAGCGCTAATCAAAAATGTGCTAAAAGGGGCATTATACAATTGTTTACCTGGAGATGTGTTCCTGGATAAGAGAGCACGAATCAAAAATGTGCTAAAAGGTGTCATTATACCATTGTTTACAGGGAGATGTGTTCCTGGATAAGAAAGCGCTAATCAGAAATGTGCTAAAAGGGGTCATTATACCATTGTTTACAGGGAGATGTGTTCCTGGATAAGAAAGCGCTAATCAGAAATGTGCTAAAAGGTGTCATTATACCATTGTTTACAGGGAGATGTGTTCCTGGATTAGAGAGCGCCAATCAAAAATGTGCTAAAAGGGGCATTATACAATTGGTTACATGGAGATGTGTTCCTGGATAAGAGAGCACTAATCAAAAATGTGCTAAAAGGTGTCATTATACCATTGTTTACAGGGAGATGTGTTCCTGGATAAGAGAGCACTAATCAAAAATGTGCTAAAAGGTGTCATTATACCATTGTTTACATGGAGATGTGTTCCTTGATAAGAGAGCGCAAATAAAAAATGTGCTAAAAGGGGTCATTATACCATTGTTTACATGGAGATGTGTTCCTGGATAAGAGAGCACGAATCAAAAATGTGCTAAAGGGGGGTCCATATACTGTTGTTTACATGGAGATATGTTCCTGGATAAGAGAGCGCAAATCAAAAATGTGCAAAAAGGGGTCATTATACCATTGTTTACATGGAGATATGTTTCCAAATAAGAGAGTGCGAATCAAAAATGTGCTAAAAAGGGTCATCATACCATTGTTTGCATGGAGATGTGTTCCTGGATAAAAGAGCACGAATCAAAAATGTGCTAAAGGGGGTTCACATACTGTTGTTTACATGGAGATATGTTCCTGGATAAGAGAGCACCAATCAAAAATGTGCTAAAAGGGGTCATTTTACCATTGACCATGGAGATGTGTTCCTGGATAAGAGAGTGCGAATCAAAAATGTGCTAAAAGCGGTCATTATACCATGGCTTACATGGAGATGTGTTCCTAAATAAGAGAGCGCTCATCAAAAATATGCTAAAAGGGGTCATTATACCATTGTTTACATGGAGATATGTTCCTTGATAAGAGAGTGCTAAACAAAAATGTGCTAAAAGGGGTCATTATACCATTGTTTAAATGGAGATGTGTTCCTGGATAAGAGAGTGCAAATCAAAAATGTGCTAAAAGGGGTCATTATACCATTGTTTACATGGAGATTGGAGATGTGTTCCTGGATAAGAGAGCGCAAATCAAAAATGTGCTAAAAGGGGTCATTATACCATTGTTTGCAAGGAGATGTGTTCCTGGATAAGAAAGCGCTAATCAGAAATGTGCTAAAAGGGGTCATTATAACCATTGTTGACATGGAGATGTGTTCCTAAATAAGAGAGCAATGAATGAATGCATGATCGTTTTAAGGCCATTTTCCCCGCTAAAGCGGGGGATCGCCTTGCGGGCCCAATGACAATCATGGTTCCCTATTTGAGGCAATGTTTTTATGGCCGGATGCCCTTCCTGACGCCAACCCTTAGTCACCTCATATGATGTGCAGGTATACGGTGTACCTATTCTAAACCGGGGTACACACCGGGATCATTCATCCCAGCAAGCTGGTACTCAAACGCAAGCTGGTCCTGGATAAGAGAGCACAAATCAAAAATGTGCTAAAAGGGGTCATTATAACCATTGTTTACATGGAGATGTGTTCCTGGATAAGAGAGCGCAAATCAAAAATGTGCTAAAAGGGGTCATTATACCATTGTTTACATGGAGATATGTTCCTAAATATGAGAGTGCTAATCAAAAATGTGCTAAAAGGGGTCATTATAACCATTGTTTGCATGGAGATATGTTCCTTGATAAGAGAGCGCTCTTCAAAAATGTGCAAAAAGGTCAATATACCATTGTTTACATGGAGATTGGAGATGTGTTCCTGGATAAGAGAGCGCTCATCAAAAATGTGCAAAAAGGGTCAATATACCATTGTTTACATGGAGATATGTTCCTTGATAAGAGAGTGCTAAACAAAAATGTGCTAAAAGGGGTCATCATACCATTGTTTACATGGAGATGTGTTCCTGGATAAGAGAGTGCAAATCAAAAATGTGCTTAAAGGGGTCATTATACCATTGTTTACATGGAGATATGTTCCTGGAGAAGAGAGTGCAAATCAAAAATGTGCTTAAAGGGGTCATTATACCATTGTTTACATGGAGATGTGTTCCTGGATAAGAGAGTGCAAATCAAAAATGTGCTAAAAGGGGTCATTATACCATTGTTTGCAAGGAGATGTGTTCCTGGATAAGAAAGCGCTAATCAGAAATGTGCTAAAAGGGGTCATTATAACCATTGTTTACATGGAGATATGTTCCTGGATAAGAGAGCACTAATCAAAAATGTGCTAAAAGGGGTCATTATAACCATTGTTTACATGGAGATGTGTTCCTGGATAAGAGAGTGCAAATCAAAAATGTGCTAAAAGGGGTCATTATACTCTTGTTTCCATGGAGATATGTTCCTGGATAAAAGAGCGCTGATCAAAAATGTGCTAAAAGGGGTATTATGCCATTGTTTACATGGAGATATGTTCCTTGATAAGAGAGTGCTAAACAAAAATGTGCTAAAAGGGGTCATTATACCATTGTTTAAATGCAGATGTGTTCCTGGATAAGAGAGTGCAAATCAAAAATGTGCTAAAAGGGGTCATTATACCATTGTTTACATGGAGATTGGAGATGTGTTCCTGGATAAGAGAGCGCAAATCAAAAATGTGGTAAAAGGGGTCATTATACCATTGTTTACAGGGGGATGTGTTCCTGGATAAGAGAGCGCTAATCAAAAATGTGCTAAAAGGGGCATTATACAATTGTTTACATGGAGATGTGTTCCTGGATAAGAGAGCACGAATCAAAAATGTGCTAAAAGGTGTCATTATACCATTGTTTACAGGGAGATGTGTTCCTGGATAAGAAAGCGCTTATCATTAATGTGCTAAAAGGTGTCATTATACCATTGTTTACAGGGAGATGTGTTCCTGGATTAGAGAGCGCCAATCAAAAATGTGCTAAAAGGGGCATTATACAATTGGTTACATGGAGATGTGTTCCTGGATAAGAGAGCACTAATCAAAAATGTGCTAAAAGGTGTCATTACACCATTGTTTACAGGGAGATGTGTTCCTGGATAAGAGAGCGCAAATAAAAAATGTGCTAAAAGGGGTCATTATACCATTGTTTAAATGGAGATGTGTTCCTGGATAAGAGAGCGCAAATAAAAAATGTGCTAAAAGGGGCATTATACCATTGTTTACATGGAGATATGTTCCTGGATAAGAGAGCGCTAATCAAAAATGTGCTAAAAGGTGTCATTATACCATTGTTTACAGGGAGATGTGTTCCTGGATAAGAGAGTGCTCATGAAAAATGTGCTAAAAGGGGTCATTATACCATTGTTTACATGGAGATATGTTCATGGATAAGAGAGCGTGAATCAAAAATGTGCCAAAAGGGGTCATTATACCATTGTTTACATGGAGGTATGTTCCTAAATAAGAGAGCGCCAATCAAAAATGTGCTAAAAGGGGTCATTATAACCATTGTTTACATGGAGATATGTTTCCAAATTAGAGAGTGCGAATCAAAAATGTGCTAAAAGGGGTCATTATAACCATTGTTTACATGGAGATGTGTTCCTGGATAAGAGAGCGCTAATCAAAAATGTGCTAAAAGGGGTCATTATACCATTGTTTACATGGAGATGTGTTCCTTGAAAAGCGAGCGCAAATAAAAAATGTGCTAAAAGAGGTCATTATACCATTGTTTAAATGGAGATGTGTTCCTGGATAAGAGAGCGCAAATAAAAAATGTTCTAAAAGGGGTCATTATACCATTGTTTAAATGGAGATGTGTTCCTGGATAAGAGAGCGCAAATCAAAAATGTGCTAAAAGGGGTCATTATACCATTGTTTACATGGAGATGTGTTCCTTGAAAAGAGAGCGCAAATAAAAAATGTGCTAAAAGAGGTCATTATACCATTGTTTAAATGGAGATGTGTTCCTGGATAAGAGAGCGCAAATAAAAAATGTTCTAAAAGGGGTCATTATACCATTGTTTAAATGGAGATGTGTTCCTAAATAAGAGAGTGCTTATCAAAAATGTGCTAAAAGGGGTCATTATAACCATTGTTTACATGGAGATGTGTTCCTGGATAAGAGAGCGCAAATCAAAAATGTGCTCAAAGGGGTCATTATACCGTTGTTTACATGGACATGTGTTGCTTGATAAGAGAGTGCTAAACAAAAATGTGCTAAAAGAGGTCATTATACCATCGTTTACATGGAGATGTGTTCCTGGATAAGAGAGCGCAAATCAAAAATGTGCTAAAAGGGGTCATTATACCGTTGTTTACATGGACATGTGTTGCTTGATAAGAGAGTGCTAAACAAAAATGTGCTAAAAGAGGTCATTATACCATCGTTTACATGGAGATATGTTCCTTGATAAGAGAGTGCAAAACAAAAATGTGCTAAAAGGGGTCATTATACCGTTGTTTACATGGAGATGTGTTCCTGGATAAAACAGTGCTAATCAAAAATGTGCTAAAAGGGGTCATAATGCCATTGTTTACATGGAGATATGTTCCTGGATCAGAGAACGCTCATCAAAAATGTGCTAAAAGGGGTCATTATACCATTGTTTACATGGAGATATGTTCCTGGATAAGAGAACGCTCATCAAAAATGTGCTAAAAGGGGTCATTATACCATTGTTTACATGGAGATATGTTCCTGGATAAGAGAGCACAAATCAAAAATGTGCTAAAAGGGGTCATTATACCATTGTTTACATGGAGATTGGAGATGTGTTCCTGGATAAGAGAGCGCAAATCAAAAATGTGCTAAAAGGGGTCATTATACCATTGTTTGCAAGGAGATGTGTTCCTGGATAAGAAAGCGCTAATCAGAAATGTGCTAAAAGGGGTCATTATAACCATTGTTTACATGGAGATATGTTCCTGGATAAGAGAGCACTAATCAAAAATGTGCGAAAAGGGGTCATTATACCATTGTTTACATGGAGATGTGTTCCTGGATAAGAGAGCACTAATCAAAAATGTGCTAAAAGGGGTCATTATACCATTGTTTACATGGAGATTGGAGATGTGTTCCTGGATAAGAGAGCGCAAATCAAAAATGTGGTAAAAGGGGTCATTATACCATTGTTTACAGGGAGATGTGTTCCTGGATGAGAGAGCGCTAATCAAAAATGTGCTAAAAGGTGTAATTATACCATTGTTTACAGGGAGATGTGTTCCTGGATAAGAAAGCGCTAATCAGAAATGTGCTAAAAGGTGTAATTATACCATTGTTTACAGGGAGATGTGTTCCTGGATTAGAGAGTGCCAATCAAAAATGTGCTAAAAGGGGCATTATACAATTGGTTACATGGAGATGTGTTCCTGGATAAGAGAGCACTAATCAAAAATGTGCTAAAAGGTGTCATTATACCATTGTTTACAGGGAGATGTGTTCCTGGATAAGAGAGCACTAATCAAAAATGTGCTAAAAGGGGTCATTATAACCATTGTTTACATGGAGATGTGTTCCTGTATAAGAGAGCGCTAATCAAAAATGTGCTAAAAGGGGTCATTATACCATTGTTTGCATGGAGATATGTTCCTTGATAAGAGAGCGCTCTTCAAAAATGTGCAAAAAGGTCAATATACCATTGTTTACATGGAGATATGTTCCTTGATAAGAGAGTGCTAAACAAAAATGTGCTAAAAGGGGTCATCATACCATTGTTTACATGGAGATGTGTTCCTGGATAAGAGAGTGCAAATCAAAAATGTGCTTAAAGGGGTCATTATACCATTGTTTACATGGAGATATGTTCCTGGAGAAGAGAGTGCAAATCAAAAATGTGCTTAAAGGGGTCATTATACCATTGTTTACATGGAGATATGTTCCTTGATAAGAGAGTGCGAAACAAAAATGTGCTAAAAGGGGTCATCATACCATTGTTTACATGGAGATATGTTCCTGGATAAGAGAGTGCAAATCAAAAATGTGCTTAAAGGGGTCATTATACCATTGTTTACATGGAGATATGTTCCTGGAGAAGAGAGTGCAAATCAAAAATGTGCTTAAAGGGGTCATTATACCATTGTTTACATGGAGATGTGTTCCTGGATAAGAGAGTGCAAATCAAAAATGTGCTAAAAGGGGTCATTATACCATTGTTTGCAAGGAGATGTGTTCCTGGATAAGAAAGCGCTAATCAGAAATGTGCTAAAAGGGGTCATTATAACCATTGTTTACATGGAGATATGTTCCTGGATAAGAGAGCACTAATCAAAAATGTGCTAAAAGGGGTCATTATAACCATTGTTTACATGGAGATGTGTTCCTGGATAAGAGAGTGCAAATCAAAAATGTGCTAAAAGGGGTCATTATACTCTTGTTTCCATGGAGATATGTTCCTGGATAAAAGAGCGCTGATCAAAAATGTGCTAAAAGGGGTATTATGCCATTGTTTACATGGAGATATGTTCCTTGATAAGAGAGTGCTAAACAAAAATGTGCTAAAATGGGTCATTATACCATTGTTTAAATGCAGATGTGTTCCTGGATAAGAGAGTGCAAATCAAAAATGTGCTAAAAGGGGTCATTATACCATTGTTTACATGGAGATTGGAGATGTGTTCCTGGATAAGAGAGCGCAAATCAAAAATGTGGTAAAAGGGGTCATTATACCATTGTTTACAGGGAGATGTGTTCCTGGATAAGAGAGCGCTAATCAAAAATGTGCTAAAAGGGGCATTATACAATTGTTTACATGGAGATGTGTTCCTGGATAAGAGAGCACGAATCAAAAATGTGCTAAAAGGTGTCATTATACCATTGTTTACAGGGAGATGTGTTCCTGGATAAGAAAGCGCTTATCATTAATGTGCTAAAAGGTGTCATTATACCATTGTTTACAGGGAGATGTGTTCCTGGATTAGAGAGCGCCAATCAAAAATGTGCTAAAAGGGGCATTATACAATTGGTTACATGGAGATGTGTTCCTGGATAAGAGAGCACTAATCAAAAATGTGCTAAAAGGTGTCATTACACCATTGTTTACAGGGAGATGTGTTCCTGGATAAGAGAGCGCAAATAAAAAATGTGCTAAAAGGGGTCATTATACCATTGTTTAAATGGAGATGTGTTCCTGGATAAGAGAGCGCAAATAAAAAATGTGCTAAAAGGGGCATTATACCATTGTTTACATGGAGATATGTTCCTGGATAAGAGAGCGCTAATCAAAAATGTGCTAAAAGGTGTCATTATACCATTGTTTACAGGGAGATGTGTTCCTGGATAAGAGAGTGCTCATGAAAAATGTGCTAAAAGGGGTCATTATACCATTGTTTACATGGAGATATGTTCCTGGATAAGAGAGCGTGAATCAAAAATGTGCCAAAAGGGGTCATTATACCATTGTTTACATGGAGGTATGTTCCTAAATAAGAGAGCGCCAATCAAAAATGTGCTAAAAGGGGTCATTATAACCATTGTTTACATGGAGATATGTTTCCAAATTAGAGAGTGCGAATCAAAAATGTGCTAAAAGGGGTCATTATAACCATTGTTTACATGGAGATGTGTTCCTGGATAAGAGAGCGCTAATCAAAAATGTGCTAAAAGGGGTCATTATACCATTGTTTACATGGAGATGTGTTCCTTGAAAAGCGAGCGCAAATAAAAAATGTGCTAAAAGAGGTCATTATACCATTGTTTAAATGGAGATGTGTTCCTGGATAAGAGAGCGCAAATAAAAAATGTTCTAAAAGGGGTCATTATACCATTGTTTAAATGGAGATGTGTTCCTGGATAAGAGAGCGCAAATCAAAAATGTGCTAAAAGGGGTCATTATACCATTGTTTACATGGAGATGTGTTCCTTGAAAAGAGAGCGCAAATAAAAAATGTGCTAAAAGAGGTCATTATACCATTGTTTAAATGGAGATGTGTTCCTGGATAAGAGAGCGCAAATAAAAAATGTTCTAAAAGGGGTCATTATACCATTGTTTAAATGGAGATGTGTTCCTGAATAAGAGAGTGCTTATCAAAAATGTGCTAAAAGGGGTCATTATAACCATTGTTTACATGGAGATGTGTTCCTGGATAAGAGAGCGCAAATCAAAAATGTGCTCAAAGGGGTCATTATACCGTTGTTTACATGGACATGTGTTGCTTGATAAGAGAGTGCTAAACAAAAATGTGCTAAAAGAGGTCATTATACCATCGTTTACATGGAGATGTGTTCCTGGATAAGAGAGCGCAAATCAAAAATGTGCTAAAAGGGGTCATTATACCGTTGTTTACATGGACATGTGTTGCTTGATAAGAGAGTGCTAAACAAAAATGTGCTAAAAGAGGTCATTATACCATCGTTTACATGGAGATATGTTCCTTGATAAGAGAGTGCAAAACAAAAATGTGCTAAAAGGGGTCATTATACCGTTGTTTACATGGAGATGTGTTCCTGGATAAAACAGTGCTAATCAAAAATGTGCTAAAAGGGGTCATAATGCCATTGTTTACATGGAGATATGTTCCTGGATCAGAGAACGCTCATCAAAAATGTGCTAAAAGGGGTCATTATACCATTGTTTACATGGAGATATGTTCCTGGATAAGAGAACGCTCATCAAAAATGTGCTAAAAGGGGTCATTATACCATTGTTTACATGGAGATATGTTCCTGGATAAGAGAGCACAAATCAAAAATGTGCTAAAAGGGGTCATTATACCATTGTTTACATGGAGATTGGAGATGTGTTCCTGGATAAGAGAGCGCAAATCAAAAATGTGCTAAAAGGGGTCATTATACCATTGTTTGCAAGGAGATGTGTTCCTGGATAAGAAAGCGCTAATCAGAAATGTGCTAAAAGGGGTCATTATAACCATTGTTTACATGGAGATATGTTCCTGGATAAGAGAGCACTAATCAAAAATGTGCTAAAAGGGGTCATTATACCATTGTTTACATGGAGATGTGTTCCTGGATAAGAGAGCACTAATCAAAAATGTGCTAAAAGGGGTCATTATACCATTGTTTACATGGAGATTGGAGATGTGTTCCTGGATAAGAGAGCGCAAATCAAAAATGTGGTAAAAGGGGTCATTATACCATTGTTTACAGGGAGATGTGTTCCTGGATGAGAGAGCGCTAATCAAAAATGTGCTAAAAGGTGTAATTATACCATTGTTTACAGGGAGATGTGTTCCTGGATAAGAAAGCGCTAATCAGAAATGTGCTAAAAGGTGTAATTATACCATTGTTTACAGGGAGATGTGTTCCTGGATTAGAGAGTGCCAATCGAAAATGTGCTAAAAGGGGCATTATACAATTGGTTACATGGAGATGTGTTCCTGGATAAGAGAGCACTAATCAAAAATGTGCTAAAAGGTGTCATTATACCATTGTTTACAGGGAGATGTGTTCCTGGATAAGAGAGCACTAATCAAAAATGTGCTAAAAGGGGTCATTATAACCATTGTTTACATGGAGATGTGTTCCTGTATAAGAGAGCGCTAATCAAAAATGTGCTAAAAGGGGTCATTATACCATTGTTTGCATGGAGATATGTTCCTTGATAAGAGAGCCCTCTTCAAAAATGTGCAAAAAGGTCAATATACCATTGTTTACATGGAGATATGTTCCTTGATAAGAGAGTGCTAAACAAAAATGTGCTAAAAGGGGTCATCATACCATTGTTTACATGGAGATGTGTTCCTGGATAAGAGAGTGCAAATCAAAAATGTGCTTAAAGGGGTCATTATACCATTGTTTACATGGAGATATGTTCCTGGAGAAGAGAGTGCAAATCAAAAATGTGCTTAAAGGGGTCATTATACCATTGTTTACATGGAGATATGTTCCTTGATAAGAGAGTGCTAAACAAAAATGTGCTAAAAGGGGTCATCATACCATTGTTTACATGGAGATATGTTCCTGGATAAGAGAGTGCAAATCAAAAATGTGCTTAAAGGGGTCATTATACCATTGTTTACATGGAGATATGTTCCTGGAGAAGAGAGTGCAAATCAAAAATGTGCTTAAAGGGGTCATTATACCATTGTTTACATGGAGATGTGTTCCTGGATAAGAAAGCGCTAATCAGAAATGTGCTAAAAGGTGTAATTATACCATTGTTTACAGGGAGATGTGTTCCTGGATTAGAGAGTGCCAATCGAAAATGTGCTAAAAGGGGCATTATACAATTGGTTACATGGAGATGTGTTCCTGGATAAGAGAGCACTAATCAAAAATGTGCTAAAAGGTGTCATTATACCATTGTTTACAGGGAGATGTGTTCCTGGATAAGAGAGCACTAATCAAAAATGTGCTAAAAGGGGTCATTATAACCATTGTTTACATGGAGATGTGTTCCTGTATAAGAGAGCGCTAATCAAAAATGTGCTAAAAGGGGTCATTATACCATTGTTTGCATGGAGATATGTTCCTTGATAAGAGAGCCCTCTTCAAAAATGTGCAAAAAGGTCAATATACCATTGTTTACATGGAGATATGTTCCTTGATAAGAGAGTGCTAAACAAAAATGTGCTAAAAGGGGTCATCATACCATTGTTTACATGGAGATGTGTTCCTGGATAAGAGAGTGCAAATCAAAAATGTGCTTAAAGGGGTCATTATACCATTGTTTACATGGAGATATGTTCCTGGAGAAGAGAGTGCAAATCAAAAATGTGCTTAAAGGGGTCATTATACCATTGTTTACATGGAGATATGTTCCTTGATAAGAGAGTGCTAAACAAAAATGTGCTAAAAGGGGTCATCATACCATTGTTTACATGGAGATATGTTCCTGGATAAGAGAGTGCAAATCAAAAATGTGCTTAAAGGGGTCATTATACCATTGTTTACATGGAGATATGTTCCTGGAGAAGAGAGTGCAAATCAAAAATGTGCTTAAAGGGGTCATTATACCATTGTTTACATGGAGATGTGTTCCTGGATAAGAGAGTGCAAATCAAAAATGTGCTAAAAGGGGTCATTATACCATTGTTTGCAAGGAGATGTGTTCCTGGATAAGAAAGCGCTAATCAGAAATGTGCTAAAAGGGGTCATTATAACCATTGTTTACATGGAGATATGTTCCTGGATAAGAGAGCACTAATCAAAAATGTGCTAAAAGGGGTCATTATAACCATTGTTTACATGGAGATGTGTTCCTGGATAAGAGAGTGCAAATCAAAAATGTGCTAAAAGGGGTCATTATACTCTTGTTTCCATGGAGATATGTTCCTGGATAAAAGAGCGCTGATCAAAAATGTGCTAAAAGGGGTATTATGCCATTGTTTACATGGAGATATGTTCCTTGATAAGAGAGTGCTAAACAAAAATGTGCTAAAAGGGGTCATTATACCATTGTTTAAATGCAGATGTGTTCCTGGATAAGAGAGTGCAAATCAAAAATGTGCTAAAAGGGGTCATTATACCATTGTTTACATGGAGATTGGAGATGTGTTCCTGGATAAGAGAGCGCAAATCAAAAATGTGGTAAAAGGGGTCATTATACCATTGTTTACAGGGAGATGTGTTCCTGGATAAGAGAGCGCTAATCAAAAATGTGCTAAAAGGGGCATTATACAATTGTTTACATGGAGATGTGTTCCTGGATAAGAGAGCACGAATCAAAAATGTGCTAAAAGGTGTCATTATACCATTGTTTACAGGGAGATGTGTTCCTGGATAAGAAAGCGCTTATCATTAATGTGCTAAAAGGTGTCATTATACCATTGTTTACAGGGAGATGTGTTCCTGGATTAGAGAGCGCCAATCAAAAATGTGCTAAAAGGGGCATTATACAATTGGTTACATGGAGATGTGTTCCTGGATAAGAGAGCACTAATCAAAAATGTGCTAAAAGGTGTCATTACACCATTGTTTACAGGGAGATGTGTTCCTGGATAAGAGAGCGCAAATAAAAAATGTGCTAAAAGGGGTCATTATACCATTGTTTAAATGGAGATGTGTTCCTGGATAAGAGAGCGCAAATAAAAAATGTGCTAAAAGGGGCATTATACCATTGTTTACATGGAGATATGTTCCTGGATAAGAGAGCGCTAAACAAAAATGTGCTAAAAGGTGTCATTATACCATTGTTTACAGGGAGATGTGTTCCTGGATAAGAGAGCGCAAATAAAAAATGTGCTAAAAGGGGTCATTATACCATTGTTTACATGGAGATATGTTCCTGGATAAGAGAGCGTGAATCAAAAATGTGCCAAAAGGGGTCATTATACCATTGTTTACATGGAGGTATGTTCCTAAATAAGAGAGCGCCAATCAAAAATGTGCTAAAAGGGGTCATTATAACCATTGTTTACATGGAGATATGTTTCCAAATTAGAGAGTGCGAATCAAAAATGTGCTAAAAGGGGTCATTATAACCATTGTTTACATGGAGATGTGTTCCTGGATAAGAGAGCGCTAATCAAAAATGTGCTAAAAGGGGTCATTATACCATTGTTTACATGGAGATGTGTTCCTTGAAAAGCGAGCGCAAATAAAAAATGTGCTAAAAGAGGTCATTATACCATTGTTTAAATGGAGATGTGTTCCTGGATAAGAGAGCGCAAATAAAAAATGTTCTAAAAGGGGTCATTATACCATTGTTTAAATGGAGATGTGTTCCTGGATAAGAGAGCGCAAATCAAAAATGTGCTAAAAGGGGTCATTATACCATTGTTTACATGGAGATGTGTTCCTTGAAAAGCGAGCGCAAATAAAAAATGTGCTAAAAGAGGTCATTATACCATTGTTTAAATGGAGATGTGTTCCTGGATAAGAGAGCGCAAATAAAAAATGTTCTAAAAGGAGTCATTATACCATTGTTTAAATGGAGATGTGTTCCTAAATAAGAGAGTGCTTATCAAAAATGTGCTAAAAGGGGTCATTATAACCATTGTTTACATGGAGATGTGTTCCTGGATAAGAGAGCGCAAATCAAAAATGTGCTCAAAGGGGTCATTATACCGTTGTTTACATGGACATGTGTTGCTTGATAAGAGAGTGCTAAACAAAAATGTGCTAAAAGAGGTCATTATACCATCGTTTACATGGAGATGTGTTCCTGGATAAGAGAGCGCAAATCAAAAATGTGCTAAAAGGGGTCATTATACCGTTGTTTACATGGACATGTGTTGCTTGATAAGAGAGTGCTAAACAAAAATGTGCTAAAAGAGGTCATTATACCATCGTTTACATGGAGATATGTTCCTTGATAAGAGAGTGCAAAACAAAAATGTGCTAAAAGGGGTCATTATACCGTTGTTTACATGGAGATGTGTTCCTGGATAAAACAGTGCTTATCAAAAATGTGCTAAAAGGGGTCATAATGCCATTGTTTACATGGAGATATGTTCCTGGATAAGAGAACGCTCATCAAAAATGTGCTAAAAGGGGTCATTATACCATTGTTTACATGGAGATATGTTCCTGGATAAGAGAACGCTCATCAAAAATGTGCTAAAAGGGGTCATTATACCATTGTTTACATGGAGATATGTTCCTGGATAAGAGAGCACAAATCAAAAATGTGCTAAAAGGGGTCATTATACCATTGTTTACATGGAGATTGGAGATGTGTTCCTGGATAAGAGAGCGCAAATCAAAAATGTGCTAAAAGGGGTCATTATACCATTGTTTACATGGAGATTGGAGATGTGTTCCTGGATAAGAGAGCGCAAATCAAAAATGTGCTAAAAGGGGTCATTATACCATTGTTTGCAAGGAGATGTGTTCCTGGATAAGAAAGCGCTAATCAGAAATGTGCTAAAAGGGGTCATTATAACCATTGTTTACATGGAGATATGTTCCTGGATAAGAGAGCACTAATCAAAAATGTGCTAAAAGGGGTCATTATACCATTGTTTACATGGAGATGTGTTCCTGGATAAGAGAGCACTAATCAAAAATGTGCTAAAAGGGGTCATTATACCATTGTTTACATGGAGATTGGAGATGTGTTCCTGGATAAGAGAGCGCAAATCAAAAATGTGGTAAAAGGGGTCATTATACCATTGTTTACAGGGAGATGTGTTCCTGGATGAGAGAGCGCGAATCAAAAATGTGCTAAAAGGGGCATTATACAATTGTTTACCTGGAGATGTGTTCCTGGATAAGAGAGCACGAATCAAAAATGTGCTAAAAGGTGTCATTATACCATTGTTTACAGGGAGATGTGTTCCTGGATAAGAAAGCGCTAATCAGAAATGTGCTAAAAGGTGTCATTATACCATTGTTTACAGGGAGATGTGTTCCTGGATTAGAGAGTGCCAATCAAAAATGTGCTAAAAGGGGCATTATACAATTGGTTACATGGAGATGTGTTCCTGGATAAGAGAGCACTAATCAAAAATGTGCTAAAAGGTGTCATTATACCATTGTTTACAGGGAGATGTGTTCCTGGATAAGAGAGCACTAATCAAAAATGTGCTAAAAGGTGTCATTATACCATTGTTTACATGGAGATATGTTTCCAAATAAGAGAGTGCGAATCAAAAATGTGCTAAAAAGGGTCATCATACCATTGTTTGCATGGAGATGTGTTCCTGGATAAGAGAGCACGAATCAAAAATGTGCTAAAGGGGGTTCACATACTGTTGTTTACATGGAGATATGTTCCTGGATAAGAGAGCGCCAATCAAAAATGTGCTAAAAGGGGTCATTTTACCATTGACCATGGAGATGTGTTCCTGGATAAGAGAGTGCGAATCAAAAATGTGCTAAAAGCGGTCATTATACCATGGTTTACATGGAGATGTGTTCCTAAATAAGAGAGCGCTCATCAAAAATATGCTAAAAGGGGTCATTATACCATTGTTTACATGGAGATATGTTCCTTGATAAGAGAGTGCTAAACAAAAATGTGCTAAAAGGGGTCATTATACCATTGTTTAAATGGAGATGTGTTCCTGGATAAGAGAGTGCAAATCAAAAATGTGCTAAAAGGGGTCATTATACCATTGTTTACATGGAGATTGGAGATGTCTTCCTGGATAAGAGAGCGCAAATCAAAAATGTGCTAAAAGGGGTCATTATACCATTGTTTGCAAGGAGATGTGTTCCTGGATAAGAAAGCGCTAATCAGAAATGTGCTAAAAGGGGTCATTATAACCATTGTTGACATGGAGATGTGTTCCTAAATAAGAGAGCAATGAATGAATGCATGATCGTTTTAAGGCCATTTTCCCCGCTAGAGCGGGGGATCGCCTTGCGGGCCCAATGACAATCATGGTTCCCTATTTGAGGCAATGTTTTTATGGCCGGATGCCCTTCCTGACGCCAACCCTTAGTCACCTCATATGATGCGCAGGTATACGGTGTACCTATTCTAAACCGGGGTACACACCGGGATCATTCATCCCAGCAAGCTGGTACTCAAACGCAAGCTGGTCCTGGATAAGAGAGCGCAAATCAAAAATGTGCTAAAAGGGGTCATTATAACCATTGTTTACATGGAGATGTGTTCCTGGATAAGAGAGCGCAAATCAAAAATGTGCTAAAAGGGGTCATTATACCATTGTTTACATGGAGATATGTTCCTAAATATGAGAGTGCTAATCAAAAATGTGCTAAAAGGGGTCATTATAACCATTGTTTACATGGAGATGTGTTCCTGTATAAGAGAGCGCTAATCAAAAATGTGCTAAAAGGGGTCATTATACCATTGTTTGCATGGAGATATGTTCCTTGATAAGAGAGCGCTCTTCAAAAATGTGCAAAAAGGTCAATATACCATTGTTTACATGGAGATATGTTCCTGGATAAGAGAGCGCTCATCAAAAATGTGCAAAAAGGGTCAATATACCATTGTTTACATGGAGATATGTTCCTTGATAAGAGAGTGCTAAACAAAAATGTGCTAAAAGGGGTCATCATACCATTGTTTACATGGAGATGTGTTCCTGGATAAGAGAGTGCAAATCAAAAATGTGCTTAAAGGGGTCATTATACCATTGTTTACATGGAGATATGTTCCTGGAGAAGAGAGTGCAAATCAAAAATGTGCTTAAAGGGGTCATTATACCATTGTTTACATGGAGATGTGTTCCTGGATAAGAGAGTGCAAATCAAAAATGTGCTAAAAGGGGTCATTATACCATTGTTTACATGGATATGTTCCTGGATAAGAGAGTGCAAATCAAAAATGTGCTAAAAGGGGTCATTTTACCATTGTTTACATGGAGATATGTTCCTAAATAAGAGAATGCGAATCAAAAATGTGCTAAAAGGGGTCATTATAACCATTGTTTACATGGAGATGTGTTCCTGGATAAGAGAGTGCAAATCAAAAATGTGCTAAAAGGGGTCATTATACTCTTGTTTCCATGGAGATATGTTCCTGGATAAAAGAGCGCTGATCAAAAATGTGCTAAAAGGGGTATTATGCCATTGTTTACATGGAGATATGTTCCTGGATAAGAGAGCGCAAATCAAAAATGTGCTAAAAGGGTCAATATACCATTGTTTACATGGAGATATGTTCCTGGATAAGAGAGCGCTCATCAAAAATGTGCTAAAAGGGTCAATATACCATTGTTTGCATGGAGATGTGTTCCTGCATAAGAGAGCGCTAATCAAAAATGTGCTAAAAGGGGTCATTATACAATTGGTTACATGGAGAAGTGTTCGTGGATAAGAGAGTGCAAATCAAAAATGTGCTAAAAGGGGTCATTATACCATTGTTTACATGGAGATATGTTCCTGGAAAAGAGAGTGCTCATGAAAAATGTGCTAAAAGGGGTCATTATACCATTGTTTACATGGAGATATGTTCCTAAATAAGAGAATGCTAATCAAAAAGGTGCTAAAAGGGGTCATTATAACCATTGTTTACATGGAGATGTGTTCCTGGATAAGAGAGTGCAAATCAAAAATGTGCTAAAAGGGGTCATTATACCATTGTTTCCATGGAGATATGTTCCTGGATAAGAGAGCGCTCATCAAAAATGTGCTAAAAGGGGTCATTATACTCTTGTTTCCATGGAGATATGTTCCTGGATAAAAGAGCGCTGATCAAAAATGTGCTAAAAGGGGTATTATGCCATTGTTTACATGGAGATATGTTCCTGGATAAGAGAGCGCAAATCAAAAATGTGCTAAAAGGGGTCATTATGCTATTGTTTACATGGAGATATGTTCCTGGATAAGAGAGCGCAAATCAAAAATGTGCTAAAAGGGGTCATTGTGCCATTGTTTACATGGAGATATGTTCCTGGATAAGAGAACGCTCATCAAAAATGTGCTAAAAGGGGCATTATACCATTGTTTACATGGAGATGTGTTCCTGGATAAGAGAGCGCTAATCAAAAATGTGCTAAAAGGGGCACTCTACCATTGTTTACATGGAGATGTGTTCCTGGATAAGAGAGCGTTGATCAAAAATGTGCTAAAAGGGGTCATTATACTATTGTTAACATGGAGATATGTTACTGGATAAGAGAGCGCAAATCAAAAATGTGCTAAAAGGGGCATTATACCATTGTTTATATGGAGATGTGTTCCTGGATAAGAGAGCGTTGATCAAAAATGTGCTAAAACTGGTCAATTTTACCATTGTTTACATGGAGATATGTTCCTGGATAAGAGAGCGCAAATCAAAAATGTGCTAAAAGGGGCATTATACCATTGTTTATATGGAGATGTGTTCCTGGATAAGAGAGCACGAATGAAAAATGTGATAAATGGGGTCCATATACTATTGTTTACATGGAGATATGTTCCCGGTTAAGAGAGCAAAAAAATGTGTGATCAAAAATGTGCTAAAAGTGGTCATTATACTATTGTTTACATGGAGATGTGTTCCAGGATAAGAGAGAGAAAATCAAAAATGTGCTAAAATGGGTCATTATACCATTGTTTACATGGAGATGTGTTCCAGGATAAGAGAGCGCGAATCAAAAATGTGCTGAAAGGGGTCATTATAACCATTGTTTACATGGAGATGTGTTCCTGTATAAGAGAGCGCTAATCAAAAATTGTGCTAAAAGGGGTCATTATACCATTGTTTACATGGAGATATGTTCCTTGACAAGAGAGCGCTCTTCAAAAATGTGCTAAAAGGGTCAATATACCATTGTTTACATGGAGATATGTTCCTGGATAAGAGAGCGCTCATCAAAAATGTGCTAAAAGGGTCAATATACCATTGTTTACATGGAGATGTGTTCCTGGATAAGAGAGCGCTAATCAAAAATGTGCTAAAAGGGGTCATCATACCATTGTATACATGGAGATATGTTCCTGGATAAGAGAGCGCTCATCAAAAATGTGCCAAAAGGGGTCATTCTACCATTGTTTACATGGAGATGTGTTCCTGGATAAGAGAGCGCTAATCAAAAATGTGCCAAAAGGGGTCATTATACCATTGTTTACATGGAGATGTGTTCCTTGATAAGAGAGTGCGAATCAAAAATGTACTAAAAGGGGTCATTATACCATTGTTTGCATGGAGATGTGTTCCTGCATAAGAGAGCGCTAATCAAAAATGTGCTAAAAGGGGTCATTATACAATTGGTTACATGGAGATGTGTTCGTGGATAAGAGAGTGCAAATCAAAAATGTGCTAAAAGGGGTCATTATACCATTGTTTACATGGAGATATGTTCCTGGAAAAGAGAGTGCTCATGAAAAATGTGCTAAAAGGGGTCATTATACCATTGTTTACGTGGAGATATGTTGCTAAATAAGAGAATGCTAATCAAAAATGTGCTGAAAGGGGTCATTATACCATTGTTTACATGGAGATATGTTCCTAAATAAGAGAGTGCAAATCAAAAATGTGCTTGTGATGAAATTGTACCAAAGTTGAACCCAGGTTTGGTGCTCCCTTAAACCGCTGGGCGGTGTCTATAAGACCTCGGACGTCCGCGACTCGAGGCCACTCCTGCGACATCATTATACAATGCCATGTAGAATTGAATGGTACGTACCCGCCTATATTCTAGGTTTGCTTGCATTGACTGATATATTCAATCTTTCTCATATGATGCCTAGATCCTGACATGTATGTTGCTTGATGTACTTTACAGAATGATGTACAGATCTGATTGAGATTAAACCATACATATGGAACACGTTGTAAATCTGGTTGATTTCCACAACACTTAATCTCAATCATGATCTTCGGGAATGGTGGGACACGGGTCTGGCGATGGCCGGATGAACGCTGATCTCAGACGAGCGTTTCCCGACATTCTCCGTGCTCCTACGCGGCCCACCTCGGAGAAGAATGACCAGCTGAGAGCCCATCGAGCCAGCTCCAGCCACGGAGCTCCGACGACTCTCGCTGCCGGTCTACCTCGACGGGACCGGAAGCGCAAGCATTTTGCGGAACCGCGCCGTCAAAGCGCGAACTGCTCTCCTGGGGCCCGGACGCCGGAGCAGGCATGACGGACTCCGGCAAGGCGCCTGCTGAAGGAGGCCACTGGGAAATGTCCTGGGCCGCAACCCCGTCGGAACGACGGACCCGCTTGGCGCCGAAGGTACGAGTCTAGCCTCGGTTGCTCGAAACGCTAACGGCTCCGTCCGAGAGAATCATCCTAGATTTGCGTGCCTCGGCCCGAGATGAGATTCCCACGCGAGTGATCACGACTCCCATGTCGGCCATGCCTCCACACGGCCGGCACACTCCAACCACTCGCTACTCGGTGGAATCGCCTCCTCCGCACGGGCCGGACACTCCGACCACTCGCTGCTCGGTGGAATCGCCTCCTCCGTGCGGGCCGGCACACTCCGACCACTCGCTGCTCGGTGGAATCGCCTCCTCCGCGCGGATCGCGCACTGCTCGTCGGGATCACGCCGTGCCTCACACGGCCGGCTCACCCTGACCACTCGCTTCTCGGTGGAACCACCTCCTCCACGCGAATCGCGCACTGCTCGTCGGAATCACGCCATGCCTCACACGGCCGGCTCACCCTGACCACTCGCTTCTCGGTGGAACCACCTCCTCCGCGCGAATCGCGCACTGCTCGTCGGAATCATGCCGTGCCTCACACGGCCGGCTCACCCTGACCACTCGCTTCTCGGTGGAACCACCTCCTCCGCGCGAATCGCGCACTGCTCGTCGGAATCACGCCGTGCCTCACACGGCCGGCTCACTCCAGCTGCTCGGTGGAATCACCTCCTTCACGCGAATCCCCTCGCTGCTCGGTGGAACCACCTCCTCAATCGCCTCCTCCACGCGAATCCCCTCGCTGCTCGGTGGAACCACCTCCTCCGCGCGAATCGCGCACTGCTCGTCGGAATCACGCTGTGCCTCACACGGCCGGCTCACTCCGGCTGCTCGGTGGAATCACCTCCTCCGCGCGAATCGTCGTGCACTGCACCCATCGCGTGCTAATACTCTGGGAGGCCCACCATTCCGATCGCTGCTCGGAATCACCTCCTCGCCGCGAAGCCGCACGTTGCTCCCTTCGCGGGCCCTACTCGGCGAGGCCGGCGATTCCTATCGCTGCTCGCCGGAATCACCTCCTCACGCACAAATCACGCGCTGCACCATCGCTGGATGGCATCCTCACTAGGCACGACGCGCCAGTCGCGCGCGCCGCATCTTCGCTGGATGGACCCCTTCTTCACACGAAGCGCATGCGATTCCCCTTGCTGGCACTACTCTGTGGCCCCGTTGCTGCTGGTCGGAATCCCACCTACGCATGGCTTCTCAGCGAGGCCGGCGAACACCGCTGCCCGGACTCGCCTCAACGCGTGAGGCTCGTTTGGCTCCACTCGGGGACTCGCCGAGCATGGTCTTCCTAAACTTTCATCTTCTTCCGCTGTCATAACCTTAATAAACAATCTTAAAGGGTTCTAAGGGGTTCACGGCACTCGGTGATTTGTGAAATGTGATTTGTGTTGGCGTGATGTATCGTATCATGCTAGATACTGTTGATAACTACCGCACTGCTGCCGCTATTCCCCCGCTTCAACCCCGGACAAACCCTGCCCGAAAGCCATCGAACAAGACGCTACTTCAGGCCTCTCGTGCGTCTCGTGCGTCTCGTGCGTGCGTCTCGTCTCAGCGTGCCACGCTGGCTCGACAGGCCGAGGACGACTTTCGGTTTCGCCAACGAACCGCACGTTCCCGAACCAATTGATGACGTCACCGACTAATCACGCGTTTGCTCTACGGCGTCATTAACGTAATTGCGTGCTTCACGCGATCTCATCGGGGATTCGTTTACATTTCCATGTACCTTGGTAAACTACGTACCAAATGTCCTTTACGTAAACGACGTAAACTACGTAACGCGGCGCTACCTCAAGGTCGCGCGCCCGCGCCGTTTAGGGAGAACACGGTGACCTCGTGAAATGGTGACATTGAGCGTCGCGCCCGACTCCCTTGTCACCTGCGCAAGTAACGGGGGCACCGTACTGCCTGCTCGCCCTTGACTCTGGGCTTGTTGTTTATCGGACAGAGCTCTTGGCTCGTATCCACGCACATTTCGAGACTGCGAGACGCCTCGTCTGATTCCATTTTCCCTCTGCCCCAGACTGACTGTGACTCAGACTGACCCAGACTGTGAAGGTCGTCTGACTTCGGTATGCAGCGCGCTGCTGCAACCTCGGTGGGGGGGGGGGGGGGGGGTGGGATCCCAGGAGGTTATTGTTGCTCGCCCGGATGCCGTCCGGTATGACGACTCCCACCTCGCCCCTTGTGGGGACCCAGGATGACGTCCATGGATGTCTTTGTGTCTTTGAGTGAGTCTTTGTGTCTTTGAGTGAGTCTTTGAGTCCATGGATGGTCGATCCGAGCCATTCAATGAAGGCGTTGAATGGATGGATTGGTCGGACATCCGTGGATGGTCAATTCAATGAAGGCGTTGAATGGATGGATTGGTCGGACATCCATGGATGGTCAATCCATCCGGGACATCTAGCATGGATGGACAATCCATCCGGGGCGATGGCTGTCTTTGGGTCTCTGAGTCTTTGCGTCCGTGGATGGTCGGATCCATCCGCGGTCCGGCTGGATCCGTGCCATGCAATGAAGGCGTTGAATGGATGGATCGGTCGGACATCCGTGAATGGCCAATCCATCCGGGACATCTAGCATGGCAATCATCTCGACATCTAGACAATCCATCCGGGACAACGCTGAGACAAACAAGGTTTGTCCAGCCGGGACTCTCTCTCGGTTTGTGAATGGGACAATTCAATTCGCTTTGAATGGGACAATCCTTCCATCCGGGGCATCCTCTCGGTAGCCGGTATAGCCGATCTTCTCCGATCCTCCGCGCGCTGTACAGCAGGACAGGATTGCCATATGCATCCCGGAGGTTCTGCGCGCTTCGCTGGAGAGGCGCGTTTCGGTCGTTTTTGTCGTCCATCCGGGACGTTCTCTCGGCAGCCGGTAAAGCCGGTCTTCTCCGATCCTCCGAGCGCTGTACTGCAGGACGGGATTGCCGTATGCATCGCGGAGGTTCTGCACGCTCCGCTGGGGAGGCGCGTTCCGGTCGTTTTGTGCGTCGTCGTAATCAGCCATGCCGGTCGTCCAGGCAGCCTTCGTTGGCCGCTCGTGTCTCGTGCGAAGGATCGCTGCCAACGGTAGATTCACGTGCCGAAACAAGAGTTTGTAATGCGTATGAGCTGCCGTCAGAGGACGCTCGAGTCTCGTGATTCAACAGGGCCGCTGCCGGTGTCGAGTAACTCTCGTTATGGCTCTCATCGATTCTCTCCCTCGGCAATTCCATGACATGGACCTAACATGGATCGATCATGTACCCTTGGGAGCCTAGGCAGGTACAGACTGCAATGGACTTACTGTAATGGCCTCCTGTCATGTCATCTTACTTACTGTTACAGCTTACTGTAATTCTTTACTGTACTTGCTTACTGTAATTCCATGACATGGACCTAACATGGATCGATCATGTACCCTTGGGAGCCTAGGCAGGTACAGACTGCAATGGACTTACTGTAATGGCCTCCTGTCATGTAACCTTACTTACGGTTACAGCTTACTGTAAAGAGGCTTACTGATTTACACATGTGTTGCATTGCGACGAATGGACATTCGCTCTTCGCCAAGGTACAACGTATCCTATCTAGCTACTGTGCCGACGACCCCGCTGTAAGACTAGACTATTGTGACCCACGTGACCGTCCCTCCCTTCGCCTGATACACCCCCGCCTGAAGCAGTGAAGGCACTGAGGTGCCCCTCCGACACCTGCCTCCAGCGGCTACTCCGAAGCAGGGGGGACTCCGGGCTTGGGGATGTCGTACCCGGTAGTTTCCGAACCTGTGTTGGCAGGGTAATTTCGCCACGCTGACCGCTATGGAAGGACCGACTGACTTTAAAGGGAAATATGTCTTTAACACCCCAATAATAAAATGATGACTTCCTCAATCCATTAATGCTGACGCGCACTCGCTTCCTGCCTAGCGGCAGTATAGTTCTAACGGTGGGGAGAATGTGATGAAATTGTACCAAAGTTGAACCCAGGTTTGGTGCTCCCTTAAACCGCTGGGCGGTGTCTATAAGACCTCGGACGTCCGCGACTCGAGGCCACTCCTGCGACATCATTATACAATGCCATGTAGAATTGAATGGTACGTACCCGCCTATATTCTAGGTTTGCTTGCATTGACTGATATATTCAATCTTTCTCATATGATGCCTAGATCCTGACATGTATGTTGCTTGATGTACTTTACAGAATGATGTACAGATCTGATTGAGATTAAACCATACATATGGAACACGTTGTAAATCTGGTTGATTTCCACAACAGTGCTTAAAGGGGCATTATACCATTGTTTACATGGAGATATGTTCCTGGATAAGAGAGTGCAAATCAAAAATGTGCTAAAAGGGGTCATTACGCCATTGTTTACATGGAGATTGGAGATGTGTTCCTGGATAAGAGAGCGCAAATCAAAAATGTGCTTAAAGTGGTCATTGTACCATTGTTTACATGGAGATGTGTTCCTGGATAAGAGAGTGCAAATCAAAAATGTGCTTAAAGGGGTCATTATACCATTGTTTACATGGAGATATGTTCCTGGATAAGAGAGTGCAAATCAAAAATGTGCTTAAAGGGGTCATTATACCATTGTTTACATGGAGATGTGTTCCTGGATAAGAGAGTGCAAATCAAAAATGTGCTAAAAGGGGTCATTATACCATTGTTTACATGGAGATATGTTCCTGGATAAGAGAGTGCAAATCAAAAATGTGCTAAAAGGGGTCATTATACCATTGTTTACATGGAGATATGTTCCTGGATAAGAGAATGCGAATCAAAAATGTGCTAAAAGGGGTCATTATAACCATTGTTTACATGGAGATGTGTTCCTGGATAAGAGAGTGCAAATCAAAAATGTGCTAAAAGGGGTCATTATACCATTGTTTACATGGAGATATGTTCCTGGATAAGAGAGCGCTCATCAAAAATGTGCTAAAAGGGGTCATTATACTCTTGTTTCCATGGAGATATGTTCCTGGATAAAAGAGCGCTGATCAAAAATGTGCTAAAAGGGGTCATTATGCCATTGTTTACATGGAGATATGTTCCTGGATAAGAGAGCGCAAATCAAAAATGTGCTAAAAGGGGTCATTGTGCCATTGTTTACATGGAGATATGTTCCTGGATAAGAGAACGCTCATCAAAAATGTGCTAAAAGGGGCATTATACCATTGTTTAAATGGAGATGTGTTCCTGGATAAGAGAGCGCTCATCAAAAATGTGCTAAATGGGGCATTCTACCATTGTTTACATGGAGATGTGTTCCTGGATAAGAGAGCGTTGATCAAAAATGTGCTAAAAGGGGTCATTATACTATTGTTTACATGGAGATATGTTACTGGATAAGAGAGCGCCAATCAAAAATGTGCTAAAAGTGGCATTATAATAATAATAATAATGCATTTATTTTATATAGCGCTTTTCAGGAAGCCCAAAGACGCTTCCATTGTTTACATGGAGATGTGTTCCTGGATAGGAGAGCGTTGATCAAAAATGTGCTAAAACTGGTCAATTTTACCATTGTTTACATGGAGATATGTTCCTGGATAAGAGAGCGCAAATCAAAAATGTGCTAAAAGGGGTCATTATGCCATTGTTTACATGGAGATATGTTCCTGGATAAGAGAGCGCAAATCAAAAATGTGCTAAAAGGGGTCATTGTGCCATTGTTTACATGGAGATATGTTCCTGGTTAGAGAACGCTCATCAAAAATGTGCTAAAAGGGGCATTATACCATTGTTTACATGGAGATGTGTTCCTGGATAAGAGAGCGCTCATCAAAAATGTGCTAAAAGGGGCATTCTACCATTGTTTACATGGAGATGTGTTCCTGGATAAGAGAGCGTTGATCAAAAATGTGCTAAAAGGGGTCATTATACTATTGTTTACATGGAGATATGTTACTGGATAAGAGAGCGCCAATCAAAAATGTGCTAAAAGTGGCATTATACCATTGTTTACATGGAGATGTGTTCCTGGATAAGAGAGCGTTGATCAAAAATGTGCTAAAACTGGTCAATTTTACCATTGTTTACATGGAGATATGTTCCTGGATAAGAGAGCGCAAATCAAAAATGTGCTAAAAGGGGCATTATACCATTGTTTATATGGAGATGTGGTCCTGGATAAGAGAGCACGAATGAAAAATGTGATAAATGGGGTCCATATACTATTGTTTACATGGAGATATGTTCCCGGTTAAGAGAGCAAAAAAATGTGTGATCAAAAATGTGCTAAAAGGGGTCATTATACTATTGTTTACATGGAGATGTGTTCCAGGATAAGAGAGAGAAAATCAAAAATATGCTAAAATGGGTCATTATACCATTGTTTACATGGAGATGTGTTCCAGGATAAGAGAGCGCGAATCAAAAATGTGCTAAAAGGGGTCATTATAACCATTGTATACATGGAGATGTGTTCCAGGATAAGAGAGAGAAAATCAAAAATGTGCTAAAATGGGTCATTATACCATTGTTTACATGGAGATGTGTTCCAGGATAAGAGAGCGCGAATCAAAAATGTGCTAAAAGGGGTCATTATAACCATTGTTTACATGGAGATGTGTTCCTGTATAAGAGAGCGCTAATCAAAAATTGTGCTAAAAGGGGTCATTATACCATTGTTTACATGGAGATATGTTCCTGGATAAGAGAGCGCTCATCAAAAATGTGCCAAAAGGGGTCATTATACCATTGTTTACATGGAGATGTGTTCCTTGATAAGAGAGTGCGAATCAAAAATGTACTAAAAGGGGTCATTATACCATTGTTTGCATGGAGATGTGTTCCTGCATAAGAGAGCGCTAATCAAAAATGTGCTAAAAGGGGTCATTATACAATTGGTTACATGGAGATGTGTTCGTGGATAAGAGAGTGCAAATCAAAAATGTGCTAAAAGGGGTCATTATACCATTGTTTACATGGAGATATGTTCCTGGAAAAGAGAGTGCTCATGAAAAATGTGCTAAAAGGGGTCATTATACCATTGTTTACGTGGAGATATGTTCCTAAATAAGAGAATGCTAATCAAAAATGTGCTAAAAGGGGTCATTATACCATTGTTTACATGGAGATATGTTCCTAAATAAGAGAGTGCAAATCAAAAATGTGCTTAAAGGGGCATTATACCATTGTTTACATGGAGATATGTTCCTGGAAAAGAGAGTGCAAATCAAAAATGTGCTAAAAGGGGTCATTACGCCATTGTTTACATGGAGATTGGAGATGTGTTCCTGGATAAGAGCGCGCAAATCAAAAATGTGCTTAAAGTGATCATTGTACCATTGTTTACATGGAGATGTGTTCCTGGATAAGAGAGTGCAAATCAAAAATGTGCTTAAAGGGGTCATTATACCATTGTTTACATGGAGATATGTTCCTGGATAAGAGAGTGCAAATCAAAAATGTGCTTAAAGGGGTCATTATACCATTGTTTACATGGAGATGTGTTCCTGGATAAGAGAGTGCAAATCAAAAATGTGCTAAAAGGGGTCATTATACCATTGTTTACATGGAGATATGTTTCTGGATAAGAGAGTGCAAATCAAAAATGTGCTAAAAGGGGTCATTATACCATTGTTTACATGGAGATATGTTCCTGGATAAGAGAATGCGAATCAAAAATGTGCTAAAAGGGGTCATTATAACCATTGTTTACATGGAGATGTGTTCCTGGATAAGAGAGTGCAAATCAAAAATGTACTAAAAGGGGTCATTATACCATTGTTTGCATGGAGATGTGTTCCTGCATAAGAGAGCGCTAATCAAAAATGTGCTAAAAGGGGTCATTATACAATTGGTTACATGGAGATGTGTTCGTGGATAAGAGAGTGCAAATCAAAAATGTGCTAAAAGGGGTCATTATACCATTGTTTACATGGAGATATGTTCCTGGAAAAGAGAGTGCTCATGAAAAATGTGCTAAAAGGGGTCATTATACCATTGTTTACGTGGAGATATGTTCCTAAATAAGAGAATGCTAATCAAAAATGTGCTAAAAGGGGTCATTATACCATTGTTTACATGGAGATATGTTCCTAAATAAGAGAGTGCAAATCAAAAATGTGCTTAAAGGGGCATTATACCATTGTTTACATGGAGATATGTTCCTGGAAAAGAGAGTGCAAATCAAAAATGTGCTAAAAGGGGTCATTACGCCATTGTTTACATGGAGATTGGAGATGTGTTCCTGGATAAGAGCGCAAATCAAAAATGTGCTTAAAGTGATCATTGTACCATTGTTTACATGGAGATGTGTTCCTGGATAAGAGAGTGCAAATCAAAAATGTGCTTAAAGGGGTCATTATACCATTGTTTACATGGAGATATGTTCCTGGATAAGAGAGTGCAAATCAAAAATGTGCTTAAAGGGGTCATTATACCATTGTTTACATGGAGATGTGTTCCTGGATAAGAGAGTGCAAATCAAAAATGTGCTAAAAGGGGTCATTATACCATTGTTTACATGGAGATATGTTTCTGGATAAGAGAGTGCAAATCAAAAATGTGCTAAAAGGGGTCATTATACCATTGTTTACATGGAGATATGTTCCTGGATAAGAGAATGCGAATCAAAAATGTGCTAAAAGGGGTCATTATAACCATTGTTTACATGGAGATGTGTTCCTGGATAAGAGAGTGCAAATCAAAAATGTGCTAAAAGGGGTCATTATACCATTGTTTACATGGAGATATGTTCCTGGATAAGAGAGCGCTCATCAAAAATGTGCTAAAAGGGGTCATTATACTCTTGTTTCCATGGAGATATGTTCCTGGATAAAAGAGCGCTGATCAAAAATGTGCTAAAAGGGGTCATTATGCCATTGTTTACATGGAGATATGTTCCTGGATAAGAGAGCGCAAATCAAAAATGTGCTAAAAGGGGTCATTGTGCCATTGTTTACATGGAGATATGTTCCTGGATAAGAGAACGCTCATCAAAAATATGCTAAAAGGGGCATTATGCCATTGTTTACATGGAGATATGTTCCTGGATAAGAGAGCGTTGATCAAAAATGTGCTAAAAGGGGTCATTATACTATTGTTTACATGGAGATATGTTACTGGATAAGAGAGCGCCAATCAAAAATGTGCTAAAAGTGGCATTATACCATTGTTTACATGGAGATGTGTTCCTGGATAAGAGAGCGTTGATCAAAAATGTGCTAAAACTGGTCAATTTTACCATTGTTTACATGGAGATATGTTCCTGGATAAGAGAGCGCAAATCAAAAATGTGCTAAAAGGGGTCATTATGCCATTGTTTACATGGAGATATGTTCCTGGATAAGAGAGCGCAAATCAAAAATGTGCTAAAAGGGGTCATTGTGCCATTGTTTACATGGAGATATGTTCCTGGATAAGAGAACGCTCATCAAAAATGTGCCAAAAGGGGCATTATAACATTGTTTACATGGAGATGTGTTCCTGGATAAGAGAGCACAAATGAAAAATGTGATAAATGGGGTCCATATACTATTGTTTACATGGAGATATGTTCCCGGTTAAGAGAGCAAAAAAATGTGTGATCAAAAATGTGCTAAAAGGGGTCATTATACTATTGTTTACATGGAGATGTGTTCCAGGATAAGAGAGAGAAAATCAAAAATGTGCTAAAAGGGGTCATTATACTATTGTTTACATGGAGATGTGTTCCAGGATAAGAGAGAGAAAATCAAAAATGTGCTAAAATGGGTCATTATACCATTGTTTACATGGAGATGTGTTCCTGGATAAGAGAGCGCTAATCAAAAATGTACTAAAAGGGGTCATTTTACCATTGTTTACATGGAGATGTGTTCCTGGATAAGAGAGCGCTCATCAAAAATGTACTAAAAGGGGTCATTATACCATTGTTTACATGGAGATGTTCCTGGATAAGAGAGCGCTAATCCAAAATGTACTAAAAGGGGTCATTATACCATTGTTTACATGGAGATGTGTTCCTGGATAAGAGAGCAATGAATGAATGATCGTTTTCAGACCATTTTCCCCGCTGGAGCGGGGGTTAGCCTTGCGGGCCCCATGACAATCATGGTTCCCTGTTTGAGGCAATGTTTTTATGGCCGGATGCCCTTCCTGACGCCAACCGTTAGTCGCCTCTTACGATGCGCAGGTATATGGTGTACCTATTCTAAACTGGGGTACACACCGGGATCATTCATCCCAGCAGGCTGGTACTCAAACGCAAGCTGGTCCTGGATAAGAGAGCGCAAATCAAAAATGCGGTAAAGGATCTGGACCTGAACCACCATCGAATCGGCTTGTTCTGGGCACTTAATCAGCTCATCCACCAAGTTTTGTCACAAGTCGTCCACAACTTTTTGAAATATCTTTCCATATATCGTCACTGGCCCTATCACGCAATGGTGAAGAATCACTAAATTTTTTTCAATTCTCGTATCCACATGTGTCTTCAGATAGTCACCAAATTTTGTCCGAATCCGTCTTCAACATTTTGAGATATCCTGTTTTCCAACAAATGGACAGACAGACAGGGGTGAAAACATAACCTCCATCTACCTTCGGTGTTGGAGGCAAATACTACAACCTGAATATATTTGCATCTCTATCACATACCAGGTCCAATAGAAGGTAGACAGACTCTCGGTTTCTAGTTGTCAGCTTGTCCGTTTCTTGACCAATTTTGAGCAAGCTGGATGATGCCAGCTAATGGGGAAAAACAACCATTACTGCGATTAGTTCACGAGTTCCACAACATCATGTCAAAATAAATATTAAAGAAGCATTCCTTTCCCAAAACAATATTGCAGATAATAATGTGGTTGTCCATAAAATTGGTGCATATCCAAGATGAACACTAAAATTGCAATGAAACAAACACCAGGACAATACTGTGCCATGTGCAAGGATGAGCCATCGTATTTTAGTTAACACAAACACGTTTTATAATTGTGTAATTTTTAAAATCCCTGCACACTCTGTGACCAAGAGTGCTCTCTGACCAAGAGTGCACCGTGTTTGTAAAGTGCCACTCTTTCAAAGGACGTCTGGTTCCACATCAGTGTTCATAAAAACTTACGGCAAGGAATTCTTTGAGTCTCTCCTCCACGTTGCCTTTATTGATTGTGAATAGGGCCGCTGCCAGCTGGTTTATGGCTGTAGCCAAACAGTGGATGTTGTTCTGGTGACCTAAATAAAAGCCAAACATGTAAAAACAAATGTGCATTATGTGCCACAATCATTACGTGTAACAATCATTACGAGTAACAATCATTACGAGTAACAATCATTATGTGTAACAATCATTATGTGCAACAATCATTACGTGTAACAATCATTATGTGTAACAATCATTACGTGTAACAATCATTATGTGTAACAATCATTATGTGTAACAATCATTATGTGTAACAATCATTATGTGTAACAATCATTACGAGTAACAATCATTATGTGTAACAATCATTATGTGCAACAATCATTACGTGTAACAATCATTATGTGTAACAATCATTACGTGTAACAATCATTATGTGTAACAATCAATCATTATGTGTAACAATCAATCATTATGTGTAACAATCATTATGTAACAATCATTATGTGTAACAATCATTATGCATAACAAAACGATGAGAACAACACGACTTCACGACTTAGCCCATGAATTGCAATCCTTGACTGAAATAGGGGGTGGGAGGGTGGACACTTGAAAAAAATAACACACACACACACACACACACACACACACACACACACACACACACACACACACACACACACACACACACACACACACACACACACACACACACACACACACACACACACACACACACACACACACACACCAATGGTTAGTGCTTCAGGGCTAGTTATGTAACAGAATGAGACCTCGCTGGATTCACGTGAGGTCAGCCTGGAAACTGGAATGGAGACGATAGGCAGTCACCTGTGAGGTACAGTGTGAGCAGTGTGCCAGGTGTCCAAGGGCAGGTTTATTCTGCAATCTCTCCTTCTGAATGGCAGTAAAGATTTCCAGGCCATCTCTGTGCACCGATAGCCACAGGCCTCTCGTTTAAGCCATTTTGTACCATGCCAACTCATCAACCTTGAAGTTATTCAGGTCTTGTTCTCCACCTCAACCATAGCCCGTGGACAGGGCATCTCTGCAGCAACCATCCAAATATGAGCTGCATAGGGCTCATGTGATCATTCATCCTCATCACATGAGCTATCCATCACAGTCTGTATTCAGCAGAATTCCCTCCAAAGACCAGTGATCAAATCCAAAAGACTTCCTGATTTGCTCTATTTCCATGTGCTTCTTTATCTGCTGTTCTCTGGTGATGCCAATGATGCCCTGAATTTACAAATTATGGAAAACCCCAAAGCTTCTTGGTGATCTTACTCCTGTCGAGGATTCACAGAGAAGCACTCTTAAGACTAAAGTGATACTAACTGCTTCATGGTGCCTGAAAGATCCCTTAAAAGACCCCTACATCTAGTACACCTACAGCTCTTGAAGCACAATCCATAATCCATTGTATGTCTTTCCACATCCCTACTACTGTTTGTCTTATTAACTCAGTTAACACCACAACGGTTCTCTTACCATATAGGCAAGTTGTTACCATACACCAACCCTGCCTTGCTTCCAAAGCCTCTGCCAATGACATGAAAGGCCTCTCAACACCCAAGTTACTGACTTTCTCAACTGTCGGAGCTAACACATGGCTCTCAACACACAAGTTACTGACTTTCTCAACTGTCGGAGCTAACACATGGCTCTCAACACACAAGTTACTGACTTTCTCAACTGTCAGAGCTAACACATGGCTCTCAACACACAAGTTACTGACTTTCTCAACTGTCGGAGCTAACACATGGCTCTCAACACACAAGTTACTGACTTTCTCAACTGTCGGAGCTAACACATGGCTCTCAACACACAAGTTACTGACTTTCTCAACTGTCGGAGCTAACACAGGGCTCTCAACACACAAGTTACTGACTTTCTCAACTGTCGGAGCAAACACATGGCTCTCAACACACAAGTTACTGACTTTCTCAACTGTCGGAGCTAACACATGGCTCTCAACACACAAGTTACTGACTTTCTCAACTGTCGGAGCTAACACAGGGCTCTCAACACACAAGTTACTGACTTTCTCAACTGTCGGAGCTAACACATGGCTCTCAACACACAAGTTACTGACTTTCTCAACTGTCGGAGCTAACACATGACTCTCAACACACAAGTTAGTGACTTTCTCAACTGTCGGAGCTAACACATGGCTCTCAACACACAAGTTACTGACTTTCTCAACTGTCAGAGCTAACACATGGCTCTCAACACACAAGTTACTGACTTTCTCAACTGTCGGAGCTAACACATGGCTCTCAACACACAAGTTACTGACTTTCTCAACTGTCGGAGCTAACACATGGCTCTCAACACACAAATTACTGACTTTCTCAACTGTCAGAGCTAACACATGGCTCTCAACACACAAGTTACTGACTTTCTCAACTGTCAGAGCAAACACATGGCTCTCAACACACAAGTTACTGACTTTCTCAACTGTCGGAGCTAACACATGGCTCTCAACACACAAGTTACTGACTTTCTCAACTGCCGGAGCTAACACATGGCTCTCAACAGAATACTCTCATCTCCTCTCCCTGTCAAGGGTGGAGTGCCAAAAGCAGCGTCTTGGGCCCAGTCCTAATCATCACCTTCAACAATCTTTCTGACTCGATGGAAAATCCTTTTTATCTCCTTGCTGATGACACCACTCTCTGCCTTAGCATGCGTCATCCTTCAGATAGCAGGCAGCAGTCTCTTCAGAAATTGATAGAAGCACGCTCTGGTCCTCTACACTTGGAATATGTCTTTCAACCCTGACAAATCTGACACGCTGACCATCTGGAAAACTCTCCCATATAATTCCTTACGAATCCTCTTCAAGTTGAATCACTCAAACGTTTAGGTTTCACTATCACCCATGATCCTTAGCCTGGTGTTGGCTTAGCGGTTAGGGTGCAGACTTGGGATCCTAGGATCCTGGGTTTGAATCCCGGTTGATCGCTGAATTGCCGCCAGGGGGGTTGACTCAGCCTGTCAACCTCCCGAGGTCGGCAAATTGAGTACCAGCTTGCTGGGATGAATGATCCAGGTGTGTACCCCGATTTAGAATAGGTACACCGTATCCTTGCGCATCGTAAGAGGCGAATGGAGGTTGGCATCAGGAAGGGCATCCGGCCATAAAAACATTGCCGCAAACTGGGAACCATGATTGTCATGGGGCCCGCAAGGCTAGCCTCCGCTCTAGCGGGGAAAAATGGCCTTAAAACGATCATTCATTCATTCATTTCATCACCCATGATCTTTCTTGGGCAAACCACATTTCTAAATCGGTCTCCAAAACCAGCCAAATGTGCATCTTCCATCATGCAAGGTCTTTCCTTGGCAGACCTGAACTTTTATCTACTTACAAGGAAGGCCTTCATCTGCATCTTGATGGAATACTGCCCTCACCTGTATGCCATCCCCACTCTTGGTATCTCCTGTGATGAAGCTGAATCTCTGGACCTATCACTGTTACAGTGCGTCGAGGTCGAGGTGGGTGGTCTCTGTCTTCTAACACCTCCCTTTTGGCCTTGCTCCTCCTAAAATGCAGTTGAAACTGCTAAAATCCAGACTCACTACTCACCTCCACTTATTTGTTCCTCTTTTTTCTTACCTGGAGAATCAACTTCCTCTGTCTCTTCCATGTCATTCTTCCCTCCAGGGCTTTAGGACAGCTGTTCACCACCATCTCAGGTCATCCCCCCATCCACAACCACCACTAACCCTCCCCAACCCCAATTGTTTTTGAGTTTACAGCTTTTCCTTCCACTTTTGTGATGAACATTTTGAGGCTGAAGCCATCTTGTGTCCTCACATTGCCCACATTCTTCCCCAGGTACCTTGTCCCTCCAAGTCTTCCTTTATTTTGTCCCTCAACCCTGCTGACTGTTGTTGGTATTGTTACGTGCTCCTCCCCAAACCCCGGTCAGGGTGTACCTCCGAGCCCCGAGAGGAGTCACGGCAGAAAGATGTGTTATTCTGTATGTCAAAGATCAATGGTGAAGCCACACCAATTGTTACCAACAAACAAATTTTGTATTAAGATCACACAAGAATAACAGTACAACAATAATAGTCATCAAAAGTACAATCAATATATATCATTCCTATGATGGTACCATCAGGTTCATACAATATAACTCACTGTGCTCCAAGTGAGCGAAAAGAAGAACATTCCCAATGTCTCTATTCCAAGCTTCAAGCCAATGTTGATTCCGGTTTCACGCCAAAGTCGATCCGCTCCAGCGATCGTCAGAACGATGTCCAATCGAGACCAGAATCCCGTTCGGATGACAGTCACAGTCCCACTGCCAAAGCTGCGCAAAGGCACCCTCCAGGCGACTGGGAAATCCAAAGGCGCCCTCCACGCGACTGGGAAATCACACCCTCGGGTATGGACGTTTCACGGCTCCCAATCGGCGAACCGCAGATTTTCCACTCAAAAACCACGTCTCACACACACACACACACACACACACACACACACCAGATCCACGTCTGAATGCGGTGACAATGATTAAAGCGAGGCGAAAAACCTTGCGATGCGCAAAGCACGCGAGTCAAAATGGCCGACGGCCCGTTCTCGTGGCGTAACGGCACTCCAACGATTCTCTTCGGAATCGACCGCAAAACCTGGCACGCAGGTTGATCTGTCACAGCGATAACAACTCTGTCGCAGGAATCCCTCTCCCGGGAAACCCAAAGTTCACTCGTGACTCTCGTTCGGCAACGTTCGCTCCAGACCTCAAAGCAACTAGGCTTCTTCTCCGACTCACCCGCTCCGCCTTCTCCTCCTCCTCCTCTTCCTCTTCCTCTTTGTCGTCGTCCGGTTCCGGTTTCATTTAAAACATTAAGTTTTTTACCTTTTGAAAATAGTAACCTCTATTTCCCTCAAACGACAACAATAATAGTACATGGAATCAAAAATGTTTACAGTGGATGAAAACCACAACAACGGAAGGGACGAATCCGTAAACAGTATGTTCCCCACATTATGGAGGAGGAGGAGGAGGTCCCTCTTCCTATTGTTATTTTATTTCCGTTACGTCCTGATCCATTCTGTGTTCTTTCTACCCCCTCCATGAGATTCAAATCTGTATACAAAAAACAAAAACAATCCAAAAGCATTTTAATGGAATTGGAGATGCAAGACTGAAACCCCAACCTGGATGATCAACCAAAAACATTACTCTATAAATAGCGAATCAAACATAATGTCAAAAGTACATTTATTTTTAATGAGTTCAATAGAATGTTGTTCATAGCCGTGGGAAGCAAGCAGGAGCTGATATTTCATACATTAACCCTCGATCAGAGCAAACGATGGAACCTGGATTGGGGGTAGGGGAGTTTATGAAGGGGTGTGGAATTGATGATTGGGGGGGGGGGGGTACAGGTAGTGGAGGAGGGAGGGGGAGATTGAATGCAACAAACCTTCCAGTGTGGGGCTGTACTGAGAGGTAGGCAAGCTTGCTAAAGATGGCAGCGAAACTGCTACAAACACCATGAGCAGGCAGGCAAACTTGTACTCATCCTCTGCATTTGATTCTGCAAAAATCAAATTAATACACAAACCCTGAAGAAGAATGGCAAATAGACATTGGACGATAGCGCAACAGTAACACAGTAATATCTAGAGAGTTCATAGAACACGATACCCCACACAGTGTTTGAGTGTATACAGGAGGGCCTTGCCGTACCCAGGGTTTACGTTCTTGAAAATCTCCATCAACCACAAATTCCCAAACTTAGGGGGTAATGGGGAAAATAGAGTTTGGGACTTTAACTTGAGACGTTGGCCAAACATTACCCTTCATGAACACGTTTGTACATTGTTTTGTGCTATTTATTTTCATGAATAAAATAGTTATTAAGAACATCAAATAAAGTATTATTTTATTGAGTTATTAATAACATGAAATGTATCTTTAATAATAATGATGATAAACTTGACCAAATAACACGATGGCGATGTTGATGATGGCGACAATAAACACGAGTTGATGGACAAGATGATGATGTTGGAGAGTTTGAGGGGTTTATTAGGTGAATGTTCATAAATGTGCACTGCATATATGTACATATACGTTCATACATGTAAACTGCATAATGCACATATACGTTCATACATGTGCACTGCATATATACACATATACGTTCATACATGTACACTGCATATATGCACATATACGTTCATACATGAACACTGCATATATGCACATATACGTTCATACATGTACACTGCATATATGCACATATACGTTCATACATGCACACTGCATATATGCACATGTACGTTCATACATATACACTGCATATATGTACAAATACGTTCATACATGTGCACTGCATATATGTACATATACGTTCATACATGTGCACTGCATATATGCACATATACGTTCATTCATGTACACTGCATATATGTACATATACGTTCATACATGTACACTGCATACATGCACATATACGTTCATACATGTGCACTGCATATATGCACATATACGTTCATACATGTACACTGCATATATGTACATATACGTTCATACATGGACACTGCATACATGTACACTGCATATATGCACATATACGTTCATACATGTGCACTGCATATATGTACATATACGTTCATACATGAACACTGCATATATGCACATACACGTTCATACATGTACACTGCATATATGCACATATACGTTCATACATGTACACTGCAAATATGCACATACACGTTTACATGTGCACTGCATATATGCACATATACGTTCATACATGTACACTGCATATATGCACATATACGTTCATACATGTACATACACACCCCTAACCCCAATGAATGCATACATTTTAATTAATTAGGTGAACAAATGTTGAAAATAGTTCGCCAACCCACGTTTATTTGAGCAAATTGACCGCAATGTGCAAATCTTGCCTCAATAAATTCATCCTGGTAACCAAGAAAGCAAATCCAAGAAAGGGAAACCGACATATGGCAAGCCCTCCCCGTAGACGCCCTTAGGGCCCCATTTGTAGGTCACCTGGAACGTAGTTCCGGGTAGCTTATGCAATAGCGCGTTGTCCGTCCGTCAGTCCGTAAGCACTTGCACCTTCTCCGAAACCGCTGATGGGATTGCGACCAAACTTGGCACAAATGATATTTGGTATGTTGCAACTCAAGTTTGTTCACAGCACTAAAAATTGGTGTCAAAGGGGGGTTTACGAGGGGTCAAAGTAGGCCAGCTTTGATCTCCCCCCCCCCCCCCCCACCCCCCAAAATAGGTATTTGCTTTCTTCTCTGAAACTACACACACAATTTCGATGAAACTTGATCACAACCTTCACCACCCATGATGTACCAAAGTTTGTTCACGGAATTTAACAAAATCGGGCCCATGCATCTTGTTTTTTGGGGTTCGGGGGGGGGGGGGGGGGGGGTTCCCTCCGGAAAATTGGTATTTGCTTTATTCTCAGAAACTACACACAGCTTTGATGAAACTTGACTACAGCCTTCATCACCTGCGACGTACATAAAATGTTTTACCAACATCAATTGTCACACCAATGTTTGTTCACAGCATTAAAAAACAGGATTGAAGGGGGTGTGCGAGGTACCCTCTAAAATAGGTATTTTCTCTCCTCTCCAAAATGACGCACACACTTTTGATAAAACTTGATCACAACCTTCATGTTCACAGCATTACAAATATTGGGGTCTAAGAGGGCTATAGGGTGTGGTGGTTGGCCCCAAAATAAGGATTTTTTGTTTAGAGTAATGAACACGATTAAATAATTAAATTGATCAATGTGGGAAAATTACACGCCCAGACCAGGAATTGAACCCGGGTCCTCTGGTGACCGTACCTGTGCTCTGCCATCTGAGCTATCTGGGCAATCCTGACTGAGCATGGAATTGTCCAACACATATGATTGTCACTCTCCGTCAATGCTTCCGGGTCACGCGCTGCCAACCATAGGAGCACCGACGACGGACATAGGAGCACGAGAGGGTCATCCTCCAATGGGGGGACAAATCCATGTCCTCTATATTTGTTTGTTTGTTTAAAGTCTTATGATTATGTTCGTATAATTGTACCTGCTGCCCTGTCTTTTAGCAACCATTGCAGTTGGTTTCAAATCCCGTGATATTGTTCAAAAATACCTTTAGTCGGTGTAGTGTACTGCTTTATTCTTACAGGTGAGCACCCAGGGGTATTGCCCCTGTTGCTATCATTCCCGTTGCTCCAATAATCACTGGTACAATTTTGGCGCTCTTCAGCATCTCGGATGTTTTCACTTCATTTTTGAGATCTTGGCATTTGGTAATTTTGTCAAAAAAGGCCAAAATCGCTCGGGACTTACACCTCAATTAGCAATGCCTTCTTTCCTTTTTTATGTCTGAGTACTATATCCGGTCGCAAGAGTTTGTTTTCAATGTTCACACTTGATGGGATCATCAGCTAATAAGTGGGCATTACTTCCTTGTTTTCAGTGATTGCTTTTGCTTCATGTTTCCATGAGTTTTCTGGAACTGGGATATTGCAATTTCTGCAGTTGTGCCAGTGGATTACTTGGCATACCTTGTTGTGCCTTTGTGTGTACAGCTGTTCTGACATGAGTTGTTTACATCCAGACAGGACGTGGCTCATACTTTGTTTCTACCTTGCAGAACCCACACTTGTCCGATTGACTCAGCCCCGCCATTTTCTTAAAGCCATTCGTGTAGTTTGCTTGGTCTTTGGCATTAATAATGATTTGTTCTCCATCCCAATTGAGCTGACCTCTTTTTAGCCATTATGCTGGCAGGAGAGACGCTCATTTGACATACATATGGAGACGGTACAATACTTTATTGTGCCGAAGCTTTAGTGGGGGTTGCTCACAGTGTGGTATAAAATTGTGGAGCATTGTAATGTGCACTTAGCACAGCCGTGCATGGAAGGGGATGGGAGTACAGGGCAAATGGCTCAACCGCATTTGGATACAGAATATAAAGTCTCGTTGTAAATACCGGAATTACAATAAGTGGCACCAAATTAATGAATGCAGATGCATATTAATTGATGTGTAAACAGTAAACCAAATTTTTCAAAGTGTTTTATAAAACCAACCAGTTGAGTTTGGACCATAGAAATTCATGAAATGCGCTAAAACACATCTGGAAATAACAATTTAGTCAGCATTTCACTTTCCAAGTTCAATGAAACTTCTGCGTTTTCGGCCAAGAGATACACAACTGGAAGAGCAGACATCTGGTATGAACATCACTTCGCTTGTTTCATCAACAGATTATTCCTTCAAAGGTCAAATTATTTAACCCATTTTAAGGTCATCTCCTCTCGATTGTCGAAGAGATGAACATAAAATCGGTCCGTTCGTTAACTTTTGCTCTTTTTGCTGCTCCTTCCTTTTCACTTGGTTGATCGTTCTGGTACTTGCCAAATGAATACAAGGCCGTAGCCCGTACAATCGCTCAGGCTTTGATTTTTCAATTTCGGATCATGGGGGCTCACTTGAGGATGAGGGGTTGGGGGTAACCCACAAAATTCGGATCTATTTTTCGGCAGATTCGGCAGATGCTTAGGTAGGCCAATCAGATACGTTCAAATGTTTGAAAAATCCAATGATACTCAAAATACATGTTTCTGAATATATATTGCTTGTTCGTTAAGACTGAATATAATATACTTTATTGTTAACACAAAGCAAAAAAATAAGATATATTCTTAAAAGTCAAACAAAAAGTAAAAAAAAAATGTGTAAAAGTTAACATGAATGGATCATTAAAAAAAAAAATCAAGGCTATAAAAATGATCGACATTGATTGCATTTTCACAACACAATCACAATGTCCAAGTGTGTTTGTAATGTTCCTTGAAAAGGACAATAGGCTAAGATCATTTGGCCTCCACACCAACATAGACCTTCGGTAAGGACTAAGGAGTGCGTGCACGCTTCGATGTTGAGGAAAACCTTTCAAACAGACACTGATGTAATTGGACGCTCTCCAATTGACGATAACAGATGAAACTAGAACGACACTCAGTAGAGAGCATCATACCTCCTCCACCTGTTTGGCCATATCTCCCAATGGTGAAGAATCACTTTAAAAATTATACTAGCACGATCCGGATCCAGATCTTCACCAAAATTGAATCGATTCTTCCTCATCACACACAACATGTCCACACAGTTTCGTCCAAATCCATCCACAACTTTTTGAGATATCCTGCTATGCATCGTTTTTGTCCCTATCGCCCAATGGTGAAGAATCACTTTAAAATTCTAGTAGCCGAATCCGAATCTGGATCTTCTCCAAAATCTAATCATTTCCTCCTTGTCACGTACGCTACATCTCTCCCAAATTTCGTCTGAATCTGTCCACAACTTTTTGAGATATTTTGTTCACAAACGGACAAAAATTAACAGGGGTGAAAACATAACCTCCATCCACCTTTGGTGGCAGAGGTAAATACAACCCTAATGACTGCAAAAATATGAGAAAAATATAAAACAAAATATCAACAAATAGACACAAACAACTGGGAAAATGGTAAAAGAGCATGAAGGTATGAAAAAAAGAGTTGGACAGATTGGGCACAGACAAAGAAGGCTCATTGGAATGGCTAAGAAGAGGTCAGCTCAACGGGGATGGAGAGCGAATCATTATTAATGACCAAGATCAAGGACTCTACCCCAATGGCTTTAACAAAATGGCAGGACTAAGTCAATCAGACAATGCAGGTTCTGCAAGGTAGAAACAGAAAGTAAGAGTCACCTCCCGTCGGATATAAAAACAAACAACAAAAAAAACATGTCAGAGCAGCTGTACACCCAAAGGCACAACAAGGTAGGTTGGGTAATCCACTGGCACATTTGCAAAAGTCTCAATATTCGAGTGTCAGAAAACTCATGAAACCATGAACCAAAAGCAATCATTGAAAACAAGGCGGTAATGCTCACGTATGACCTAATGATCCTATCCAGTGTAAACATAGAAAACAATACATTGTGACCTGAGGTACAAAAAGAAAAGAAGGCATTGCCAATCGAGGTGTCAGTGCCCAGCAATTTTGGCCTAAACAACGCAGAACTCAAGAAAATGACCAACTACCAAGACACAATCTGTCAATTTCCCGACCCGGATCTCAGTCAACGGAGCATCTTCTCTTCTGGATTTGGTTATGACAAACTTCCCTGAAAATGTCTGCTGCTCTTCTTCTGCTCCAATCGGCTCATCTGATCATGTGCTTGTCAAAGTGGACATCTCTCTGACCATTCTCAGAGAGCCTCCTCAGCGTCGACGAGTCTGGCATTTCACTCAGGCCAACTGGCACGGTCTTCAAGCAGCCATCAATCATCTGGACTGGTCTCCCATCTCTACCGCCTCTGACATCAACTCATCCTGGGAATTCTTTCAAAGTAAATTGCTCTCTCTCATGCACAGATTTATACCATCTCGTCTTCAGTTGTCATACCCTTCCTCCCGTCCATGGTACACGGAATCTTGTGGTGAGGCTGTTGCCCTGAAACAACTTGCTTTCGTCTCCTGGAAAGCAAATCCAACGGAAGGAAATCTCATTTCCTTTCACAAAGCCCGAAACAAGTGTGTGT
>NC_136267.1:189019453-189071953 GCF_964187855.1 Myxine glutinosa | reverse complement strand
TGTTCTCTGTTTGCAAGGCAAAGATAAACAACACACAACACAACAACACAACACAACACAAATAAAACGGAGCCATTGTTTACTGATTTTTAGTCTCTGAATATATTTTCACATCATTTAAAAAATAAAAACCAAAATTACAACAGCAAGTAGTCTATCGAAAGTACTCAATTCTCAACAAGATATCTCTACCTTTGACTCACCTTTGCTGTCAGCACTCGGATGCTGTTATCAGTCCTAACACAAAGCACATCTGACACGAAACCAGCTACAAAATATTTATAAGCGTCCAGGCTCTTGTATGCCCGAAGCGTCTCGCGGGTGTATGGACTAACAGTGCTGTCAATGAAAAAGTTGTATATGTCCGGGTAGGAAACGTTAGGAAAAACATCGTGATCCTTGGACCATCGTGTAACTGCTGTCGCGTACGGGTCCACAGGCAGATGACACGGCCTCGGTTTCTCGCAATACCGCGAAAACGCCTCAACGGGCAAGCTACGGGCGTAAACTGACAGGTCCGTCTGATCAAACGACAGCTTTCCCGCCATGTTGTTTATGCCACCCAAGATGGCGGCCGGAACCGGTTGCCATGGACGACGCTCACGTGATGCAAGGCTTCTATTGGCGGTAGGCCTTTCCCTGTTCTGGGCGGTGGTTATCGTGATAAAATTTGGTTTCGTTTTTTTTCTCTTCGTCGTTAATCCGGCATTTACCGTGGGAGTTGTTGTATGCAGATGATCTGGTGTTGATTGCGGAAAGTATGGATGGACTGAAGGAAAAGATGAACATGTGGAAGGAATGTATGGAGACAAAAGGTCTGAAGGTGAATATCGGAAAGACGAAGGTGATGGCAAGTGTAAAAGCATGTGGTGAGGTGGAAAGAACTGGGAAGTGGCCCTGTGCTGTGTGCAGGAAGGGTGTCTGAGTGAACTCCATTCAGTGTACAATGTGCGCTGAGTGAGTTCATCAAAAATGTAGTGGTCTGAGAGGTCATTAACCAGTGTGGCAGCTACATTCAAATGTAAGGTGTGCACAGAGGGAGCTGCAGATGGAGGAAATGTTGAGTTGGATCTTGGAGACGGCGTGAAGCTGGAAGGTGTGAAAACATTTTGCTACCTCGGAGACGTGCTGAATGGAGAAGGTGGATCAGACTCGGCAACGGTTGCTCGAGTGAGATGTGCATGGAAGAAGTTTCGGGAATTGAGTGGCGTGCTGATGATGAGGGGAGTGTCGTTGAAGCTGAAGGGAAAGGTGTATGCTGCATGTGTGAGAAGTGTTATGATTTATGGGAGCGAGACATGGGTAATGAACGTAGAGCAGCAACGAAGGTTGGAAAGGGTGGAGATGCGAATGGTTCGACGGATGTGCGGAGTATCGTTGAGAGAGAGGAAGACAAATGATGAATTGCGAAAGATGATGGGAATAGAGCCTGTGATTGATGCTGTGAAGAGGAACAGGCTGAGATGGTTTGGTCATGTGTTGAGGAAGGATGAAAGTGACTGGTTGAGAAGAGTGATGGAAATGAATGTAGAAGGAAGTAGAGGACGGGGAAGACCGAGAAAGACTTGGCTAAAGATGGTAGAAGAAGAAATGCGGGCAAGGGGGTTAACAAGGAGAGATGCAGAAAATAGGGCAAAATGGAGAAGATTGTCATGGGGACCGCAAGGCTGACCCCCGCTCTAGCAGGGAAAATGGCCTTTAAAATGCATGTTGTTGTTGTTGTTGTTTGTCGTTAATCCGGCATCTTGCCGGAGTATCGACGTTTCCACTTTAAATCATATTTATTTTCTTTCGTTTGGTTTCATTATTACTACTTTTCCTTTTTTTCTTTTTAATCTCCTCAATCCGAGTTGTTCGGGTAAAACGGAGTTCTTTTGTTTTAGTCATGGCGACGACTCATTCGCGGCAAGACGCTGCGTTCGGATCGTTAACCCGCAAACATGCTCTGGTTTGTGTCCCTCCTGAAGGGATTCCGACCGAAGAGATCGTCTTGGCGGTTGGAGAGGTTATCGGAATCGAACATGTACGTGCTGCGTCACGTATGAACCAGAAGGTTGTGGTCTTCGTTGCGGATGAGCATCTAGTTCACGATGTCGTGAGTTCCGGGTTAACCACCGAGAGTGGACACTTTGTTATGGCCTCCCCGATGGATGTCCCTGCAATGAAAATAATCGTTTCAAATTGTCCTCCCTTCGTGTCCAATGGAAAACTCGTGTCCGTTTTGTCTCGATATGGTACAATCGTTTCGAGAATCTCGACGATCCCCCTCGGGTGCCGCCATGAAAAAGCGAAGCACGTGATGAGCTTTCGACGGCAGCTCCACATGGTTCTTCCAGACCGTGGGGATGATACGGGTTTAAAGATTTCATTTAAGATTAAAATCGATGACCGTGCTTATCATATGTACGCTTCATCAGCGACCTTAACATGTTTTCTCTGTGGGGCGTTTGGGCATTTAAAGAGATTTTGTCCTAAAGCTGCTCGTTCAAAGTGTGGGGAATCAGGCCACATTGATCAAGATTGTAAAACGGTTAACAACCCACTACCTCGTGTGGTGGAGGAGGTGACACACGGTGTCTCAAATGTTTCCGCTGACACTGTGTCCTTACAGAGTGAGGAGGGTTTTGTGACTGTGGCAAAAAAACGTAGAGCCTCCGCTCCTCGTGGCTCCACTAGTGCCCCCAAAGTAGTTGCACTGGATACGAGTGGTGCAGTAGCTGAGGAACCTCAAGATAGTGAGAAAAAAAGATGGATTACCTTCCAATGATGGAATTTTAATCCAAAGTGCACGAGGTGGTACGGTTCCATCAAATAGTTGTACAAATGAAGGGTCTATTATTACTGATGAGACGTTGGTTGAATGTAAGGAGATATCACCATCATCATCATCATCATCATCATCATCACCACTGCCTGAGCCTCAACAAAATAGTGCATCAATCCTTCCTGATGTTCCCATTGCAACAAATGATCAGAATACAGTTTGTGTGGCCCCGACGGAGGTTCCCGACGTAGTTGTACAAGATGGTGGTGTAACAGCCCCATCTCATGTCGAAGTAGACCTCACCAGACCCAAGACCAGTCTATAAACGAGTTGGTAAAGGTCCAAACTGAAATTTGCGAACCTGGTGGAATGCTATCTGGGCTGTCTGCTTCAGATGATGACATGGAGGTGACGTCACAGATGATGACTGTCACAGTCGTCATCTGAGCAGTTACAAATACCCCCGAGGTGATTGTGACCTTTCTAAATGAGACATTTAGGCAGCAAAATGTTATGATTGAAAAACATTTTCCTGACTTGCTTTCCTTCATGCAGACTGCAAAGTGTATAGTCAGAAATTCTAAAGATTTTGAAGTAACAAAAGCACAAATTCATCGACTGAGGAAATTCATCACAAATGCAAGGTTGGAACTGTCTCAACAGCAGCTAAACCCCCCTTGATAAGGCATGAAAAGGAAGGAAGTGCTGCTTGGCACCTTAAACATGAATGGCGGTGGTGCTAACCATTTACGTCAGCTCCAAGTTAAAAACTTATCGTTTCAGAAACATATCGATATATGTTTATTGCAGGAAACACACATAACAGAGACTTCACAGCCTGACTGGCTTCGCCTTAATACTGGGCAGTGCTTCTTTAGCAATCTGTCCTCTGTTTCTGCGGGAATTGCTTTCTTGCTTCGTCCGGGGTTTGTTCCTGACTCTTGAAATTTTAATGAAATAGTTATAGGACACTTAGCATCCTTCGAGGTGGTCTATCAAGGATTTCACCTCACCTTACTCAATGTATATGCTCCGAGTAGCAGCTTAGCTCGTAAAGATTTTTTCACACGTCTGGCCAACTACCTTCACACAGTAGCCTTTGATCATTGTATCTGTATTGGAGGAGATTTCAATTGCACCTTTGAACCTAGTTTAGATAGAAATACACCAGAACCACATCCAGAATCTCATAAAGATTTATTGAATTGTTTTTCATCACTTGGTCTACTTGACGCATGGCGTATACAGCACTCTACAACATCTCAGTACACATGGAGCCGTTGTGCTAGTGGGTTAAAACACTTGCAAGGCTTGATAGATGGTATATTAATTCCACTTTTAGAAACGTACTCATGTCTTGTAATCATTTTCCTTCTACTTTCTCCGATCAACACCTGGTAGTGCTTGGTCTATCCTTTTCTCAGTCAATTCGTAAAAGTGCGTATTGGACTTTCAATACCAGCTTGTTGGAGGATTGCTGTTTTAAGGATGCTTTTCGTAGTTTTTGGGAAACACTCATCCAAAGAAAACCTTGTTACTCTTCTGTTCAGTTATGGTGGGATAACGTGAAAGCCCAATTTCGCGTTTTTTGTCAATATTTTAAGTCCTTTTGCAAAAGCAAGAGTAAGCTTGCTGTTTCGCTCTTAGAAACTGAAATTTTACACTTAGAGGAAGACTTGGCTAAGTCTCAAAATGGCAGGAAACTTCAGTTATTATTGGAGAAAAAAGCTTATTTAAGATAATTGATTCATGAAAAAGTAATGGGGATGTCAGTTAGACTCAGAATCCAAAATGTGAAGTTCTCTGACAAGTTTTTTCCAGTTAGAAGGGGTTAAGAGGTCCCAAAGGCAAATGTTTTCCTTGTTAGATGCTAAGGAGAATATTACACAAAATGAAAGTGACGTTAAGATGCTTGTGAAAAGGTTTTTTTTCTGGTTTATTTGCGGAGAAAGGTGTGTAAAGATATGGTTGATGATATGACGAATTACCTGCCTTCGTTGAGTTGTGACCAGTGTCAAGGTCTTGAAGAGCCGTTTACTTTGGAGGAGCTCAGCACAGCTCTGCGTAGCTTTGAACACCGAAAAGCCCCTAAGATCGACGGCCTTCCAGTGGAATTTTTTGCAGCGTTTTGGGACATTTTAGGTCCAGAAGTACTACTGGTGCTACAAGAAAGCTTATGCTCTGGCATACTACCCCTCAGCTGTAGAAGAGCAGTGGTATGCCTTCTCCCAAAAGGTGGTGATCTCCGTCGGATAGAGAACTGGCGCCCCATCTCATTACTGTGTTCTGACTACAAACTTTTTTCCAAATTGTTGGCCAATCGGCTAAAGGTCGTCATTGGTACTGTTTTCATCCTGATCAGTTACACCATTCCAGGAAGATCAATCTCTGATAATGTCTTTTTAATTAGAGACTTGATTGACTGTGGCCTTAAGGAGGAAGAGGGGCTTGGGTTGATTTTCTGGGACGTTGAAAAGGCTTTTGATAGCATTGATCACATTTACATGTTTCATGTTCTGCAAAAGTTTGGTTTTGGTGAAACGTTTATAGGTTTTGTGAAATTGTTATACAACAATATATTTAGTTTGTGCAAAGTAAATAATCGTCTTTGTCCACCCATTCAGGTTCAGAGGGGTGTTCAGAGGGGTGTTCGGCAAGGCTGTCCTTTGTCAGGGTTGCTGTTTAGCCTTTCTCTTGAGCCACTACTCATAAGTCTTAGAGCCTCTCTTTCTGGCTTTGTGCCTTCTCCAGAAGAGAACCACATCATGGTATCAGCATATGCTGATGATGTCTGTGTAATCATTAAGAATGATAAGGACCTAACTATTCTTGTTGAGTCCTTACACAGGTTTCATCTTGCTTCACTTTTGCGGTGCAATTGGCAAAAGAGCAAAGCTTTGTGGGTTTCCTCAGCTCACGGTACATCCGGTAGGCTTCCCTTTGCCCCCCTCAGTCTCTTCCGAAAGATATAAGTTGGACAAGAGAAGGGGTTAAATACCTAGGTGTTTATCTTGGACCCAATCAGTACTCCCATATTAACTGGGAAGGAGTGGTAGAACAGGCAACCAAGCGGCTCAACAAATGGAAAAGGTTCCTTCCACAAATGTCCTTTAGAGGCTGAATATTGATTATTAACACCTTGGTCGCCTCTGTCCTGTGGCATAAGTTTATCTGTTTGCAGCCACCAGAGGGCTTGCTTAAGGCTATTCAACAGACATTGGTTAATTTATTTTGGGGAGGTTACCACTGGTTGCGGTTGGACGTACTTTACCGCCCCTTGTCTGATGGTGGCCAAGGGCTCATTGACGTAAAGTGTCGGCTGATGGCGTTTCGGCTGAAGTCAATACAACATCTGCTCAATGTTGAAAAATTGCCCTGGTGCCTTGTAGCACAACGAATATTGAGGCAAGCCGGAATGCTCGGCTACGGCCTTGAGACTTTTTTGATCGACTCCAAAAAAGTTGATGTGTCCCACCTTCCTCTGTTCTACCAGAGCTTGTTAAATGCTTGGCAAGCCGTAGTGGTAAGCCGCCAAAAGGAGTCCTATGATGTTAAAATGTTTGCGGGAGAACCTCTATTCCTCAACCCACTCTTTCCCCAGGTTCCCAAAAGCCGTTGTTTTGCCCAAAACTTCATTTCAGGTGGCATCAGAAATGTTTGGCATCTTCGTGACTCAGCAAATTGTTGTTTGAGATCTGCTAAGGAAGTCGCTGAGATTACTGGTACCAGATCAATGAGAGCGGTAGGTCAGGTACTTGTAAAAGTCATTCGTACATCCTTTAGACTTGGGTTGCAGTGGAGTACTGGGGTTAAATGGGCATCCCATAATCCTTCGCTTCCTAACTTACTTGTTGCTTTCACTGGTTCTACTTTGTCTCCAGTCAGTACTGGCTCTTGTTTATTTAGTAGTCTTGAGAGTAAATCTATTTACCAGTTCTGTCTTTCATTGATTAATGTAAACACCTCTGCAGCAGGAGTTATGAGATGGAAAGCTCTTTTGCCTGATGCCACCCCTTCTGAACCTGAATGGAAATCAATGTATGGTACACCTGTATCAAAAAGGTCGGGTGATTTACAATGGAGACTGGCTCACGGGGTATTGCCAACAAACACTTTTGTAAACCGTTTGGATGCCATGGTATCGGTGATCTGTCCCTTTTGCAATAATATTGAAGATTTGTTTCATGGGTATGTTGATTGCATACGATTGTGTCCTCTTTTTCTTTTACTGAACAATGTGTTTGGTCAAGTTAATGTTCCGTTTTCTCTCCGGTTGTTTATTTTTGGACTTGGAGTCACTTCAGAAAAGGAAAAATTGTTAATGTTTTTAAATTATTTATTGTCAGAGGCTAAACTGAGATCTACTTGTCGAAAAAGCAAAAATTAAGGGCAAGCCACCCGAGCAATGTAATGTGATCCTGCATTTCCAATCCCTGATCTCAACTCGGTTAAAACTGGAATTTAAGTATTATCGTAGCAATGCAAATATTAAGGCTTTTGTTTGAAACATGGTGTGTGGGAAAAATATGCGGAGGAAATGAAAATGTATTAGAGATTTACATGTAGGTGTTTCCTTGTCTTTGCAATCTCTTGTTTTGGAATGAAGTACATTACATTGATTGTTTCTCCTTTTATTTGATTTTCTATGAATTTTGTTGTATTCTCTTGAAAACTGTTTTTTTGGTTTATTCTTGTTGACGCTTGTTTTTGTAGTTTTATAATAAAAGGACTTAAAAGTCAAGTCTGTGTCTCTCTGTGTCTGTCTCTGTCTCTGTCTCTGTCTCTGTCTCTCACTCACTCACTCCCATCCCTTTGGGAATCGTCGAGGCTAAAAGGTAGATAAAGTGTCGTCTCCACAAGCAACGTCTGAAGAAGTTTCGGTCGGAATATGTTTGAGCAATAACCAAACTCCATGTAGCCCCATTAGCTAAAGCTAGAAGCAGAAAGATGCATTGAATATTCGTTGGATTTCACTACAATGTATGTTTCATGGAACAATTTAGCTTCGTTCTCAATCATTAACAGTGTGATTTAATCAAAGTCAAGACAAAACAACTTCAGCTGAAACAAGATCAGAAATTGCCAAAAGCAATGTAAAGAATAAATGTACAGTATGTAACATTTCAAATGTATTTTTGCTTCATAAAAGAGAAAATACAACCATAGTTAGATGGATGAATACATAAATGACTGTATTTTGTGGAAACCCACGTTCATTTGTTTCCACTTTTGGAACCTCATACCACTCATTGTGAAGATTATGTCAACAAAATGTTTGTCATCGCTAATGTCAAAACAAAACTCATTTGTATGACATTTTGTGTCAATCCTACAAAATCAACAATGAAAGGCAAACCTGCTTTCTGTGATGAAAGAGCCATCACAAGAGCCGGATCAATCTCACAAGCAAGTCCGGCCGCAGAGGACAGTTCGTACACACTCATGGCCACCTGCGCACGTAGACAAACAAACCAAGAGCTCACCAGGGATTCATTCAGAGGCTATCAGAGTAATTTATAAAGTCACAGAATGATAGTATCTTACATCACCGTAGGTTTTTGACAACTTTAACAATCTTGTTTCACACTACAAAAACCAAACAAAGATAGGTAGTGCTGGTTATGCACTTTGTGCACTTTGGGGGCAGGAGGGTGGAGGCGGGAAATAAAGAAATAAAACAATAAGACGTCATGCAGAGCATAACACTTGCAAAATCCACCGCTCCCCCCAAAAAGGTTGCCATTGATACATCAAATTGTCCATTTCATCAAGATTAAAGTTGACGATTTTTCAGATGTAAATTGATATTAGAAGTTTGACCTTGAGTTGACCTTTGACCTTTTGACTTCAAAAATAGTTGGTTTACCATTTCAGTGATTCTCTTTGTAATTGCTGTTTAATTTTTACGTCAATCGGATGAAAATTGATGATTTTGGAAGTTTGACCTTGAGTTGACTTTTGACCTTTCAACCTCAAAAATAGTTTGTTTCCCAATTTAGTGACTCAATATGCAAATGCTGTTCAATTTTCAAGTCAATCGGATGAAAAATGGTAATACCACAATGTCTTCTTCTTCTTCAAACTTTCTTTAACAATTCTATCGTGTTATTTATATTATAGCGGTTTTGGGAAACCGTGAAGAAATAATGGCAACTACCATACAGGTCCCTTAGAATAGTTATTTCACAGCAGAACATTATCTTAGTCCCTTCCCCTTATATGGGTTAGTATGTCATTATGCGTTGGGGAAGGAGAAAGACAGGCCTTCCACTCATAAGGGGATAATTGCCAGGCAATGCACACCATCCAAGCACCAGGTAAAAGTGCCTTCGAGAGTGTTTGTGGGGGCAGGGGAGGCGACACTCCACCAATCAGCAGCACGGAGAACACCCTCAAATAAGCCCACCTCTCGCCAGGGCTAGACAAAAAGGCCTTGCACACGTGCCTCTCGCTCTTGGCCGTTCTCTCTCTGCCCCCTCTGCACGTGTGTATGTCTCTCTTGGCTGGACCCTTTCTCTTCTCTTCATGTGCCTGCATGACACTCTCTGCTAGATGGAAAGGCCTGGAACTTTGTTCGCTGTGCACGTGTTTTTCACTTTCTGTGCACGTGGCCTGCCAGCCGATCTCGATCTCGATATCTCGATATCTCTATCTCTATCTCTATCTCTATCTCTATCTCTATCTCTATCTCTATCTCTATCTCTATCTCTATCTCTATCTCTCTATATATATATATATATATATATATATATATATATATATATATATATATATATATATATATATATCTCTCTCTCTCTCTCTCTCTCTCTCTCTCTCTCTCTCTCTCTCTCTCTCTCTCTCTCTCTCTCTCTCTGTCTCTGTCTCTGTCTCTGTCTCTGTCTCTGTCTCTCTATGCACGAGGCGATGACGTATCCTTCTCGCTGCAAGAGGCCATGACGTACTCTTACTCTGCATGAGATCATGACGTGCTCTCTCTCCACGTGTACTGGCTCGTACCTGCACGGTTCCCGACGCACTCACTCTGCTGAGTTCACGACACTTTTTGCCTGCTCGTACTGGGAATCACCTTTGCCTGCTCGTGTTCGTGCTTTTTTTTTTTCTTTTTTTTTGTATACTGAATCGAGGCTCGTGAAAGAGCTAACATTTATTTCACAGACAAACAAACAAAGTATATAAAAAGGGGAGCGGTAGACAAGATGGGGAGAGAAGGGGAAGCACATAAACACAACATTTGAGAGCAGGGACATCGGGAATGTGTGGGAGGGAGAGGGCTTGGGGGGAGGCGGCGTGGGAAGGGAGGGGGGGGGTGGGAAGTATAAACACAAGGACACCAAGGACTTCCAGGAAAGAAGTTTATATTTCAAAAAAGAGGTATTTTTCAGAAAAAGAGGTATTTCAAAAAAGTGGATTTGGGGTGAAATTAGCGGGGGTAGAAAAGATCAAGGTTTTGGATGGGGGAAGATAAGAGATGGTGGTGAAGATGGTATTTAGTTAAGTGGTTTTAGACGATTGGACCCTGCTATCGCGCGATGGACCAATTGGCATTCGTAGTTGCTGGTTCGCAACCTGCCGAAGTACCAAGTTATTTGTGCGTGGCAGCCTCGGGTCCAGTAAGTTCGCGAGGGAACGGAGGTTAACCCCTTTATAGTAGACCGGAACCCTGGGCCGTAACAATATATTTAAAGCTATCATAAGAAACACATTCGTGACTTACCTGTATTCATGAGCGTGACTTTTTTTGTTACTTTGACTTGATTAATCGAGATCGAGATAGTGATATGGGCAAAAGAAAATATACGTAATAAAAATTTGGCCGGAAGTACAAGGTAAGCTGTGTATTGGGGGCACATCTGCTCTGTGAGGCTGCAAGTTCAACTTTCCCAACCAGTTTTTGATAAATTTGTATTGACCTTCCCTTCCAGCTCGAACTGATAATTTAAAATAAATATTAATTTGTGCTCAGTTCCTTTTTATTTATACGTGTTGGGTTCTGATTTCTGATTTACAGTAGATATTCAATCAGAGCACAAAATATATTTGGCCAACCTCCCCCATCACTTCCCTCCACCCCCACCCCCCACCTCCCGCCCCCGTCCACCCCAGCACCATGCACCCCATCCCCGCTCCATGATTCCCCAACCTCTCCCCACCCCACCATCACCACCACTAACCCCTACCCACCATCCCTCACTCCCTGAGAAAGCAAACATGGTCAAAGATGCTTATCCCACTGAAGCGAAGTGTGGTGAGGCATGCGGAGCGCACCGAGCCACGCTAGTCTTAAAAAAACAAAAACAATACTAAAATCAGCCACACTGAAAGAAATAAACATAACTATTCATTCATTCAGGAAAAAAAAGTAACAACGAAACACCACAACAGAACAGGTTCCATAAATAAAAACCAAGCACCACCATAGAAGAGATGGAGGGAGATGCTCAGAAAGGAGACAGGCCAAATACAGAAATTCCAAAGAGGAAATCAAAGCCCAAAACTAAGATGGAGAATCCAGAAAATAAAATACAAAAATAAAATTGAAGACAAACACCTTGAGGTAATGGTTTCTGAAAACAAACTGGAAATTGAAATGATAGCAAGGAAAAAAAAACTACAGTGAGGATAACATGTGCAGAAAACAAGGCCAGATGTTTGAAAACAACCCGAAAAGATTCTACCGTGAACTACGGAAACTGAAGTGGAATGTGTCATCCCATCCTCAAAAGGATGAACTAGAATGATTCTGGAAAGAAATTTATGAAGATCGAAAATAACACAATAAGGAGGTGGAATGGATCCGAAATCTGGAAAAGAAAAAGCAACATCTTTTAGAAATGGCCTCAGTAATAATTGATGCAGAAAAGATAAGACAACAACTTGCAAAGATGGCAAACTTCAAAAGCCGAGGCCCAGATGGGATCCCAAACTTCTGGTTAAAGCAATTTGATGCTCTCCATGTTCACTACGCTCGAGCATTCAATGAACTTATCCAAGGGGATCAGGAAATGGATGAAGGGCTCACATAAGGTAACACCTTCCTCATCCCAAGCTCTGAAGAGACCCAAATACCCCACAAATCACGATCACAAATAAATCACCTGTCTACCAACAACATACAAACTTTTAACAGGAATCATCACAGACACATTGTACCACCAACTAACACAACAAGGAACCCTAGAGGCAGAACAGAAGGGATGCAAGAGAGGATGTTACAGAACAATAGACGATCTATTACTAAAATAGAATGGACTCAGTAGAGAGCATACTTCCGCCAGGTTGGCCATATCACTCAATGGTGAAGAATCACTTAAAAAATTATACTAGCTGGATCTGGATCTTCACCAAAATCGATTCGATTCTTCTTTGTCACACACACAAACTGTCCAACAAGTTTCGTCCAAATCCATCCTTAACTTTTTGAGGTATCCTGCTATGTATCGTTTTTGGCCCTATCTCCCAATGGCGAAGAATCACTTAAAATTATAGGAGCCGGATCCGAATCCGGATCTTCTCCAAAATCTAAACATTTCGTCCTCGTCACATATGCTACATCTCTGCCAAATTTCATCCGAATCCGTCCACAACTTTTTGAGATATTTTGTTCACAAACGGACAGACAGACAAACGGACAAACAGACAGACAGGGGTGAAAACATAACCTCCATCCACCTTTGGTGGCGGAGGTAACAAGGCCATACTCAAAAATTGCAACACGAGAAGAACCAAATTGTCCAAAGCATGGATAGACGATAAAAAAAATCTTTTGACAGTGTCCCACATTCATGGATGATAAAATGCATGCAAATGTATAAGATAAATCCCCAAATAATGAAGCGGATTGAGAAAGCCATGGATCTATGGAATACCACACTAATCCTGCCACACTCAGAAGGAAAGATTGAAATACCACGAGTAAAGATACGACATGGGATCTTCCAAGGAGACAGCCTTTCCCCCCTCCTGTTTTTCCTGGCCCTGGACCCACTAAGTAACTTCATTAATGAGCAAGGACACGGATACACCCCAACATCAAAAGAAACAGGAAAGGTGACGACCCGTCTACTGTATATGGATGATTTAAAAGTACTTGCACCGAACAACAAAAAATTGGCAGAACAACTGCAATTAATGAAATGGTTCTATGACGACATCCAAATGGACTTTGGCCTAGAAAAGTGTGCCAAGTGCACATTCATACAAGGTGGACAAACAAAATTGGACAACATAAAAATCGACCTAAATACAATACAGGAGCTAGACAATGAGGCATCTTAAAAACGCCATGGAGTAGAAGAGGGCCACCAAATGTGTCATAAAAATGCGCAAAACATGTAACAAAGAATACCTGCGTAGAACGAGGCTGATCCTGAAAACATACCTCAAAATATCATAACAAAATCAAAGCCATAAACCAACTATAGCAGTACCAATGTTCCAGTAGTTGTGGAATAGTAAACTTGTCACAAGCGGATATAAAAAAACTAGATATAAAAACAAGGCAACTCCTCACTATCCACAAAATGGTCTACAAAAATCAGTGCATCCCAAGAATGTACCTGCTGAGGAAAAAAGGAGGTGGCAGCCTGATGGAACTCAATCAAGTTCACAGAGCAACGACTGTAGGATTAACAGAGTACGTGAAAAGCTCAACAGACGACACTGCAACACTAATTAACAACGGAAGAGACGCGTCTCCTTGGCTTGAGCATCAGTCTCCATTTCATTGCTTATCCATGTGACTAAATCCAACCAATAAGCAGTGGATTGCAGATGGAACAGTCCATTATTATAGATAAGGGTAAGATGGGTCAGTCTATTATTACAGACAAATTAAGAGAAGTCTCCACGTGTCACAGCGACTAATACAGGACAGAATACAAAAAATAAAATCTCTATGGATCAAGCTCCAAGGGTGTGTTATAAACAAGGGTGTGTTGGCAGTTTTTTTCAAAAGTAGTTTCACAAATATCGGTGGAACTAGAATTGATAATAATTCAAACAAAGAATAATTTGGCTTCACATCTGTCGGCTTGGAAACCTATATTTATACTTTAAAAAAGTAAGAAATAAAAAATTATAATTTATACTTTCGTCATCAAAAGCACCTAAAATGTCCATTTACCGTTTTCTACAGCTTCTAAGATTCATGGAAGAGCGGTGAAACACATCATGCATTAACATGTAATCACATGCAGAGACAGCAGAAAACACAGGACGTGGTACAAGAAAACAAACCCTTGACTTTGGGGAAAGTTACTTACAGGAACACACTGTACTGGGTGACAGCAGCACCATCTACTGGCAGTGCTTTCTCTCTGATGTCGGTGGGGCACTTTTTTATGGGAAATTATCGCTCTTTCAAGGATGCCAACTGATGGGGGTTGTCCATGCTGTATCCTCTAAATGCTGAGTCTCCAGTGGGGAAGCGACACATACAATTTTTGAAGGATTTGGAATGATTTGGCCAGGGTCAGAATCTAACTGTTGACCTCACAGCGGGCGCTATAACGCAATGCCAGTTAGTCATTTTCATGCCAGTTAGTCTCATTCATATATTTGAACCAAATAACGCATTTTGGTAATCTTTTAAAACTCATTATATGAGTATGTAACGATTGAGGTACCAACTTATCTAAAAAAGATTACTCTTACCTTTATGTCTGTTTCCCTTGGAATGTGCTCTTGAAAGTTTTTTATGGAGCTCAATAGGAAAGGGATGTGGTTAGACAGGACCTGAAAAATCAAAACGCAACAATCTTCCAGACTTTTTATGACGATGAATAAATCACAGTAAACTTTCAACAACAAGTTTCAACTGCAGCTACATAAAACAATGTTCTACATTATATAATCTCCATGCTTGTAAGCAATGGCTGTCTTCGTGGTGCAACATAAGATCTCAAACAGTCTTATTCGAGGATATACTCACATCTTGCAAACCATCCTGAGCCAAAGCACGGAATGACAAAATGGTACCAATGATGCACATCCTTTTCAAGAGGCTGTCAACATCTAGAAAAACAAAATGTTGAAGTGTTAGAATTTGTAGATTCCCAACATAATATGTGCTTGATGACAAGGCTCCCGGTAGGGCTGGCAGGGTGGTCTAGACCAGTGCTTCCCAACTTTTTTCGCGATGTGGCCCAACTGGCTTTTGACCTGACATGTCATGGCCCAGTGGGGATCATAGCTATTTTTTGAAACCAAAGTGTCAATAAGAAACACAACTTAATTCAATTTAAACTTTTAGAGTATTTAATGGAACAATATTTCTCATTTGAACAATTTATTTGTGAAATGAATTAATACGAGCGAAGTAAAGCAAATTTATTTGTGACAAAGGGTCTTGCAAGAAATTTTTAGAACAGAACATCAAGAAAATCAACTGAAAAGGCAAATTAACACTTCAGACTACAAAGCTTTTCCATAAAAAAACAAATATTTATTTTAAATTAAGAAATGAAACTCTATTAACACATTGCAATAATAACCAGGAAAATAAAAAATATTTGAAAACTCATCTCCAGGGTGCTTTGCTTGTGGGCTGTAACACAAAACATTGCAGTATCTGCCAATTGAAAAAAAACTCAAACCAGTTTAACCTAAAGCTACTTTAATGAGAGATGTTCTCCTGAATTTTCTGCACCAGTTTCCAAATCCTAGGTTCTTTTGTAGAAAGCACACATCTAAGATCTGCCTCACATTCAAGGTGGTTCCGAGCCTTTGTCTTCAGCTGCACCAACGTTGAGAAGCCTGATTCACAAAGATAAGTTGTTGCAAAGGGCAGGAGTTTCCAAAGGCATTCCTTTGCAATGTTGGGGTAGCATCCCATCATTTTTGGCCAAAACTCAGAGATAGAGGAAGCTTCAAAGACATCTCTGCATCCAGAATCATTTTGAAATTCAATCAGTTCATCTTGCAGGTCATCCTGGATGTCACTGACTTTAACAAGAAAAGGATTCATCATGAGCGCCAGTCCTCTCCCGATTTCTGGAAAGTACTGCAGAAATTATTCTCGGAGACAGCTGAGGTGTGTCACAACATCCGTTCCAACGCCAGGATCCAACGGCTCATTAATAGTGACTTCTGAAAGAGATTCGAACATGGTAAAGTTCCCTTCCTCAGCCTTTCGTTTCCAGTTTTCAAGCTTCTGTATAAATGCACTGAGAGTGTCAATGAACTGAATGACAGTTGTTTCCTTTCCTTGCAGCTTTAGATTCAGTCTGCTCAGTTGATCAAAAATATCCACAAGGTATGCGAGGCAAAAGACCCACAGCTTTTCATGGAAGGAAGCTTCAAGTTTGTGCTTTTCTTGCATCTGTAAGAAACTCTGCATCTCTTCTCGGAGTTCAAACACTCGTACCACAACATTTCCTTTTGATAGCCAACGCACCTTGGTGTAGTGAAGCAGGTTCTTATGCTCTGAATCCATTTCTGTGCACAATTGCTTGAACAGTCGGGAATTCAAAGCAATGCTTTTCACGTAGTTCACAATTTTGATGACTTGTTCAAGAACATCCTGAAGATGAGATGGAAGGGTTTTTGAAGCAAGAGCTTGCCGATGAATCAGACAATGTACAGAAATGATGCCTGGAGATAGATTTCGAACACGCGCTTGGAAGCCACTTTTTGCTCCAGCTGGGGCGGCATCGGTGCACACTCCACAGAGATTGTGCCAGTTCAGTTCCTCATGGTCAAAGAACTCTGTTACTTTTTCCATCACATCCGCAGCTCTGATATTTCTTTCGAGAGAACGGCAGAATAAGAATTCTTCCTTGATGGAATCACCCTTCACATACCGAAGGCAAGACGCTGGGAACAGGATGAAACATCTGTGGATTTATCCAACTGAATTGAGAACAATCCAAATGCAGCGTCTTTGATTTCAGCAATCACCTGTTCTTTTATGTCGCGAGACAAGTCAGCAATCCTCCTTTGAACCATATTATTTGACAGAGGAGTTTTGTTGAACTTTTTTTCAGCTTCTTCTCCAAGCAGAATCCTAGCCATCTTCAGAGCACATGGCTTGATCAGAGTCTCTCCGACTGTGTGAGGTTTCTTCTGTTGCGCAATGAGGAGGCTGACGGCATGAGAAGCCTCCGTAAGACGCTTGTTTTGCTGAAATAATGTTCCACTTTGATCCAAGCGCGGGCGCTTCACGTTCTCTTCGATTCGCTTGAAGAAGTCCACATCCTTATGTTGATGATGTGGATGAATCTTCTCCAAATGGAGCTTCAACTTCGATGGCCGCAAAGATTGATGTCCGAGAACTTTCTGGCACAGGACGCATTGTCCCTTTAATTCTCCACGATCATGTAAGGATGTGAATCAAAACTTTATGTATTGCTCATCATATCCTCGTTTTGTCATTTCAGAAAAAAAAAAAGGAAAAATATAAAAAAACAAGACTAAAAAAAATATGCAGGGAATAGTGGGTGACTACCACTGGCTACCAACAACACACACAGAATTGAACTCTTGTTTTAGGCCTTGTACGTGAAAAGATTATATTATTTGGGCAAATATTGGGCAGTCTCTGTGGCCCACCTGGAAAACGTGCTGTGGCCCACCAGTGGGCCATGGCCCACTGATTGGGAATCCATGGTCTCGACTGTCGTCAAGACTGTAGACACTATACCCCAAGAGGCTAGCAGGATGGTCTAGCTAGACTGTAGTCTAGACTGTAGACTCTAGACCACGAGAGGCTGGCAGGATTGTCTAGAGCTAGACTGTAGTACAAGATTGTCTACTCAGAGAGGTACACACACTTGCTTCTCGGTCGTTTAGCCTGGGTTTGAATTTCGGCCCAGTCTAAAATTACTGTCATCCCGGTGTTTTGCAGTTCACAGGCAGGATGATTCATCAATGTGTGTGCCGTCCCTCGGAAGGGCGTTAAACGCATGTCGCATGTCCCGTCTGCCAGCATTCGTTGGTGCACGGTAACAACCCCACGGTGTCCTTCCCAAATAATAGGAAAACTATCGCCGGTGTCACGAAACAGATCTGCCCCCGGCAATTCTGTACCGGCACAGATTCGCCCCCCTCGAAATAGATTCGCCCCCCTGCCACAAAATAGACTCTCCCCCGTAATAAAATCGCCCCTTCATAATATATATGTACATGTTTCAGCAGATATTCAAACTTGGAAAAAGTGTAACAATTGTATGGCTCTTGGTGATTGTGGAAGAGTTCTTTTACAATTAATCTACAACTAGAGCAACTGAATATTGGTGTAAACCAATAAAAATAAAACCATAATAACCATAATAACCATAAAATAACCATAAATAACCACAAAAATAACCATAAAACCATAAAACAATAACCAAAATAAAAAATAAACCAATAAAAATCCATCAATAATTACTATATCAAGTGTTCAAGTATGTCTTTAAAAGATTGAGAAAATGTGTAAGTCCGCACTCAATCAATTCCCAAAACAATATTAGTAGTACTTTTATCACGTCCCCTCTTGTAAACCAATATTTCCATATGTATATTTATATATCCGCAAACGAGAATGGGGGGCGATTCGATTCTGATGGGGGCGAGAAACGTATCCGCCGGGGGGCGAGTTTATACCGGTACAGATTCGCCGGGGGGAGTGTTCACACGGGGGCGGATTTATTTCGTGACACCGGCACCATGAATAAGCTACAAATTCCTGCCCTAACCTTAGTCAAATGTCAGGCCTGGCTAGTCGGATAGTGAAAGACTTGGGTCAAGTTTCCACGGGTCAAGCACACAAGAATGTGAGAATAATTGTGGATATTAAACAAGAAGATTGCAAGGCTCCAAAAATATACAATTACCAATGCAAGCGAATCAAATTCCATGACAATTACCAATACAGACTAGTCAACTTCCACTCCAATTACCAATACAGACTAGTCAAATTCCACTCCAATAACCAATATAGACTAGCCAAATTTCACTCCAATTACCAATACAGATGAGTCAACTTCCACTCCAATTACCAATACAGACTAGTCAAATTCCACTCCAATTACCAATAGAGACGAGTCAACTTCCACTCCAATTACCAATACAGACTAGTCAACTTCCACTACAATTACCAATACAGATTAGTCAGCTTCCACTATAATAACCAATACAGGCTAGTCAACTTCCACTCCAATTACCAATACAGACTAGTCAAATTACACTCCAATTACCAATACAGACTCGTCAACTTCCACTCCAATTACCAATACAGACTAGTCAAATTCCACTCCAATTACCAATACAGACGCGTCAACTTCCACTCCAATTACCAATACAGACTCGTCAACTTCCACTCCAATTACCAATACAGACTAGTCAAATTACACTCCAATTACCAATACAGACTCGTCAACTTCCACTCCAATTACCAATACAGACTAGTCAAATTCCACTCCAATTACCAATACAGACGCGTCAACTTCCACTCCAATTACCAATACAGACTAGTCAACTTCCACTCCAATTACCAATACAGACGTCAAATTCCACTAAAATAACCAATACAGACTAGTCAAATTCCACTAAAATAACCAATACAGACTAGTCAACTTCCACTCCAATTACCAATACAGACTAGTCAAATTCCACTCCAATTACCAATACAGATGAGTCAACTTCCACTCCATTTACCAATACAGACTAGTCAAATTCCACTCCAATTACCAATACAGACGAGTCAAATTCCACTAAAATAACCAATACAGACTAGTCAACTTCCACTAAAATAACCAATACAGACTAGTCAACTTCCACTACAATTACCAATACAGACGAGTCAAATTCCACTAAAATAACCAATACAGACTAGTCAACTTCCACTAAAATAACCAATACAGACTAGTCAACTTCCACTTCAATTACCAATACAGACTAGTCAAATTCCACTCCAATTACCAATACAGACGAGTCAAATTCCACTAAAATAACCAATACAGACTAGTCAACTTCCACTAAAATAACCAATACAGACTAGTCAACTTCCACTACAATTACCAATACAGACTAGTCAAATTCCACAACAATAACAAATACAGACTAGTCAAATTCCACTCCAATTACCAATACAGACTAGTCAACTTCCACTCCAATTACCAATACAGACTCGTCAAATTCCACTAAAATAACCAATGCAGACTAGTCAACTTCCACTCCAATAACCAATACAGACTAGTCAACATTTTTTCTTTTTTCTTTTTGTACTGAATCGAGGCTCGTGAAAGAGCTAACATTTATTTCACAAACAAATCAACCAGACAAACAAAATATATAAAAAGAGGGAGCGGAAGACATGATGGGGAGAGAAGGGGAAGCACACAAACACAACATTTGAGAGCAGGGAGAAGTGTGGGAGGGAGAGGACTTGGGGGGAGGAGGCGTGGGAAGGGGGGGGGGGGAGGTATAAAACACAAAGGGGTCCAAGGACTTCCAGGACAGAAGTTGGTATTTCAAAAAAAAAAAAAAAAAAAGTGTAGGATTTTGGGTGAAATTAGCGGGGGTAGAAAAGATCAAGGTTTTGGATAGGGGAAGATAAGAGATGGTGGTGAACAGCTGTTTTAAAGACCTGGAGGGTGGTGTGGGATTGAAGAGAGTGAGGGAGTTTGTTCCAGAGGCGGGAGAAAAGAGGAATGAAGGAGTGAAGGTGAGCAGAAAGTCTTGATTTTGGCAGTTTAAACCTAAGAGGGTTGCAGGCAGATCTTGGGCGACCTGTAGGAATATTTGGGGGACAGAGCCCAGAGAGAGCTGGGGGGGCAAGGCCAGAGAGGAGTCGGTAGAAGATGGAAAGACCACCAACCTGCCTGCGGTGAGTGAGTGAAAGGCCCTTGGAGTTAGCTTCATCGTGGGAGATTCCAATGATTCTGAACGCTTTGGTTTCAACAGCGTGAAGACGAGCTAGGTGTGAGGCAGGAGCACCAGACCAGAGGGGAGACCAGTATTCCATAGAGCTGCGGATGAAAGCCTTGTAAGTGGTGAGGAGCTCAGGTGTACCAAGGAAGGACTTCGCACGACGGAGGATGCCCAGTCGGCAACTGGCTTTGGAGGCCAGATTTGAAATGTGGTTTTCCCAGGAAAGAGCATGCCAGATAGTGAGACCCAAAAGCTTGAGTGACAGAACTTCTTGGAGAGGATTATTCAGAAAGTGGATGGGAGGGTTGTCCAGTCGGTCTTTGCGGAGAGACATCGTAAGAGTGTGAGATTTGTCAGGATTGAAAGACATGTTCCACTTGTTTGCCTAGTCTGTGATTTTGTCCAGGTCTGCAGAGTGAGGAGGCTGCAGACTGCTGATCTGAGGGATGAGGAATGGAGTGACAGAGAGTAGAGTCGTCAGCAAAGAGATAGAGAGGATTTTCAAGAGAGTCAGAGAGATCATTGATGAAGACCAGAGAAAGCACAGGGCCCAGAACACTGTCTTGGGGAACTCCAGCCTGAACAGGAAGAGGAGATGAGAGAAACCCATTCAGGGCCTCACGTTGACTACGACTAGAGAGGAAGTCCGCCAGCCATGCATGGAGATTTCCATGGATATCAAAGGAGGAGAGTTTGGTGAGCAGAGCAGGGTGCCAGACCGTATCGAAGGCACGTGAAATGTCAAGGGAGACAGCTCTAATTTCCTGTTTGGCGTTGAGGACCTCCATCCATTGTTGAGAAAGCAGAAGCAGCATGTCCAGAGTAGAGTGACCAGGTCTGAAAACAAATTGATGGTCAGAGATCAAGCCATTGGAGAAGAGGAAAGATTTCATATCTGAAGCAATGATGGATTCCATGACTTTGCTGATAATTGGGAGAAGGCTGATTGGTCTGTAGTTGCTAGGATCTGTTTTTGCACCCTTTTAGTGCAAAGCGGTGATGTTGGCTGATTTCCAAGCAGATGGTAGATGACCTTGAGCAAAAGAGTGGGTGAAGAGAACAGAGAGAGGGTGTGAAAGAGCTTAAGAACATGATTTTCGGACCCGTGGGCTGATGCCGTCAGGACCAGTTGCAGAATCAGAGTCGAGGGTTGACAGAATCTTTTCCACCTTGACAGGAGGAAAGGACACAGAGTCCAGGAGCAGCTGGGTACGACTGGGTACGGTGGGTAGAGAGGGATGGGTTTGGGACACAAGATTTAGAGGCAAACACAGAGTTGAGGCATTCAGATTTTTCACGTGCGGAGTCAGCCGTGTAGCCGTTTGAGGTGAGGGAGGGGATGGAGTGGGAACAAACACCAGAAACAGATTTTACAAGACGCCACCAGGATTTGGAAGAGGGAGACAGATAAGAGAGCTCGGTCTTGAGAACGGAGAGATATTGTTTCCTGGCTCTCCTGAGGGTGGACACACCCTTGTTTCGGGCTTTGTGAAAGGAAATGAGATTTCCTTCCGTTGGATTTGCTTTCCAGGAGACGAAAGCAAGTTGTTTCAGGGCAACAGTCTCACCACAAGATTCCGTGTACCATGGATGGGAGGAAGGGTATGACAACTGAAGACGAGATGGGATAAATCTGTGCATGAGAGAGAGCAATTTACTTTGAAAGACTTCCCAGGATGAGTTGATGTCAGAGGCGGTAGAGATGGGAGATCAGTCCAGATGATTGATGGCTGCTTGAAGACCGTGCCAGTTGGCCTGAGTGAAATGCGAGACTCGCTGACGCTGAGGAGGCTCTCTGAGAATGGTCAGAGAGATGTCCACTTTGACAAGCACATGATCAGATGAGCCGATTGGAGCAGAAGAAGAGCAGCAGACATTTTCAGGGAAGTTAGTCATAATCAAGTCCAGAAGAGAAGATGCTCCGTTGACTGAGATCCGGGTTGGGAAATTGACAGATTGTGTCAGTCCCAGTGAGTCACAGAAGTCCTTTGCTGAAGAGCCATGGCTGGTGAGAGGGGTACCCACACCCAGCCAACTGGCACGGTGACAATTGAAATCACCACATATGAGGAAGAGAGAGTTGGGATGGGTAGATAGAAGTTGGTCCATATTATCAGACAGCGAGATGTAGATGGAGTCATCACTGTTTGGTGAACGGTACAACACACATATGAACAAAAGGTGATAACGAAGGGGAAGCCGTAGCCAAAGGTATTCCTGGGGGTGAGGTGGAGAGAGGGCAGTGGAGGGCGAGTGAGGAAGAGACTTTTTTTAAAGATAGCAACCCCACCTCCAGGACGAGGCTCAGGTCTATCATACCGGAGGAGGGAGTAACCTTGCAGAGATACCAAGGAATCAGAGACATCATGAAGGAGGAAAGTTTCTGTTAAGCAGATCACATCTGGTTTGTCAGAAGCAACCTGTATGGAGAGATCAGTCAAGTTTGAGCAAAAGCCCCGGATGTTTGAGGTCCATACCGTTAATGAAGAAGAAGGGGGAGCATCGGATACAGAACGGGGGGGGGGGGGGGGAGGGGTAGGGTAGGATGTGGAAGAGGAGGAAGAGGTAGGGAGAGCTGTTGAAGGTGTGTCAGAGATTTCAGAGATTTCAGAATAGCTTGGAGAAAGGGAATAATGGGGCAGACAAAAGGTTTAATGGAGATTGGGTGAGGCACAGTGAGGTGTTATTTGAGGAGGGGGAAGAGCGAGGAAGAAGGTTGGGGGAGATGAAGGTGAAAGTTGGAAGGGGGAAGAAGCGGGGAGGACCCTTTGAGGAGGAGGGGTGAGAGGGGAGTCTAGGAGGGGAGGAGCGAGGGAGAGTCTCGGAGGGGAGGGGTATGGGGGGAGTTTAGGAGGGAGGGGAGGGAAGGGGCAAGGGGGGAGATTTGAAAGGGATGGGTGATGGGGAGGATTTGGAGGGGAGGGGCAACGGGGTAGATTTGGAGGGGAGGGGTGATGGGGAAGTTTTGGAGGGGAGGGGTGATGGGGAAGATTTGGAGGGGAGGGGCAAGGGGGAAGATTTGAAAGGGATGGGTTATGGGGAAGATTTGGAGGGGAGGGGCAAGGGGGAATATTTGAAAGAGATGGGTGATGGGGAAGATTTGGAGGGGAGGGGTAAGGGCGTAGATTTGGAGGGGAGGGGTGATGGGGAAGTTTTGGAGGGGAGGGGGGATGGGGACGTTTTGAAGGGAAGGGGGGATGGGGAAGATTTGGAGGGGAGGGGTGAAATTGGATTTTGAAATGTGTACGATTCATGGGAAACGAACATTTTTTGCAAAATGAGTTTGAGACCTTCGAGTCAAAAATACGTTTGAGGACGCTGAAGGAGGGGTGGAGTGCAGGAGAGTTTCGGGAATGTAGAAAAGAGGAACTGTAAGAGCTGGTATTTTTTTTTTTTGGAATGAATAGATTTGGTGAGCAAGACGAAAGCATCCTTTTATAGGAGAAGAAGAAAAAGGTGTTATAATATATGACAGAATACAGTTCTTCAGGGGAGAGATTAAACATTTCTAACCACGTGATCGCGTGATCACGAACAACGTGAACGAAGAACGAACGAACAAATAAGAACAACAAATAAACGAATAAGAACTGAGAAGGAAATATTTTTTGGGGTTTTTTTTTTTTTGAGTAGAGATATTAAACAAGGAAGTATGGGGTGAACGACTGGGACGAAACAGAGAACGTAAATAATTGCAGCGCATTCGACGAACCGCTGAGAGAAAACAAAACCACAAGGTCGGAGACGGTAGCCTAAGCCTACTAGTACTAGTACTAGGCCTCAGAATACGCAACACGAATTAACCGACGATTGTGTATACATGTACGAAAAATTAACACCGAAAATTTTCCTAAAGACACGCTATAGGTACACACACCGAAAGATAGATACAGTCTCGACAAAAACACAATTGTGAAAAAGTTACTTAGCTTCGAAAGCGTGAGCGCATGGACAGCTTCGAAAAGACGTGACCTCGCCGACAAAGATCTCACGAGATCCACTCAAATAAATTACCAATCCAGACTAGTCAAATTCCACTCCAATTACCAATACAGACTAGTCAACTTCCACTCCAATTATCAATACAGACTAGTCAAATTCCACTCCAATTACCAATACAGACGAGTCAACTTCCACTCCCATTACCAATACAGACTCGTCAAATTCCACTAAAATAACCAATACAGACTAGTCAAATTCCACTAAAATAACCAATACAGACGAGTCAAATTCCACTCCAATTACCAATACAGACTAGTCAACTTCCACTCCAATTACCAATACAGACTTGTCAAATTCCACTCCAATTACCAATACAGACTAATCAACTTCCACTCCAATTACCAATATAGACTAGTCAAATTCCACTCCAATTACCAATACAGACAAGTCAAATTCCACTAAAATAACCAATACAGACTAGTCAACTTTCACTCCAATTACCAATACAGACGGGTCAACTTCCACTCCAATTACCAATATAGACTAGTCAACTTCCACTCCAATTACCAATACATACTAGTCAAATTCCACTAAAATAACCAATACATACTAGTCAACTTCTCCTCCAATTACCAATACAGACGAGTCAAATTCCACTCCAATTACCAATACAGACTAGTCAACTTCCACTAAAATAACCAATACAGACGAGTCAACTTCGACTCCAATAACCAATACAGACTAGCCAAATTCCACTCCAATTACCAATACAGATGAGTCAACTTCCACTACAATTACCAATACAGACTAGTCAACTTCCACTCCAATTACCAATACAGACGAGTCAAATTTCATTGCAATAACCAATACAGACTCGTCAACTTCCACTCCAATTACCAATACAGACTAATCAACTTCCACTCCAATTACCAACACAGACTAGTCAAATTCTATCCAATTACCAATACAGACTAGTCAAATTCCACTAAAATAACCAATACAGACCAGTCAAATTCCACTAAAATAACCAATAGAGACTAGTCAACTTCCACTCCAATTACCAATACAGACTAGTCAACTTCCACTCCAATTACCAATCCAGACTAGTCAACTTCCACTCCAATAACCAATACAGACTAGTCAACCTCCACTCCAATAACCAATACAGACTAGCCAACTTCCACTCCAATTACCAATACAGATGAGTCAACTTCCACTCAAATTACCAATACAGACTTGTCAAATTCCACTACAATAACCAATACAGACTAGTCAACCTCCACTACAATTACAAATACAGACTAGTCAACTTCCACTCCAATTACCAATACAGACTAGTCAACTTCCACTCCAATTACCAATACAGACTAGTCAACTTCCACTCCAATAACCAATACAGACTAGTCAACCTCCACTCCAATAACCAATACAGACTAGCCAACTTCCACTCCAATAACCAATACAGACTAGTCAACTTCCACTCCAATAACCAATACAGACTAGTCAACTTCCACTCCAATTACCAATACAGACTAGTCAACTTCCACTCCAATTACCAATACAGACTAGTCAACTTCCACTCCAATAACCAATACAGACTAGTCAACCTCCACTCCAATTACCAATACAGACTAGTCAACTTCCACTCCAATTACCAATACAGATGAGTCAACTTCCACTCAAATTACCAATACAGACTTGTCAAATTCCACTACAATAACCAATACAGACTAGTCAACCTCCACTACAATTACAAATACAGACTAGTCAACTTCCACTCCAATTACCAATACAGACTAGTCAAATTCCACTCCAATTACCAATACAGACTAGTCAACTTCCACTCCAATAACCAATACAGACTAGTCAACCTCCACTCCAATAACCAATACAGACTAGCCAACTTCCACTCCAATTACCAATACAGATGAGTCAACCTCCACTCCAATTACCAATACAGACTAGTCAACTTCCACTCCAATTACCAATACAGACTTGTCAAATTCCACTACAATAACCAATACAGACTAGTCAACCTCCACTACAATTACAAATACAGACTAGTCAACTTCCACTCCAATTACCAATACAGACTAGTCAACTTCCACTCCAATTACCAATACAGACTAGTCAACTTCCACTCCAATTACCAATACAGACTAGTCAACTTCCACTCCAATTACAAATACAGACTAGTCAACTTCCACTCCAATTACCAATACAGACTAGTCAACTTCCACTCCAATTACCAATACAGACTAGTCAACTTCCACTCCAATGACCAATACAGACTAGTCAACTTTCACTCCAATTACCAATACAGACTAGTCAACTTCCACTCCAATTACCAATACAGACTAGTCAACTTCCACTCCAATTACAAATACAGACTAGTCAACTTCCACTCCAATTACCAATACAGACTAATCAACTTCCACTCCAATTACCAATACAGACTAGTCAACTTCCACTCCAATTACAAATACAGACTAGTCAACTTCCTCTGCAATTACCAATACAGAAATAAAAGCCATATACTCGAGGCCAATTCACCTTCACTGCCTCTCTCATCTAATTTTCAAAACCACCCACCTGCACCCAAACTCTAACTTACTCACTACAAACTAGATCCTAGCTCAGATCTCATATTTTTGGTGCCAATGCTGATGTTTTTTTTTTTTTTACAGATTCACATGTTCAGTCGTATGAGGGCAAGCTGAAAAGTAATGCCTCGTACTTTTGTTTTTGTACACCACACTTCTCACCCCTCAAACAAGGTCGGAGACGGGAGAAGGGGAAAAGAGTAGGAGGGAGGGAAGGACCTATAAATGAGCTCAGTCCGACCGACCAATCAACGGATCATCGGTCCATGTACTTTTATGTACGCGATATTTCAAAAACCGTCAAACATTTAGCTTTCATATTGCAGATATGTATTCCTCATGACATTATCTCAACCTGATTAGATCGCGGCTGTGATTGGCTGAATTATATTTCAATGGCAACCATCTTGGTAACTTGTCTTGTGTGTGCGATTTTTCAAAAACTGTTCCGGATTTAGCTTTCACATTACACAGATCTATTCCTCATACCACCAAAAAGGCGGGGACCTCGAGAATCAGCTAGTTGTTAACTTAAAAACAGATTAGGATATTTGAATGAAACAAAGACAGAGACATCAATCTCTACAGAGTGGCCACAAAGTCCCCATGCACACAGTTAGAATTTATCTGTATGCTCCCCTTCATGCTCTGCACAAATTGGAATTTTTCTCCATGTTCTTCTGGACATCATCTTCCATATTGAGGGTTGGAGGTCATAAAAGCAGCCCCTGACGGCTGTTTTGAGGTCTTTAACCGTTATTAGGTGGAGATGACAAATTTCCTCTTTCACAATGCCCCAAAGCTAGCCTGGTGTTGGCTTAGCCGTTAGGGTGCAGCTTGGGATTCTAGGATCCAGGGTTTGAATCCCGGTCGATCGCTGAATTAACGCCAGGGGGGTTGACTCAGCCTGTCATCCTTCTGAAGTCGGCAAATTGAGTACCAGTTCACTGGTAATTCCCTGTGTCGCAAAAGGCGACCAACAGGGTTGACGGCAGGAAGGGCATCCGGCCATAAAACATCGTCTCAAAAAGGGGACCACGGTGCCCGAAAAAGGCCAACCCTTGCTCTGTGGGGAAAAATGGCCTCTAAAGGTGGTTCTACAATGCCCCAAAACGAGTTGTCACATGTTGTTAAGTCTGGACTTCGAGGAGGCCACACCATCTCAGATCCACGTCCAATCCATCGTCCACTGAATTTGTCATCGAGATATTCTCTAACTGCAAAACCATAATGTGCTGGTGCACCATCTTGTTGCAGGATCGCTGTTGCCTCGAGACTTCTCTCACGCAGACGTGGAACAAACCACGTGAAGCATGTTCAAATAAGCAGTGTGATTGACGCTTGTATCAAAAAAAATATGGCCCTATCAAGTGATCTTCTGAAATTGCTGCCCACATCATGACATGAGGAGGATGCTGTTCAATTTCCTCATAAAAATTAGGATTTTCTTTGCACCAAAAATAAGCATTCCTGGATCGATTGCTGAGGTAAATAGCACACTCAATCTAAAAAAAATACACTTCGTCTTGATTTCATGGTGGGAAATCGCTGCAGAAGAGCCTTGCTCTTAATCAAGTCAAATCAAGGACACTCCCTGTTGAAAAAGCCTTCTTCTCCCATGCCCAAATCTTGTCGCCCGTAGGAGCTGGCTTATCGAATCTCTGCGAAAATCGTGTCCTTATGTCTTCAAAACTTGCTCCTTCTCGCGCACGGTCGTGAACCCAAACAAAAATAATCAGTCTCTCTTCTATCATGTAAAGTTATGGATTCGTCACTTCCGTTGTTGTGGTTCTCATCCACTGTAAACATTTTTGGTTCCATGTACTATTATTGTTATCGTTTAAGTGAATTGGAGATAACTGTTTTCAAAAGGTAAAAAAAATTAATGTTTTCAAAATAAACCGGAAAGGCAACCGGACGAAGAATAAGAGGAAGAAGAAGAGAAAAAGCAGGCGGAGCAAATGAAGTCGGAGAAAGAGCCGAGCTGCGTTGAGGTTTTAAGCAAACGCTGGCGACCGGGGGTCATGAGTGAGCTTTGGGTTTCCTGGGAAAGGGATTCCTGCGACAAAGTTGTTATCGCTGTGACAGATAAACCTGCGTGACAGGTTTTGCGGTTGATTCCGAAGAGAATCATTGGAGTGCCGTTACGTCTCGAGTACGGGTCGTTTGCCATTTTGCCTCGCGCCTGATTTTGGATCGCTCCAGGCTTTTCACCTCGCTTCAACCATTTCACCGCATCCAGACGTAACCTGGTGTGTGTGTGTAACGTGGATTTTGAGTGGGAATTTGTGGTTCGTCGATTGGGAGCCGTTGAACGTCCATACCCGAAGGTGTGTTTTCCCAGTCGCCTCTTGAGGGTACCTTTCCTCATCTTTGACAGTGAGACTGTCAACCGAACGGGATTCTAGTCTCGATACAACATCGTTCTGATGATCACTGGAGCGTGGATCGACTTTGGTTTGAAGCTGGGACAGAGACATTGGGAATGTTTTTTTTCGCTCACTTGGAGCACAGTGAGTTATATTGTACGAAACTGATGGTACCATCATAGGAATGATATTGTTGTGGATATGAGAATGGTATGTTTTTTTTGTTGTTGTAGTGTAAATTGTTGTAAAGATCACCCTTTGTAAATGTCATGACCCTTGTAAATACCTCCGTAGTGTAAAGGTCAAAGGGCGTCTCGGTAGTTATTCCATGAAACACCACATTGCAGGACCCGATAATACCCCTGTTCAGTAGTTTATTTCCTTATTATGTGTCTTAGGGTAAGGCTGTGTCTCCCATTAATTTAAATACTCCATTGCACCAAGTGAAATAAGAGTAGATTCCCTTCATTCCCATTCCCAAAACCTCCATTTCCCCTTTCATCATTGCCAGGCCTCAATTGCCATTGCCAATTACATCCCCTCCAATTGCCGCCATTGACCACGAGGCAGGGTCGGAGGAGAAGGGCGTGTCTCCACCTCGTCATAGAGGGGAGGAGTAAGCTAGCCCCGAACAACCAACCGAGCACGAGGTGTTTGGTTTGAGAGGGCGGAGGAAGAGCGTTTGGGGGAGGTTCGCAAAGGTTGAGGGGCGGGGCCTATATAACCCGCCGCGGGGCGTTCCCCAGAAGGAGACAAGAGAGATGAGACGAGAGATGGGTCCAAGAGAGGAGCTGAAAGGCTTAGCTGAGCTGCGTGGTGAGGTGGAAAGGAAAGAGCTGGGTCGTCAGAGCAGGGCTGAGTTGTGAGGTTCGAAAAGCAGAAGATCATCCAGGGAAGCACAAAGCCTGATATTCGTCACCTTGCGCGCCAGCAGCAGCGTCTACAGCAGCAGCAGCAGCAACGCTCGCCAGCCGCTTAGGGGCCTGAATGGCAGTTCGAAGCAGGGCCGCGAAGGAACGGCGGCTGCAGAACGTGCGAATCGTGCTGCCGGACCCAGTGGACTTTCCTCTCCTTCCAGCCAATTCCTATCATCATTCCCCGCGTGAGTCTGTGTCTTCGTTTGTTCTGTCCTGGGTATTAAGTAAGCCTGTTAGATAAGTTAATAATTTGCACTGTGTCACCTGCGTCTCATGTCCCTGTAAATAATCGTGACTGTTCTTCTTGCTTGTGAATGTGTACATAATAAACCCCGTTACTCTTCTGTACATCTTCTTCTTCCTCTTTGCATTCGGTCGCTTTAGAGTTTTCCAGATTGAGTATCTGTGGCGCGATACGGCCAACGTTTGGGCGAATTGGGTGAATCGGGTGAGTCGGGAACAACTGTCCGGCCGCGGTTACACCACCGCTCGGTCAAAATAACATCTAATCCGCGGACCGTAACAATATATTGGTTGTACAATTGATTACTATTGTTTTTGTGCTGTTATTCTTGTGTGACCTTAATACAATACTTGTTTGTTGGTAACAATTGGTGTGGTTTCACCATTGATCTTTGACACAGAATAACACATTTTTCTGCCGTGACTCCTCTCGGCGCTCGGAGGTACACCGTGACCGGGGTTTGGGGAGGAGCATGTAAGAGAAATTGGGGGCCTCGTCCGGGATAGAATTCCCTAACATTCCCAAAATTCCCAAATTTGGAATTTCCTAGCATTCCCAATTTTTTTCAAAAATTGGAATTTTTTTTTGTGAAGGTTAACAGGTGCTAACTAATAGTCACCATGGTGTTTGACGCAGAAATGTTTGCGGCGTCCCCTAATGAGGCACAGTTCCAGGCGTTAAAAAGATCGTAACTCATGATATTGGCCAAATATTTTAACTTGGAGGTCCGAGTTAATATGAAGAAAGCAGAGATGGAGACATTGGTGGTGGAGTCTCTAGTGGGACAAGGATAAGTGGGACAAGCGTTTGTCACGCTATCACGATATAACATTTTGTCACGCTGTCACGATATAACGTTTTGTCACGCTGTCACGATATAACATTTTGTCACACTGTCACGATAAAACGTTTTGTCACGCTGTCACGATATAACGTGTTGTCACGCTGTCACGATATAACGTTTTGTCACGCTGTCACGATATAACGTTTTGTCACGCTGTCACGACATAACATTTTGTCACGCTGTCACGATATAACGTTTTGTCACGCTATCACGATGCAACATTTTGTCACACTGTCACGATATAATGTTTTGACACAGTGTCACGATATAACGTTTTGTCACGCTGTCACGATATAAGGTTTTGTCACGCTGTCACGATATAACGTTTTGTCACGCTGTCACGATATAACGTTTTGTCACGCTGTCACGATATAACGTTTTGTCATGCTGTCACGATATAAGGTTTTGTCACGCTGTCACGATATAAGGTTTTGTCACGCTGTCACGATATAACGTTTTGTCACGCTGTCACGATATAACGTTTTGTCACGCTGTCACGATATAACGTTTTGTCACGCTGTCACGATATAACGTTTTGTCACGCTGTCACGATATAACGTTTTGTCACGCTGTCACGATATAACATGTTGTCACGCTGTCACGATATAACATTTTGTCACGCTGTGACTATATAACGTTTTGTCACGCTGTCATGATATAATGTTTTGTCACGGTGTCACGAAATAACGTTTTGTCACGCTGTTACGATAGAACGTTTTGTCACGCTGTCACGATATAACGTTTTGTCACGCTGTCACGATATAACGTTTTGTCATGCTGTCACGATATAAGGTTTTGTCACGCTGTCACGATATAAGGTTTTGTCACGCTGTCACGATATAACGTTTTGTCACGCTGTCACGATATAACGTTTTGTCACGCTGTCACGATATAACGTTTTGTCACGCTGTCACGATATAACGTTTTGTCACGCTGTCACGATATAACGTTTTGTCACGCTGTCACGATATAACGTTTTGTCACGCTGTCACGATATAACGTTTTGTCACGCTGTCACGATAAAACGTTTTGTCGTGCTGTCACAATATAACGTTTTGTCATGCTGTCACGATATAACGTTTTGTCACGCTGTCACGATATAATGTTTTGTCACGCTGTCACGATATAATGTTTTGTCATTCTGTCACGATATAATGTTTTGTCATTCTGTCACGATATAACATGTTGTCACGCTGTCACGATATAACATTTTGTCACGCTGTGACGATATAACGTTTTGTCACGCTGTCATGATATAATGTTTTGTCACGGTGTCACGAAATAACGTTTTGTCACGCTGTTACGATAGAACGTTTTGTCACGCTGTCACGATATAACGTTTTGTTACGCTGTCACGATATAACGTTTTGTCACGCTGTCACGATATAACGTTTTGTCACGCTGTCACGATATAACGTTTTGTCACGCTGTCACGATAAAACGTTTTGTCGTGCTGTCACAATATAACGTTTTGTCATGCTGTCACGATATAACGTTTTGTCACGCTGTCACGATATAATGTTTTGTCACGCTGTCACGATATAATGTTTTGTCATTCTGTCACGATATAACATGTTGTCACGCTGTCACGATATAACGTTTTGTCATGCTGTCACGATATAACGTTTTGTCACGCTGTCACGATATAATGTTTTGTCACGCTGTCACGATATAATGTTTTGTCATTCTGTCACGATATAACATGTTGTCACGCTGTCACGATATAACATTTTGTCACGCTGTGACGATATAACGTTTTGTCACGCTGTCATGATATAATGTTTTGTCACGGTGTCACGAAATAACGTTTTGTCACGCTGTTACGATAGAACGTTTTGTCACGCTGTCACGATATAACGTTTTGTTACGCTGTCACGATATAACGTTTTGTCACGCTGTCACGATATAACGTTTTGTCACACTGTCACGATATAACGTTTTGTCACGCTGTCACGATATAACGTTTTGTCACGCTGTCACGATATAACGTTTTGTCATGCTGTCATGATATAACGTTTTGTCACGCTGTCATGACATAACGTTTTGTCACGCTGTCACGATACAACATTTTGTCACGCTGTCACGATATAACGTTTTGTCACGCTGTCACGATATAACGTTTTGTCATGCTGTCATGATGGAACTGTGCATTCAGCTGACAGAACTGGTGCTTCACAGCGGCTTTGACATAATCTTTGGGAAAGAGATGAATACCTGATGGTGCTAAGTCATGGCTGTATGGTGGGTGCTGTAAGACGGTGAACCCGAGGAGATGAATTGCTTCAGTCGTTCGCGCACTTGTACGATGCCGTGCATTGTCATGCTGTGTCCGCATGTCAGGACTAGCCTCTGATTCTGTGCCTTCAATTTATTTTGTTTCAATGTAGTGCTCAGCTCAGATGTCGATTACATTAATTTTCATCCTGCAGCAATCGTCAATTATATATCAGGCCGAATCAAATTTGCAACACACGGGGCGGCATGAAATGGGATACGAGAATTAAATATAGAGAGGCCACAAATGGATGGACCTTGTGCACAGAAGACAGAGCAAAACAACAACAATAAATGATGGCACTTATTTTGCAGAAAAACTATCCCTCTATCAAATTGATGAATCAGAAAATCTTTAACACTCTTCGCCATGAGGCACGCATGACACTGCAGCCCAAGGATCGGGGGCGGCGCCAAACAGCTGCATACGTCATCACGGCGCCAAACAGCTGCATACGTCATCACGGCGCCAAACAGCTGCATACGTCATCACGGTGCCAAACAGCTGCATACGTCATCACGGCGCCAAACAGCTGAATACGTCATCACGGTGCCAAACAGCTGCATACATCATCACGGCGCCAAACATCTGCATACGTCATCACGGCACCAAACAGCTGCATACGTCATCACGGCGCCAAAGAGCTGCATACGTCATCACGGCACCAAACAGCTGCATACGTCATCACGGCGCCAAACAGCTGAATATGTCATCACGGCGCCAAACAGCTGCATACGTTATCACGGCGCCAAAGAGCTGAATATGTCATCACGGCTCCAAACAGCTGCATACGGCATCACGGCGCCAAACAGCTGCATACGTCATCACGGCGCCAAACAGCTGAATATGTCATCACGGCGCCAAACAGCTGAATATGTCATCACGGCGCCAAACAGCTGCATACGTTATCACGGCGCCAAAGAGCTGAATATGTCATCACGGCTCCAAACAGCTGCATACGGCATCACGGCGCCAAACAGCTGCATACGTCATCACGGCGCCAAACAGCTGAATATGTCATCACGGCGCCAAACAGCTGCATACGTCATCATGGCGCCAAACAGCTGCATATGTCAGCACGGCGCTAATCAGCTGTCAATGTCAATGCATGCATTTCTCACTGATATCCAGAGCTGATTTTTGAGCCGACAACAGCAGCTGATTATGTAGAAAGGACATTAAGGGCTTAATCCACCATGCCTTGACCCTGCTTTTCTCAGAACTTCAATTTTGTTTGAACACAGGTGATTTTCACAAGTTATGAAATCCCAGATACGGTTGATTCATCGTCTTTGCCGCCCTCACTTCACTTGCCGCCTTAGGCTGGGGCCTCCTGGGCCTCTGTGGAAATCTGGCCCAGCATATACTCGGCTACTTGAAAATAACTCACTTTGCATCTCACATTCACATTAATAGCAACGGTACCCACCCTATGGGCGGGGCTTCAATTGGGAGGCCCAAATGAAAAGGCTAAATATCAGAAATTGAAGGCTTTTTTTTTCTTTTAAACGATTTATATAAACATCCGTTAAATCTCGATCGGTGCAGCCGGTTGTGCGGCACCCGGGAAAATAACGACATGCGGGAGCAAGTATCAGCAGGATGTGGCAGTGTGGGAGTCCACGTTTCTGATCCTCCTTCATGCCGAAGTAGCCCACCACTTCTCCAAGCATTCCGCTCTTCAGATCCGCCATGACAGATTTAAGCTTGATACTGAAGACGCGTGCAGTTAGTACTCCCGATGTTGTATGTACTCCCGTGTCCTCTAACAAACCATGTCCTTATAAAAGGTCTTTGTCCGAGGTAACCGAGTTCGATTGGTGCATCTGTGCAGCGATCGATGCAGCTGTTTGTGCAGCACCCGGGAAACAATATCGTCACAATGAGAACAATGGACGTTATGCGAACGTGAATGTTATGCGGGAGTCCAAAGCTGAAATTGGAAAAACTAAATAGCCTATTTTACTCCTGGAGATCCCAGGATTACCCACACGAAATATCGTTGCGATCGGTTCAGCAGTTTTTACGGTACCTTCGAACAGACAAAGAGACAGACGGACGGACATTTAGTGAATTATAGTAAGATTGTTGTGGCAATAACTTTTATCAAGTACAGTGTAGAATTATCAAGTCCAGTGTAGAAAATGCAAACTCACTCTGCAGCCGTTTGTAGAGAGCTGACATTTGGTCTGGCTTATCAAAGCTTGTCCTCATTTGCACAAGCACTTCCATGTTCTCCGACACCAGCTTCTGAATAAAATAGACAGCGTGCATCGCCAAATAATGTTACACCATACCATGGAAAGTGAATTTCGATCAAGTCATGCCATTATTTCATAGAACGGAATTGTACCATCAATTGTGTCCAGCAACCCAATACACATGGTGTCGATGCTCGTTATCGGGTAGCTTTGGCAAGGCTTGACCGATAGTACATTAATACACCCTTTAAGAATACTGTTGTTTCTTCAAATCTTTCCCCCTTCCTTGTTTTCGGACCATCATATGGTAACCCTAAACCTTTCCTTTCCTCAACCCACAAATAGGAGCACTTATTGGAAGTTTAAAGTTAGGCTTCGAGAAGACAGTGTGTTTAAAGAAGCCTTTCGTATTTTCTGGGCAAGTCTCCTTTTCTGGGCAAGTATCAAAGAAATCCTCCTTTTCTTCATTGGACTCAAGAGGCAACGTTGTTGTCAATGAGGATGATGACATCTAAACATTATTGAATTCTATACAAAACTTTTTGAAGAGTAGACTGTTTGTAATGATACAATGATGGATTTAAACTCTCACTTCTCCTCCCTAACTGAGGCTCAACGGTTGGAGCTCGACCTACCAATCACCCCACCTGAGCTGTGCTCTTGCTGCCATGGATTCTGGGAAAGCTCTGGGTATCGACGGTCTACCTCCCAAATTCTTTCTGACCTTTTAGGCCCTGAGTTGCTGAATGTTTTGGACGCTCTATACAGACTGGTATAATGCCGCTGAGTCTTAGAGGAGCCGTAGTATGCTTGCTCCCGAAAACTGAAGATCCCCGACTTATGGCGAACTGGCGACCGATCTCCCTGCTGTGCACGGACTACAAGCTTTTTTCAAAAGTATTGGCTAATCGACTAAAAAAGGTTATTTGTGATCTCGTATTACCAGAACAGAGTTACTGTGTTCCTGGAAGATCCATCCATGATAATATTTCTTTAATCCGAGATCTCATTGATGGTAACCGTGTGCAAAAAGATTTTGGAATGATGTCGCTTGATCTTGAAAAGGCATTTGACAGTATTGACCATAAGTTTATGCATCATGTATTGCAAGCATGCGGCCTCGGAGCAAACTTTCGATCCTACATTTCCTTGCTATACACAGACGTATTTAGTTTAATTAAGATTAATAATGTGTTGGCTGCCCCCATCAAGGTTCGGAGAGGGGTACGGCAAGGGTGTCCAGTCTCTGGTTTATTGTTTGCTCTTTCTTTAGAGCCCCTTCTCAATCTACTGAGAAAGAATATTTCTGGAATACCACTTTCTCCCATGAGTGCACCGCTAACCCTATCTGCTTATGTGGATGATGTCTGCATCTTTGTAAAAGATAAAGACGATATTGATATCCTTGTTGAGTGCCGAACAAAGTTTCACTCTGCTTCCTCTTTAAAAATCAATTGGAACAAAAGCAAGACGTTATGGATACCCTCTCTTTATCGCAACCTTCCTCAGCCTGTACCACTGCTGCCCCCATCCCTCCCCGCAGGGTTACTGTGGGGGAAGTGAGGGAATTAAGTACTTGGGCATATTCCTTGGTTCCCCACAGTATGCTCAAAAAATTGGGACGGGGTAATTGAGCAAGTGGGAGAAAGATTGAACCAATGGAAAAGGGTTTTACCTCATTTGTCTTTCAAGGGCCATGTGCTAGTGATCAACAAGTTAGTTGCCACGCTGTTGTGGCAAAGGTTCATCTGCCTGCAACCGCCGGAGGCCCTGCTCAAAGCACTCCAGGGCAAACTGGTGGTCTTCTTCTGGGGAGGCTACCACTGGCTACGACCCGATGTGATATGTCGCCCCTCGGCTGAGGGTGGCCCACAACCTCGTCGACATCAAAGCCTGCCAAATGGCCTTCCGGCTGTTGTCCATTCAACGCCTCCTCTACATGGAACATCTGCCAGGCCGGCTCCCTGCACGCCTTGTACTACAGCGAGCGGGTAGGCTCGGGAACGATTTTTAACTTTTTCAAATGAACCTCCAACATGTCGACATATCGCTCCTCCCTGCTTTTTACCAAAGCCTCTTGAATGCCTGGCAGAACCTTTCTGTGAGTCGTCAGGGGGACACATATGTAACGAAAATGCTAGCACACGAGCCTTTGTTTTATAATCCTCTTTCCCGACATTCCAAAAAGTTTTGCTCTCAAATGTTGTGTTTGTGTGCTTCCCCTTCTCTCCCCATCTTGTCTTCCGCTCCCTCTTTTTGTATATTTTGTTTGTCTGGTTGATTTGTTTGTGAAATAAATGTTAGCTCTTTCACGAGCCTCGATTCAGTATACAAAAAAAAAACAAAAAAAAAAAACAAAGAAAAAAACATTTTCCAGGTAGCTAAGGAAGTTGGACACAATAGGAGGTATTTTGACCCACAATGCCCTGCGCATTGGCAGCACCATGCTATTAGTTGCTTTATAACGAACTTCAACCCAAAAGAAGGTCATTAGGTCCATCAATGCCTGCGTTAGTATTGCGAAATAACCGTGTAAGCTGTAAAGTCTCAGAGCAGACGATGTAAAAATCATTACGTCACCGAGTCTGTAGTTAATTTAACATATATTAGTTATTTACTTGATTATTGAGGGAGGATTAGGGGGAGAAAGGTGGGATTAGGAGGTGGGGAGGGGGAAAGGGGGAGAAAGGTGGATTAGGAGGTGGGGAGGGGGAAAGGGGTAGAAAGGTGGATTAGGAGGTGGGGGGGGGGGAGGGTTAGGGGTAGAAAGGTGGATTAGGAGGTGGGGAGGGGGAAAGGGGTAGAAAGGCGGATTAGGAGGTGGGGGGGGGGGGGAGGGTTAGGGGTCGAAAGGTGGATTAGGAGATGGGGGGGGGGTTAGGGGTATAAAGTTGGATTAGGAGGTGGGGGGAGGGGTTTGGGGTAGAAAGGTGGATTAGGAGATGGGGGGGGGTTAGGGGTAGAAAGGTGGATTAGGAGGAGGTGGGGGGGGGGGTTAGGGGTAGAAAGGTGGATTAGGAGGTGGGGGGGGGGTTAGGGGTAGAAAGGTGGATTAGGAGATGGGGGGGGGGGTTAGGGGTAGAAAGGTGGATTAGGAGATTGGGGAGGATTAGGGGGAGAAAGGTGGATTAGGAGGTTGGGAAGGATTAGGGGGAGAAAGGTGGATTAGGAGGTTGGGGAGGGTTAGGGGGAGAAAGGTGGATTAGGAGGTTGGGGAGGATTAGGTGGAGAAAGGTGGATTAGGAGGTTGGGGAGGGTTAGGGGGAGAAAGGTGGATTAGGAGGTTGGGGAGGATTAGGGGGAGAAAGGTGGATTAGGAGGTTGGGGAGGGTTAGGGGGAGAAAGGTGGATTAGGAGGTTGGGGAGGATTAGGTGGAGAAAGGTGGATTAGGAGGTTGGGGAGGGTTAGGGGGAGAAAGGTGGATTAGGAGGTTGGGGAGGGTTAGGGGGAGAAAGGTGGATTAGGAGGTTGGGGAGGATTAGGGGGAGAAAGGTGGATTAGGAGGTTGGGGAGGGTTAGGGGGAGAAAGGTGGATTAGGAGGTTGGGGTGGATTAGGTGGAGAAAGGTGGATTAGGAGGTTGGGGAGGGTTAGGGGGAGAAGGTGGATTCGGAGGTTGGGGAGAGTTAGGGGTAGAATGGTGGATTAGGAGGTTGGGGAGGGTTAGGGGTAGATTGGTGGATTAGGAGGTTGGAGTTAGGGGTAGAATGGTGGATTAGGAGGTTGGGGAGGGTTAGGGGGAGAATTTGTGTGTGTTGTTGAGGAGGTTGGGGCCAAAGCTTTCCCGCTGTTGAGGCCAAAGCTTTCAGGATCATTGGAATCTCCTGCGGTGGAGTCAACTCCGAGGGCCTTTCACTCACTCACCGCAGGCAGGTTGGTGGTCTTTCTGTCTTCTACCGACTCCTCTCCGGCCTTGCTCCCCCAGCTCTCTCTGTGCTCTGTCCCCCCAGTATTCCTTCAGGTCGCACAAGATCTGCCTGCAACCCTCTTATGGTTAAACTGCCAAAGTCAAGGCTCTCTGCTCACCTTCACTCTTTCATTCCCCTTTTCTCCCGCCTCTGGAACAAACTCCCCCACTCCCTTCAATCCCACTCCTCCCTCCAGGTCTTTAAAACAGCTGTTCACCACCATCTCTTATCTTCCCCCATCGAAAACCTTGATCTTTTCTACCCCCGGTAATTCACCCCAGAGTCCTTGCAGTGTTCATATGTTTTATTCCTCTCTCACCTCCCCCCAAGTCCTCCCGATGTCCCTGCTCTCAAATGTTGTGTTTGTGTCCTTCCCCCTCTCTCCCCATCTTGTCTGCCGCTCCCCTTGTTTTTTGTGTTTTGTGTGTCGGTTTGTCTTTTTGTGTGATTAATGTTAGCTCTTTCACGAGCCTCGATCTTGTATACAAAAAAAAAAAAAAAAGTCAAGATTTTTGCCAACACTTTATAGCAGCTGGTATCATGAAGGTGTGGCATTTCCGACATGACTCAGGGTATGGTTGGAAATCCATAAGTGAAATTACAGACCTAACAGGGATTTAGTCCCTTCGGGTGATCGCAAAAATTTTGAGGAAAATGATTCAGGTGGGACGGCAACTTGGTCTAACTTGGACTTGAGGTACAGAAGGAGATTTGAATGAGCCAACAGTGCCTAAAATTGATTGTTGAACCCATTCAAAATGATTTGCCCCCTGTTAGCGATGGGTCAAATCTTTTCCAGACTATGGACAGCAAGGGCATCTATAAGATATGCCTTAAATTGTTAAATGGGGACCTTTCGTTAAATGGAGTTACCCGATAGAAAGGATTGTTACCTGGAGGACCCCCTCCGAACCTATCTGGCAAAACCATGTATAGTGAGCCCATATCAAAAAGAACAGGTGATCTCCAGTGGCGTTTGGCCCACTGGATTGTTCCCTCCAACACGTTTATTAGACATTTTTCTCCAGTATCTGTTTGTTGTCCCTTCTGTACAGTCAATGAAGACTTGTTTCATGCATTCATAGACTGTGTACAATTATTTCCTTTGTTTCATTGTGTAGCTTGTGGGACCAATCATTAGTCTCCGTCAGAGAAAATTATATTGGTTCCGCCCCTTTTGGCTTTATGAGCTACCTGTGCAGGCATATCGGGAGACTACTATTGCTCGGGTCCTCTGCAATAGTACTTCCTGGTTGTCCTAGCTAGGGTGCTGTGCTTGGGTGCGTCTGCTCAAGAAGTGTATTTCCGAGTTTTTGTACTCTAGTGAATTCCTGGCTGTCCAGTGGGTGTGTGCATGTAACCGGCAGACGAAGGTAGGCTTGCATTGAGTATGCGACGCCATTTTGTTCTTTTTATGTATAAATGGAATACGGACGCCGTTAAATGGGAACCGCATTATGTGTTCACTGTCTCGGCAGAGGTGCAGTGGAGTGTTTCCACCGTGTTCTGGGTAACCCGTGATCTCTTGTGAAAAGGGTATGTGATTTTGTTTTTATGTCGTGTAAACAATTAGCGTTTTGTGTATAGTCGATTTGTATATTTATATTGGTGGGTAGTTGGGTTAAGTTAAACCCTTTTGGGGATGATTTTAAGTATGAGAAAGGTAATTTTATGTTTTCTTCACAGATATTTGTTCAGTGCTGTCAGCTGCTGTTCTTTTGATCGGTTTTATTACTTGGCTGCTATTTGTCTTTTGGGATATTCTCAAGTTTAATAAAGTGTTGTATTGTGCTCTCCTACCAAACTTTCAAATAAATGCCATTAATTTGAAATCTCTTTGTTCAGTTAATTGAACACCTACCTTTGGGGAATTGCCGTCAAATTACTTATTTAGGGTCTCCCACCCCATATTGGGGGAGTGGTGTAGTCTGTAAACAAACTACCAGGAGACGTGGACTCCCCTGGGTGTCACATTTGGTTGAATTATATTGCACACAAAATGCATATTACTTTTTCTTTGAGAAATTTCATCTTTTGTTTTGCTCCTAAACAAAATCCTGAATCTAAACTGTTTAGTTTCCTTATAGCAACTGAAAAACTTGCTGTTTATTTAACAAGAAAAGATAAACTATCTGGCAAACCGACAGAGCACTGCAATATCATGTTGTCTTTTAATGCATTGATCTCAGCAAGATTGAAACTTCAGTTTACCTTTTCCAACGAGGCCGGAAATCTTCAAAACTTTATTGATACTTGGTGTGTCGGTGGTTTTTGTGAGGTTGAAGAAAACGAATTGAAAATACTGTTATGAGATGCTGATTATGTTTCTTTTATTTGACGATCATTGGGTGGTTTTTCTTTTTGGCATTATTGATTTGATTTGACTGTAAAACATGTATATTATTACTTTTTGTATTTTTGTAATAAAGACTCAAAAGTCAAAGTCTCTCTCTCTGTCTCCCCCATCCGTCTGTCTGTCTGTCTGTCTGTCTATCTATCTATCTATCTATCTCTCTCTCTCTCTCTCTCTCTCTCTATCTCTATCTCTATCTCTATCTCTATCTCTATCTCTATCTCTATCTCTATCTCTATCTCTATCTCTATATCTATCTCTCTCTCTAAGTATATATAAATCGAAAAACAGAGGGGAAGGAGACGAGAATAAAAGCAATCATCGGTTCTTTTACTGTGTACAGTGAAAGTCACAGTGTTGTGTTTATTGTTCGTGCTTTACCTGTGTTTCAGGAAGTAAACGCAAGTTTAGAGTTCACCCACCTGCCGGTTTCATCATTCATCAATTAAAGACCCATAAGGTTTCCGATAGTTATTGTCCATTTCCAATTTTCCCCATGTCTGTTGGCCCTTCCCCCTATTATTCTGCTTCTCTATGAGCATTGGTGAGGTATGTGGATGGACAAAAGGACCACCGAGGCACTCGGAAACATGGTGGTGGAATGATGAAGTTGGAAAGAGGATTGACGAGAAGAGGAAGAAGTTCAAGGAGTGGCAGAAGGCGAAGGGTACGGGAGCAGAAACAGCAGAGCATGAAAGTTATAAGGCAGCCAGGAAGGCTGCAAAGAAAGAGGTAGCAAAGGCGCAGGAGGCATGTAGGAAAATGTTCGGAGAACGCTTGAATTCGGAAGAGGGTCAGAAAGCAGTATTCAGGATTGCAAAGCAGATAGCGAAAGAGAGGTGTGATGTGATGGGAGTGAGTTGCTTGAAGGATGAAGTGGGACAAATCGTTGTCGACCCAGATGGAATTAAAGGAAGATGGAAAAGATATATGGAAATGCTGTTGAATACAGAGAATGAATGGGATGGCAACAGAGAAAGTAACCCAGTTTTAGGACCGGCAGAGAAGATAACTGAGAAGGAGGTTGAGGAAGCGATAAAAGCAATGAAGGGTAGAAAAGCATGTGGGAAGACGGGAGTTGTGGGAGATATGTTGAAGGCAGCAGGAAGTTGGGGTGTGAAGAGAATGACAGAGATCTGTCATCTGATGGTGAAAGAAGGCTGCATTCCAGTGGTTTGGGAACTGAGTACCCTCGTCCCTCTATACAAGTGGAAAGGTGACCCTCTGGAGTGTGGCTCGTACCGAGCGATAAAGTTATTGGAGCATGGAATGAAGGTATTGGAAAGGGTGTTGCAGAGGAGGATAAGGAATAAAGTGAAGATCGACGAAATGCAGTTTGGATTTATGCCAGGAAGAGGAACGACAGACATGTTTTTCATTGTGAGGCAGTTGCAGGAGAAGTACATGGAGAGGAGGAAGAAGTTGTTTCTTGGGTTTGTTGATCTGGAGAAAGCATTCGATAGGGTTCCATGCAAAGTATTGACATGGGCATTGAGGAAGTTAGGAGTGGAGGAATGGTTGATCAGAGTAGTGATGGCAATGTACAAAAGAGCGCGCACAGCTGTAAGGACGAAGGACGGGAACAGTGGTGAGTATGAGGTGAAGGTGGGAGTGCATCAGGGGTCGGTACTAAGTCCACTACTATTTGTAGCTGTGATGGAGGTGCTGGCTCAGAACGTAAAGGAGGGTTTACCGTGGGAGTTGTTGTATGCAGATGATCTGGTGTTGATTGCGGAAAGTATGGATGGACTGAAGGAAAATATGAACAAGTGGAAGGAATGTATGGAGACAAAAGGTCTGAAGGTGAATATCGGAAAGACGAAGGTGATGGCAAGTGGTAAAGCATGTGGTGAGGTGGAAAGAACTGGGAAGTGGCCCTGTGCTGTGTGCAGGAAGGGTGTCGGAGTGAACTCCATTCAATGTACAATGTGCGCTGAGTGGGTTCATCAAAAATGTAGTGGTCTGAGAGGGTCATTAACCAGTGTGGCAGTTACATTCAAATGTAAAGTGTGCACAGAGGGAGCTGCAGATGGAGGAAATGTTGAGTTGGATCTTGGAGACGGCGTGAAGCTGGAAGGTGTGAAAACATTTTGCTACCTCGGAGACATGCTGAATGGAGAAGGTGGATCAGACTCGGCAATGGTTGCTGGAGTGAGATGTGCATGGAAGAAGTTTCGGGAACTGAGTGGCGTGCTGATGATGAGGGGAGTGTCGTTGAAGCTGAAGGGAAAGGTGTATGCTGCATGTGTCAGAAGTGTTATGATTTATGGGAGCGAGACATGGGTAATGTACGTAGAGCAGCAACGAAGGTTGGAAAGGGTGGAAATGCGAATGTTTCTACGGATGTGCGGAGTATCGTTGAGAGAGAGGAAGACAAATGATGAATTGCGAAAGTTGATGGGAATAGAGCCTGTGATTGATGCTGTGAAGAGGAACAGGTTGAGATGGTTTGGTCATGTGTTGAGGAAGGATGAAAGTGACTGGTTGAGAAGAGTGATGGAAATGAATGTAGAAGGAAGTAGAGGACGGGGAAGACCGAGAAAGACTTGGCTCAAGATGGTGGAAGAAGAAATGCGGGCAAGGGGGTTAACAAGGAGAGATGCAGAAAAAAGGGCAAAATGGAGAAGATTGTCATGGGGACCGCAAGGCTAACCCCCGCTCTAGCAGGGAAAATGGCCTTAAAATGCATGTTGTTGTGTTGTTGTTGTGTTGTTGTTGTATGAGCCTCGATACCTGAAGAAAATTCACTTATGTTTACGAGGCAAACAAAAGTAGGCACACAATGTTCATAAAATGATCCAGGAAATCTTGGTAATTCCTTGTTATCCTTGGTACATACCTTGAGTTCATTGACTTGTGAGGAAATATGCCACATGAGGTTTTCATTCAGGAATTTGATTCCATAAGGCCCCAAGAGCTCGGCCAAACATCGCATTTCTGGGAATAACAAAAAAAGGATACATTTAATTATTTCACATTTTTAGACAGGACATAAGTCCTGATTGAAAGTTTGCTGAGAGATTGCGGTATTGTGGCGAACTGAGGGTCCGGCACTCTCCCAGATGAAAAATCAACTTTCTCAGGGAAAGCCGCACAATTGCCCCCAACAGACTAGATACTTTTCAACGTGATGCAATCACAAGCACGAGGCAAAGCACGAGAGCTCTTGCAATCACGACCACAACGGTACGGGCTACATCAATCACTATGGTACGGGCTACATCAATCACTATGGTACGGGCTACATCAATCACTATGGTACGGGCTACATCAATCACTATGGTACGGGCTACATCAATCACTATGGTTCGGGCTACATCAATCACGATGGTACGGGCCACATCAATCACTGTGGTACGGGCCACATCAATCACTATGGTTTGGGCTACATCAATCACTATGGTACAGGCTACATCAATCACTATGGTACGGGCTACATCAATCACTATGGTACGGGCCACATCAATCACTATGGTACGGGCCACATCAATCACTCTGGTTCGGGCTACATCAATCACTATGGTACAGGCTACATCAAGCACTATGGTACGGGCTACATCAATCACTATGGTACGGGCCACATCAATCACTATGGTACGGGCCACATCAATCACTATGGTACGGGCTACATCAATCACTATGGTACGGGCTACATCAATCACTATGGTACGGGCTACATCAAGCACTATGGTACGGGCTACATCAATCACTATGGTTCGGGCTACATCAATCACTATGGTATGGGCTACATCAATCACTATGGTTCGGGCTCCATCAATCACTATGGTATGGGCTACATCAATCACTATGGTTCGCCTGGTTCGGGCTCCATCAATCACGATGGTACGGGCTACATCAAGCACAATGGTATGGGCTACATCAATCACTATGGTATGGGCTACATCAATCACTATGGTATGGGCTACATCAATCACGATGGTACGGGCTACATCAATCACTATGGTACGGGCTACATCAATCACTATGGTACGGGCTACATCAATCACTATGGTACGGGCTACATCAATCACTATGGTACGAGCCACATCAATTATAGTACGGGCTACATCAATCACTATGGTTTGGGCTACATCAATCACTATGGTACGGGCTACATCAAGCTCTATGGTACGGGCTACATCAATCACTATGGTTTGGGCTACATCAATCACTATGGTATGGGCTACATCAATCACTATGGTACGGGCTACATCAATCACTATGGTATGGGCTACATCAATCACAATGGTATGGGCTACATCAATCACTATGGTACGGGGCTACATCAATCACTATGGTACGGGCTACATGTTACGGATTCGGCCCAAAGGGTTGTTGTTATGATTATTGTTGTTGATTCTAAGTATTCTGGTGATTGTGGTTGAAGGGAAAGGGTTATAGTTAAAAGATTTGAAAGCGCTCCTGGTAAAATGTGGCCGGAAATCCGGATCGTGACCGGAAGAGGTGGAGCAAAGAAGAGTAAAGAGGCGGTAGGAGATCGTAAAACAGACGTTGTTGTTGAAGCTCCGGACCGAGCGTTCGACGTAAAGTGCGAGTGAACTTTGTGTCCTTGAAGGGAAGTCGGGCGATAAGAGTTATCGCCAGAGTGCGTGGAGCCTGTGTCGTCGGGTATCCTCCTTGAAGCTCCGGAGGATCCTGGCCTCAAAGCCCGGGTTCGAGGGAAAGCCGTCCGCCATCTTCGCCACGCGAGCAACCGGCAGTGAACCGGTTTTGGTCGTGTCGGCTGGGCATTATTGCCCGGTGGTTTGCCGGGGACGGCTGTGCCAGAAAGGGCACGTGAGAATTATACGGAGGCTCGCGGATTGAACCGCAACGTGTACATCGGAGCGCGTCTTTGTGAGGTTCCTTTCCACCGCTGTGTTGCTGGGTGCTGAACAACGTGACCTCGGGGTCGTCTCGCTCGCCTATGCCTCAATTGACCATCGGGCCTCGACTCCCCGATCGCGGGAGCGCACAGAGACATTGGGACTTCGCCTTGGAGGGGTGCAGAGACATTGGGGAGGTGCCGTGAGTTTGGGGTGAGGGGCTTGATAAGGATATCATCGTAAGATTTGAAAGTAGGGGTGATTGCCCCCAATGTTGTATGGCTCTTTGTGTGTGATTTATTATATATTATTGTTTGTTTATAACCTGGTGTGGTTGCATTATTGATTTGACTGTTTCATTTGCTGGTTCCATTGAGGGTTTCATTATTTGCTGGATTTCAACCAAGGATAACACATCTTTCTGCCAGCGACCCTCTCGGGGTTCGGAGGTCTACCGAGACCAGAGGTAAGGGGGGTACCCCGTAACACTACATCAATCACTATGGTACGGGCTACATCAATCACTATGGTACGGGCTACATCAATCACTATGGTACGGGGCTACATCAATCACTATGGTATGGGCTACATCAATCACGATGGTACGGGCTACATCAATCACTATGGTACGAGCTACATCACTATGGCTACATTACTATGGTAAAAAAACTGGGGTCGTCTTATACATGGGATTGTTTTGTACTCGAGTATATACGGTAATATAAAATAGTGGGGCACCTGTGTGATTAAATTGTGTCTTTTGTGGTAAAAGTCCTAAAATTGATATAGATCAAGTTGAATGTGTAATAAATGATTTAAGATGTTGTGTCAAGATGAATATTTCATCTGAAGGCCATAAATGGGAAAAATCCAAGATGGCCACCGCACGAATTGCGAAAATCAAATACCTCTTCACCAGAATGGCGACCGTGAACCTTGTGTGACATCATCAAATTGAGACCGATATGGGGTGCCTGCCACGAATCAATCTTATTTCGGGATCAATTACACATTTTACAATGATGTATGTCTGAACCGAGCCAACCCCTCAAATGTATTCTAGCGTCGTACGATCACCTCCAGAAAAAACACTAAAGCAAATTATATGCATCTACATTGTACAAACAAAATAAATAAATCATATCGCTCCATTATAATATCTACCTGTGCACTAACTTGTCACAGTATCTCTGTACCTGTAATATCAGTGTACTCCACAGCACTGAAGGGGAGATCATGGCTTTCAGAAGCCAGGTTGAGAAAGGCTTTCATGCAAGGTGAAAAGACCACCAGGCAATTGCTGGCCTGTCTGAGAAGAGCCTCAAGATACCTGTGTGCGACACCAGATGACATTTCCAATGACAAGAAAGCGTGCTTTTAAATGAAAAAAAAAAGAAGGAAATAAGTGTGCAAGTTAATCCTACATTTGCAGAACAAATTTTACAGATACCGCATTTATAATATAGTGTTCAAATTGATTTTTCAGTACAAGAGATCAAAAAGGAAGTATGAACACGAAGAAGGCATCGAAAGTAGAGCGTGACTATTATATATTGAAAGGTTGTTATTATCAAAGACGCAAAAGGGGGTTTTTTTGTACACAAAGTCGAGGCTCTTGTAAGAGCAACACATACACCACAAAAACATGACTTCGTGACTGGTTAAGGAGCCATGGAATGATGTAATGGGCCGTCAGGATTGGTCAGGGAGTGACGTAAGCGAGGGACAAGGGGAGGATGAGTCCCTCCTCTCTCTGTCTCTCTCTGTCCTGGGCAGCGTGGCGAGCGGGCGTATTTTTGGTTCTCTTTCGAACTGGCTTCGTGATGGCTGTGCTGCGTGCCGTGTGCCCCCAAGAGAAACATCGGAGCTCTGGGGAGCTTTTGTGGAAAACTCCCATCGTAAGGAGGAGTAATAAGGCGCCGGTTCGGGGAGCTCACAGTGCTTTCAACATAGAGGAGAGCGGAAGATGACTGCCTGCACGAGTTGCCTCACGTTAGTGGCGTCGTGGGGAGCGACTCCGCGCCATCTTGTGTGTTTCCCGCACGGTGGTTCGAGGCAACCCCACCAAGTGCTCGTCGAGACCGGAGCTTAGTGCCAAAACTAAAGGGGGGGGAGGTCCTTTTTATTTTCTTTGATTGTCTATTTTGAGACTGGAGCTGAGTGCCCTTGTCTGTTTCGTGTGTCTGAGTGGAGACGTTTCAAATTAGGAAATAGTTTTTACCTCACATTCATTTTTATCGTCTCGCAATTATTTTCATTAAAATAATTATTTGTTGCATTTTACTTCCTTGTCATGTCCGTTTACTTGTTTGTGGGTCGTCATTAAACCCCATGGCGGCCGTCCGATTAGATAGGCTTTGGGCCTTTCACGTGCATGGGAAAAGATAATCCCGCCAAGTTTTGAAATACGCCTCGGAGTTAACTGTCCGGCTATCTGTCCAAAACTGGTCTTCATCGGCTACAGACGATGATAATAAAAAGGAGCGGGAGATAAGAAGGGGAGAGAGAGGGAAGCACAACAACAGTGGAGAAAAGGGACATTGGGGATCTGTGGAAGGGAGACGGCTGGGGCGGGACACACAGTATAAACAGGACAAACAAGATGTACATGACAGGGGATTTCAGGACAGAAAACGGAATTTGAAGGAGTTAGATTTGGGGTGATTTAACGGGGGTAGAAAAGATCAGGGATTTGGATGGGAGAAGATAAGAGATGGTGGTGAACAGCTGTTTTAAAGACCTGGAGGAAAGAGAGGGATTGAAGAGTGTGAGGGAGTTTGTCCCTAGGTGGGAGAAAAGAGGAATGAAAGAGTGATGGTGAGCAGAGAGTCTTGATTTTGGCAGTTTCACCAGAAGAGGGTTGCTGGCAGATCTTGTGCGACCAGAAGGAAAATTTGGTGGACAGAGCACAGACAGAGCTGGGGAGCAAGGACGGAGAGGAGTTGGTAGAAGACAGAAAGACCAACAACCTGTCTGCAGATTTTTCTGTAAGAGAGAAAGGCCCTCAGATTCAGCTCCATCACGGGAGATTCCAATGATTCTGAAAGCTTTGGTTTCTACAGCGTGAAGCCGAGCTAGGTGTGAGGCAGGAGCACCAGCCCAGAGGGGAGAGCAGTATTCCATCAATCTGTAGATGAAAGATTTGTATGTGCTGAGGAGCTCAGAAGTGCCCAGAAAGGACGTCGCACGACGGAGGATGCCCAGATGGCGACTGGCTTTGGAGGCCAGCTTGGAAATGTGGGTTTCCCAAAAAAGATGATGGCAGATAGTGAGACCCAAAAGCTTGAGTGACAGAACTTCTTCGAGATGATTGTTGAGAAAATAGATGGGAGGGTTGTCCAGTCGGTCTTTTTGGAGAGAAAAAGTGAGAGTGTGAGATTTGTTAGGATGAACGACATGTTCCACTTGTTTGACAAGTCTGTGATTTTGTTCAGGTCTGCAGAGAGTGAGGAGGCTGCAGACTGCCGATCTGAGGGATGAGGAATGGAGAATGTAGCGGCAGAGAGTGGAGTCATCAGCAAAGAGATAGAGAGGATTTTCCAAAGAGTCAGAGAGATCATTGATGAAGACCAGAAAAAGCACAGGGCCCAGAACACTGCCTTGAGGAACTCCGGCCTGGACCAGAAGCGGAGATGAGAGAATTCCATTCAGGGCCACAAGTTGACAACGACAGGAGAGGAAGTCCGCAAGCCATGTGTGAAGGTTACCATGGATACAATAGGAGGAGAGTTTGGTGAGCAGGGCGGGGTGCCATACCATATCGAAGGCACGTGATATGTCAATGGAGAAAGCTCTGATTTCCTGTTTGGCGTTGACGACCTCCCCCAATTGTTGAGACAGCAGAAGCAGCAGGTCCAGAGTAGAGTGACCGGTCTGAATCCAAATTGATGATCAGAGATCAAGCCATTGGAGAAGATGAAGGATTTGATATCCGAAGCAATGATGGATTCCGTGAATTTGCTGATAATTGGGAGAAAGCTGATTGGTCGGCAGTTGCAAGGATATGATTTTGCACCTTTTTGTGTAAAGCGGTAATGTTGGCTGATTTCAAAGCTGATGGCAGATGACCTTGAGCAAAAGAGAGGGTGAAGAGAACAGAGAGAGGGTGAGATGGAGCGGCAGAGCAGGATTTTAGGACCCATGGGCTGATGCCGTCTGGTCCAGTTGCAGAATCAGAGTCGAGGTTTGACAGAAACTTCTCCACCTTGTCAGGAGAGAAGGACACAGAGTCCAGGAGCAGTTTGGTTCGACTGTGAATGGTGGGTACAGAGAGAGATGGGTTTGGGACGCAATGTTTTTAGGCAAACACAGAGTTGAGGCATTCGGCTTTGTCACGTGCAGTGTCAACTGTGTAGCCATTTGAGGTAAGGGAGGGGACAGAAGGGGAACAAACACCAGAGACAGATTTGACCAGATGCCATCAGGATTTGGAGGAGGGAGACAGGATTGAGAGCTCAGTCTTGAGAGTGGAGAGATAGTGCTTCCTGGCTCTCTTGAGGGTGGACACATACTTGTTCCGAGCTTTGTGAAATTAAAGGAGAAGGCCTTCTGTTGGATTTGCCTTCCAAAAGGCAAAGGCAAGTTGTTTCAGGGCAACTGCTTCACCACAAGATTCAGTGTACCATGGACAGGAGGAAGGGTATGACAACTGAAGACGAGATGGGATAAATCTGTGAGAGAGAGAGAGAGAGAGAGAGAGAGAGAGAGAGAGTAATTGTCTTTTTTTTAGAAGTCCCAGGAAGAGTTGATGTCAGAGGCAGTGGAGATGGGAGACCAGTCCAGATGATTGATGGCTGCTTGAAGACCGTGCCAGTTGGCCTGAGTGAAATGCCAGACTCGTTTGCACTGAGGAGGCTCTCTGAGAACTGAGGTCAGAGAGATGTCCACTTCAGCAGCAAGTGATCAGATGAACCGATTGGAGCAGAAGAAGAGCAGCAGAAATTTGCAGGGAAGTTTGTCATAACCAAGTTCAATCTTGGTTTCATCAGACCACAGAATCTTGTTTCTCACAATCTGAGAGTCCTTTGGTGCTTTTTTGCAAACTCCAAGTGGGCTTTAATGTGTCTTTCACTGAGTGGCTTCCGTCTGGCCACTCTGCCATAAAGCCCAGATCGGTGGAGTGCTGCAGTAATGGTTTTCCTTATGAAAGTTTCTCCCATGTCCACACAGGATCTCTGGAGCTCAGCCAGAGGGACCATCGGGTTCTTGGTCACCTCTCTTACCAAGGCCCTTCTCCTCCGATTGCTCAGTTTGGCCGGGCAGCCAACTCTAGGAAGAGTCCTGGTTGTTCCAAACTTCTTCCATTTAAGAATTATGGAGCTGGATAAGAATTATCCTGTCATTAAGAATGATCCATCGGGCTGTCTCTGAGGTCTGCAGGCAGTTCCTTCGACCTCATGGT
>NC_136267.1:188959453-189014453 GCF_964187855.1 Myxine glutinosa | reverse complement strand
CGGCTGCGACCATTATTTACATTACCAGGATGTTACCATACCAAAACCATACTCTTCACATCCGTTACCCTTCCTCCAAAATTGTTACACTCCTCAAAACCCGTTACACTTCTCAAAACCCGTTACACTTCTCAAAATCGTTACACTGCACCCTCCTTTCTTCAGGCACGTCCTCGGGCCTACTAGACTTAACTGAGTGTGACATGTAGGTGTAATTCCCTCTACAATTAACCTGACCCTGAGTGTGACAATTTTAAAACACAAATAAGTATGTCCCCCTATTGCATTGCATCCTGTCTAACAGACTCAAGCCCACAGCTAACCGAATTACGGAATTATTCTGAAACTATACATTTACGGTGGGGAGCATTATTTACAATGACGTGATTTCTTATTTACAACGCAACCCAGGACCTGTGTGTTTTTTTCTTTTCTTTTTAGGGAACAAGAGAAAGAAATTCCTGTTGGGAGGGAGGAGACAGCACGCATTGCATCGATGCACCAGTACCAATACCACCAAAGCACCCAAAAGCACCCAAACACCACAAAGCACCCAAAAACACCATCCGGTGCGGTTACCATGGTTCATAATAAACACAACAAAACAACTGGTGGTGGTCTTCTCCTTCTCTGCTGGGCCGATGTTCTTCCCGACGTCTTCTGGCTTCATGCGGCCTATTTGGACATACTAAAAAGCACAACTTGTGTCCATTTTTATTTAGGGCCTCAGGGGCCAACTAAGGGTGGTCCACCTCTTTGGCATAGGTGCCACCTTACCGAGGTCCGCAAGCAAGATTCCCTGGCCACTATGGCCGGTTTCCAACAGAGGTGCCCTGCCCCAGAACCTGGGGTCCATCAAGTGGTACTTGGCCGCCGAACAGCGGTCCATAAAGTGGTACATCAACGCAATGCGTGCTGGTTCTGGGAATCTCGGGCGCACAATGGCCACCTCACGCACGCTCCCCTCGGCACCCAATGGCGCACAGGTCATGTGGGAGACAAAAGAAAGACAATTGAGCGAGGGGTAAGGTCACAAGGGTACACGTCAAACAAGGCAATGCAAGGTGAAATGCGTACGGAGGGCGAAGTGAGAAAGCTCGTCCCTACCGTACGTCACCCCCCTGTCACCTACACTACCCTTGCTCTTACCCCATATTTACAAAATCTACCCATTTACAAATTCGTCACTACTGTCACGTCTTCCCCATATTTCCCTTATACCAAATTCGTCACCACAATCCCTCTACTTCAAAATTTGCCATCATCAAATTCATCATCAATCCTCATAAGGAGGCAGAGATGGAACATCAAAGCACAATGTCACACCCACGTCATGATGCGTCTCACAACCCAAACATTTGCATCATAAAAAATAATCAAAACATGGCATGGTGTGGAGTACCTGTCACCTCAGGTGAGTGGATGCAGATGGTGTGAGGAGATCCTTCATCCTAACTATCCTCTAAATGATTTTAACACACTTTACACTACCCGGGGTCTTTCCCTGCCAATTCATTGGCCAACTTACACTATGGGTTCTAATAACCAATTCCCATTGGCCAAACTGTGGTGCTCCTCAATTTTGGGGTCTCACTCCCCCGATTCATCTCCCGGTGCTCTAGCACAATTTCTGGGCTGCGACGTGTACCTCTCCCAACAGGTCTACCCACCTGCACACCTCCACCACTGTAGTTGCCACCCGAGCTTACCTAGCTCCTCACCCTAACCTATCTAACTGGGGGCAGCCCCTCTCCTGGCTCTGTCACCCCTTGGTGCCCTCTGGCACTGGGCTACCCGGGTCCGTCCTCCGGATCCTCGGGCCCCATCCACACAACTACTACCGGCTCCCAGAGCCCACCTGCGGCCTCACCTGGCCGACATCCTTACAGTGGTGGAGTGCCCAAACCAACTACACACACTAACAGGCTACACGCCCAGCCATTTCCACAACACCAACGCACCCATCCACATACCATTCTGTCACCCGCACCACAGATGCCAATATCCAACTACAATTTACCTATACCCTCTACCTAACACTTACACTACCCGCCCCGGGTATCCGTGATGGGGGTCCACTCTTCCCCCATTCACACCTTCGCACCATCCACTCCACTCCACAATTTCCACCATACTCACTCCACGACCATCCATTCCAATACTCCAGATATTCCACACTACCATTTATTCCACACAGCCACATACACCTGTTCTTCATTCACCTGTCGTTGCACACCTGTGCAATCATACCTGGTGCCACCTGCACCCTCCTTTCTTCCTGGACCATTTGGTCAACACAACACGCAATCACCACTACTCCCTCATACACTGCTCCACACACCTGTTCAGTTGCACACCTGTGCAATCACACCTGTTCCATTCTCCCACACACGGCATCATCTCAGCTAACTCCTCCCCTCTGAAACTTGCGCTTCCCAGTCGTCCCTTTAAACTATTGCGCTCCCACGTCATTATCAACCACACTAACCTACCTGCGTCCCCACTACAGGTATCAGTCACTAACTAACCTTATCGTTACCTAAGGTCATCTTCGCTAGATCCCTATCATTATCCAAGCCCTCCCTGGCTCGTTTTCACTGCCATAAACCCCATAATCTATAGCGCATTTGCCCCCACCTGTGAGGGATGGTGGATTTGCCATCCCACCACATCGGGGGTCTCTCACTACCAATTTCGCTCGTCCAAATCCAACAATTCAAAAATTTTCCATTTACTGCCAATTCTATTCACTTTTCTAAATTTCGTTTCAAATCACTACTATCACTATCACCATCACCCGTCTACTTATTACATCCTCTCGGTGCGCCAATTCACATCACCCGTCTACTTATTACATCCTCTCGGTGCGCCAATTCACATCTACAGCCCGGCTTCGTACAGCCGAGCAATGAACGCGGGTCGTTTTTTTTTTGTTTTTTTTTTGCCTGCAGGTTGAATCCGTCCGGCTTTCGGTTCAAGGGAGGTGGTTTGGTTGGACCGAGGCTCCACGCACCATCTCGGCGCGGCACCTTGCGGTCCCGGGCCCGATGGCTCAATCTCCCCCGGTCGGAACCCCGTCCCCACGAGGGGGCACCGTTCCGCTTCCTCCCACTCGCCCTCGAACCGGACCGGTCGCCTCGCCCGGCAAAGCCCGGACTCGACCGTGCGGGGCGGGGCCAAGCCCGAATCGGCAACGACGCTTCGAAGAGAAGCGACGCAGCATCGATCCGCGCCGGGCCTCGCACCCAACAAAGCACCCCACGCCCCGAGTGCTCGCATCGGCTATCCGTCGCCCTAACCGCTAACCTGGTTACCATCGATGCTTTACTTGCATGCTTACAAGCATACGCTACCCCTTTCACCCTTACAAAACCTGGCGTTCCAACGCCGTCCGTACATTCCACCAACGCTCTCCCTGTTACACACCATACCTCTCGCGCACACTCTCCCGTTACACCCTCTGTAACACTCACCACAGACGTACACTTTCTCGTTACATCCTCTGTAACACTCACCACAGGTGTACACTCTCTCGTTACTTCCTCCGTAACACTCACCACAGGTGTACACTCTCTCGTTACTTCCTCCGTAACACTCACCACAGGTGTACACTCTCTCGTTACTTCCTCCGTAACACTCACCACAGGTGTACACTCTCTCGTTACTTCCTCCGTAACACTCACCACAGGTGTACACTCTCTCGTTACTTCCTCTGTAACACTCACCACAGGTGTACACTCTCTCGTTACTTCCTCCGTAACACTCACCACAGACGTACACTTTCTCGTTACATCCTCTGTAACACTCACCACAGGTGTACACTCTCTCGTTACTTCCTCCGTAACACTCACCACAGGTGTACACTCTCTCGTTACTTCCTCCGTAACACTCACCACAGGTGTACACTCTCTCGTTACTTCCTCCGTAACACTCACCACAGACGTACACTTTCTCGTTACATCCTCTGTAACACTCACCACAGGTGTACACTCTCTCGTTACTTCCTCCGTAACACTCACCACAGACGTACACTTTCTCGTTACATCCTCTGTAACACTCACCACAGGTGTACACTCTCTCGTTACTTCCTCCGTAACACTCACCACAGGTGTACACTCTCTCGTTACTTCCTCCGTAACACTCACCACAGGTGTACACTCTCTCGTTACTTCCTCCGTAACACTCACCACACCGCGCTTCCATGTACCCCCTCGCACACGCGCTTCGACCGGCTCACTCCTGACGGCACACTCACTCCTCGGCGTGCACTTTTTCCTCACACACCCCATGGTCGGACATTCTCGCACACCTCTTTTTTCGCACACCTGACCTGTCACACACTTCACCAACGGCCTTTCACGAACACCCGGATCCAAACCAATCCCCAAGCCGACTGAATCTCCCCTCACATCATGTACATTGCCACTCACCTCCGTACCTCGTCTCCGCCCCTCCTTTGCCACCTGCAAACTCTTTATTTGGTTAGTGAGCATCACATCATGATTTGAACACAGACCTTGTACATATTCCATTTCTCCCTGCAATTCCCGGGCTACCTCCGTCATCTCTTCAATTTTAATTATTCCCGCTACTGCTTTTTCTTTATTAACCTCGGCGACCGCTGGCTTTTCTAAACCCCGTGTCGCGATTTCTACCCCCGTCATTGTACCCGTGCTTTCCTCCGCTTCGCTCAACCAGCGCTTTTCGACCCGCTTTACCTCCTCGTGCACCCGTGGGACCTGCTCGCCCAACTTGCGGTCTCTGTCCCTCTGCTCCATTCTCTCCATATTGGCCTTCACTCCGTTCGTTATTTCTTCAATTTGGTTTCCCAATCGCTCACTAAGGGCTTCCATTTCAGCCATAAATAATTGCATGTCTTCCACCGTTGGTACAAAGGGCGCGGCAAAATTTGGTGCCGCTACACCCACATGCGTGAGGACGCCATTTTGTGCACCTGATACACCCTCAACCACACCTTCTTTACTCTCCTCCACCATTTTTTTTCCTAAGTCCTGGGTCGATTCTACCCCGTCTATTTCCCCCACCGACATCCGATCGCCTTGATTGTCCATGGCGCGATCTCAAAATTCGGGTTTTATAAAAAACACAATTTCGGCAGCTCGTAATTTTGACCAAAAATTTTTTTTTTTAAACTTTGGGCCTAACAAATTTAGTCCCAGGTTCGAATCCAACTCCTCGACACCAATTGTTACGGACACGGCTTTTAGATGTTATATTGACCGAGCGGTGGTGTATTTAACCGCGTCCGAACAGTTACTCCCCGATTAAAACCCGATTCCACCCGAACGTTGACTAATCGCGCTACAGATATTCAATTGGGAAACCTCTAAAGCGACCGAAAGAGAAGAAGAGAGAAGAAAGACAGAGTTTGGAGGAAGAACAGATTTATTATACACACACAAGCAATATTTTAGAGCGACCAATATTATTTACAGCAATAGATGGAAAAGAGCAGTCACACAGTGCATTGTTAACTTATTCTATTTCATTTACTTAATCCCCAAGACAAACGAGTAGGACAGGACGTTCACACTCACACGGTGGATATTGCAGGCAGGTAATGGCTCGAGGTTGATTGCTTGAGAGGAAGGCAAAATCGGAGGCCGCAGCACCCCTCGCGGTTTTGGCGGGAAAACCTCCGTCGCGTATCCGCGGCCGTCACGCGCTGGCTCGGCACACCTGCTCCTCTTCCTGGGGTGGAGCCGTCTCCCTCCGTTCAGCGCGTCTCTCCAACGACAGGGGGGTATTGCAGGCAGGCAGGTAGGTAGGTAGGTAGGTAGGGCTTGCGGTGGATTGCGCTCCTCTTCCAGGTCATCCCCCAGCGTATCTCTCAAGGCCTCTCTTTGGTGCAGCCTCGTTGCTCCTCTCCAGTCATCTCTCATCTGGACTCCTCTCCAGTCAACTCTCATTTGCACTCATCTCCCATCTGCTAAAGCAGTCCCCTGCAGTCGCTTTTATCACCTCCAGCGAAATCAAGCCGCCGACTCCGAGGGCGCGCCTACCGGGTCACTCACCGCGGTGTTGATTGGCTGTTAGGGCTGGTTCACTCCTTGCTTCTTATGACGAGGTGGAGACACGCCTTTCTTCCCCAACCTTACCTCGTGGCCAATGGTGGTTTGAAGAAAACCAGCCAAAATGCGGAAGGCAATTGGAAGGGAGGTTTTGGGGAAATTGGAAGGGCCTACGCTTATTTTGTTTGATACAATGCAAAGTCAATCTAGTGGAAAACACATACTTAGCCTACATGGAATAAGGAAATACACTATTTAAAAGATATATCGTGACCTGCGTGTATGTTCTATGAAATTAATTAGGAGGACGGCTGCGACCATTATTTACATTACCAGGATGTTACCATACCAAAACCATACTCTTCACATCCGTTACCCTTCCTCCAAAATTGTTACACTCCTCAAAACCCGTTACACTTCTCAAAACCCGTTACACTTCTCAAAATCGTTACAATATTTTTACCTCTGGTAGGGGCCGCTGCCTCCACAAAAACGGCACGATAAGCTACTGTATTTATACACGGAAACAAGGTGTTTGTTCAAGGAGGAAAAACCCTTTGGGGAGATGGGATATTATTAGTTTTAACATTGCTTTGCAATATCATTAATATTACGCTGTTAATACACCTTCACTTAGGCATCAGATATGAAGCTTGTGACCACGTTTCATCAACATCATGTGTGTAGTTTCAGAGGAGAGCGCAAATACCTATTTTGGAGGGGGTCAAATCCCCAACCACACCACCCCCCCTCCCCCCTCCGTGAACCCCCTTAATGAGCACAGATTTAGAATTTGTTTTCAAAGCCATTAACTAGACGTATTGACCGATGTATATTCCAAGTTTCAGCTAGTTTCAATGTATAGCCCTTGAGATATGAGCGCCAGCACATTTTGGGCGGACGGACAGATGGACACCAACATGGGGTTTTTTTTTTTCGAGGGTTTTCTCAATAAAACGTAAGGATGCATAAAGGCACATTGCCGAAATTTGGAACATATTACCTCAATCATATTACCAGGCTCACCTCGTCCTGGTGGTGGGGTTGCTATCTTTATCAAAAACGATCTTCCTCACTCTCCCTGAACTGCTCTGTCTCTCTCCACCACACCCACAGGAGTACCTCTGGCTCCGAGTTCCCCTCCTCTCCCACCTTTTGTTCATATGTGTTCTGTACCGTCCACCAAACAGTGGTGACTATTTATATCTCGCTGTCCAACAACATGGACCAACTTATATCCACCCATCCCAACTCTCTCTTCCTCATATGTGGCGACTTCAACTGTCATCATGACAGCTGGATGGGTGTTGGTACCTCTCTCACCAGTCAAGGTACCTCAGCAAAGGACTTCTGCGACTCACTGGGACTGACACAATCTGTCAATTTCCCAACCCAGATCTGTCAACGGTACATCATCTCTTCAGGACTTGGTTATGACAAACTTCCCCGCAAATGTCTGCTGTTGTTCTTCTTCTCCAATCGGTTCATCTGATCATTTCCTTGTTAAAGTGGACATCTCTCTGGTCATTCTCAGAAAGCCTCCTCAGCATCAATGAGTCTGTAGCGGCTACCGCTGGGTTTTCACAATCGCCTTGCACCTATCAAGGACGCGGAGCGATCACCATGCCGGGCTCGTCCAGGACGCCCGGGCAGGCCCGCGCTCAACTTGCCAGGCCTCGGTCGGGACGCCCAGGCATGCCCGGGCATGCCCGGGCAGGCTCGCAATCAACTTGCCAGGCCGCAGCCAGGATGCTCGGCCACGCCCCCTCTCGCCTTTGCTGGGCAAACGCTCCGGGATAATGTGTGTATATATATTGCTGCCCGATAAACGGGCTTTTCAGAGTACCTGAGTGTTTTGTTTGAATAAAGCAACTCGGACGAATTCCAGCTTTTTGTCGCGTCCATTCTTCCGATCGACGTGGGAGCCCGAGCTCCTTCATTGGTGACCTACCGACATGGACATGGCAGTGGCCCTTAAACTGCCTACCTTCTGGGAGGCTCACGCGGCGGTTTGGTTCGCACAGGCGGACTCCCTGTTCGCCCTGCGAGGCATCACGGCCGACGACACCCGCTTCCACCATGTGGTAGCAGCGCTCGGTTCAACCACCGCGGCCCGTGCCCTGAGCCTCCTCGAGAGCCCGCCAGCCGCTGACAAATACGGCACGATTAAAAATCTCCTCCTCGACGCTTTCGCCCTCCCATCGGCGGAACGCGCACGGCGCCTGCTCGACCTGCCCGAGCTCGGCGACACGCGCCCTTCCGAGCGAATGGACTACATGCTTTCGCTGCTCGGCAAGCACTCTCCGGCATTCCTGTTCCGGGAGCTGTTCCTCCGTCAGCTGCCTAGCCCGGTACGCCACGCCCTGGCAAGCACGACGATCACGGATCCCCGTGCCCTTGCCAGGGAAGCCGACAAGATCTCCGCCGCAGGCCAGCGCATCGCAGCAGCGACCTGGGGCCCACCGCCATCCGACGCAACACCGATGGCGCCCGAGCACCCGGCACGGTCGACGACCGAACTGCCGACGCAATTGGCGGCCGCTACAACGAGCCGACCACCTCCAGCACAACGACCGGGGCCTCCACCTGACCAAGCATGGTGTTACTATCATGCCAGGTTCGGACAGAAGGCCCGGACATGCCGACCCCCGTGCACCTTCGGCAGGCCGGGAAACGGCCGAGCCGGCGTTCATTACCAGCCATGAGCGCCGGCCACACAGGCAACTTACTGTTCATCACGGATAAAGCGTCCGGACAGCGCTTCCTGTGCGACACCGGCGCCCAACTGAGCGTCATACCCGCCTCTGACCACGACAGGCAGTCCGCGGTTTGTGGCCCCTCCTTGGTTGCGGCCAACGGATCGGCCATCCGCAACTTCGGCCCGCGCAACGTCACCCTCTGCTTCGGCGGCCAACGCTTTGCTTGGACGTTTGTAACCGCAAACGTGCCCATGGCTCTGCTAGGCGCCGACTTCCTCTGCGCACACGGACTGCTGGTGGACGTCCAACGGCGTCGTTTAATCAACGCCGAAACCTTCAGCTCCCTGGTATGCACGTTGAGCAGCTCCGCGCCGACCGAGCTGGCATGCGCCCTCCCGGCGGCGAACGAGTTTGCTCGCCTGCTCACGGAGTTCCCGGCCCTCACGCGGCCGACGTTTTCGGCCGTCGCAGTACGGCATGGGATCGAGCACCACATACCAACCACGGGCCCGCCGGTCTACGCCAGAGCCCGCCGCCTCGACCCAGCCAAGCTCGCCGTGGCCAAAGCCGAGTTCGACGCTTTAGAACACCTCGGCATCGTGCGGCGCTCCGATAGCGCGTGGGCTTCGCCACTACACATCGTCCCAAAGCCAGGGGGCGGCTGGCGCCCATGTGGCGACTACCGCCGCCTTAACGACGCTACCACCCCCGACAGGTATCCGATCCCGCACATCCAAGACTTCTCCGCCCGTCTGGCGGGACGGGTCATTTTTTCGAAAATTGATCTCATATGGGGATATCACCAGGTACCTGTCAGGGCGGCCGACGTCCCTAAAATGGCAGTCATCACGCCATTCGGCTTATTCGAATTCTTACGGATGCCATTTGGTCTCAAGAACGCGGCTCAGGCGTTCCAGCGCTTGATGGACGACGTGCTGCGTGACCTGCCGTTCCTTTTCGTTTACCTGGACGACATCCTCGTCGACAGCACGTCCCGGGCCGAACACCTCCTCCACCTCCGAACACTGTTCGGGCGCCTCAGCGAGCATGGCCTCATCGTCAACCCGGCCAAATGCCACTTCGGCACGACGGGCGTTGATTTTTTGGGCCACCACATCACCAAGAACGGGGCCGTGCCGCTGCCAACCAAGGTCGAGGCCATCACCACGTTTCCACGTCCCCGCACCATAAAGGCCCTGCAGGAATTCCTGGGAATGGTGAATTTTTATCACCGCTTCGTGCCTCGCGCTGCTCAACTCATGCGGCCCCTCTACGAAGCCCTCCGGGGCAAGCCGGCCAAGCATGACATCGCCTGGTCCGCAGCAATGGACGCGGCCTTCCAAAGCTCAAAGTGGGCCCTCGCCGACGCAACACTGCTCGCTCACCCGGTGCTCAACGCACCCATCGCCCTCACCACGGATGCCTCCGACTACGCGGTGGGCGCCGTACATGAGCAATGGGTGAACGGGGTTTGGCAGCCACTCGCTTTTTTCAGCCGGCAGCTCCGGCCGAACGAGCTCAAATACAGCACGTTTCACCGTGAGCTCCTCGGTCTACACCTGGCCGTCCGCCATTTCCGCCACCTCCTGGAGGGCCGACCTTTCACGGCGTTCGTCGACCACAAGCCGTTGGTTTACGCAATGGCCAAGGTCACGGAGCCGTGGTCGGCCCGCCAACAGCGCCACCTCTCCGCCGTGTCAGAGTTTACCATGGACATCCGGCACGTCGCCGGCAAAAACAACGCCGTGGCCGACTGTCTTTCCCGGGCCAGCGCGAACGCGGTCCACCTGGGCGTGGACTTCGCGCTTATGGCGGCGGACCAAACCACCGACACCACGGTGCAAGCCCTCCGGGCGGCGGACACGGGCCTCCGCCTGGCCGACATCCCCTTCGCGGACACTGTCCTGCTCTGCGACGTCTCCCAAGGCCAGCCTCGCCCCATCGTGCCCGTCACCTGGCAACGCCAAATCTTCGCCTCCCTCCACGGCCTTTCCCACCCGGGCCGGAAAGCTTCCCAGAAGCTGGTGTCGGCGCGATTCGTCTGGCACGGCCTTCGTCGGGACGTCCGCGATTGGACCAGCACCTGCACAGCCTGCCAACGGGCCAAGGTCCACCGACACACCCAGGCCCCGCTGGCACCTTTCACCGTGCCCGAACGACGTTTCGACCACGTCAACGTGGATCTGGTGGGCCCTCTCCCCCCGTCACGGGGGTTCACACACCTGCTCACCATGGTGGACAGGACCACCAGGTGGCCGGAGGCCGTTCCCCTCGTCTCCACCACCACCGCCGACGTGGCGCAGGCTTTCATCGCCACCTGGGTCGCCCGCTTCGGCGCACCGGCGGACATCTCGTCAGACCGCGGACCACAGTTCACCTCCGAGCTGTGGGGCGCGGTCGCCCGCAACCTGGGGGTCAGGCTCCACCGTACTACGGCCTACCACCCCCAAGCAAACGGGTTGTGCGAGCGATTCCACCGCTCCATGAAGGCCGCGCTCATGGCCGGCCTTCAAGACGGCGGTTGGGCCGACCGGCTGCCGTGGGTCCTTTTGGGCCTCTGCACGGCCCCCAAGGAGGACCTCCAGGCATCCACCACCGAGCTTGTCTACGGCCAGGCGCTACGCGTCCCAGGCGAATTCGTGCCCGACGCTACCAGTCCCTGGTCCGCAGCTCACCAGCGCTCAGACCTCCAGGAGGCCGCCCGACGGTTTGCCCCCGTGCCAACATCCCACCACGGTGACCCCCAGTCCTACGTCCCCCCAGCACTTCGCACAGCGGAGTATGTTTTTGTGCGTCACAACGCACATCGGGGGCCACTCCGGCCGCCGTACGACGGGCCCTTCCGGGTCCTGCGACGGGACGACAAGTCGTTCGTCATCGACATCGGCGGCAGGTTGGACCGGATTGCGGTGGACCGCCTCAAGCCGGCTCACGTGGACGTCGACCAACCACCACGGGTGGCCCTTCTGCCGCGGCGAGGCCGCCCCCCGTCCACGGTGCCCCCCACTTGACCGCCCACCACCACACCGGTCCCCCCCCCCCCCCCCCACGACCCGCCAGGGGTTGCTTCGGCCGGGTCATCAGGACCCCCCTCAAATTGACCCTGCCGGTGCAAGTCGATTCTGGGGGGACGTGTGTAGCGGATACCGCTGGGTTTTCACAATCGCCTTGCACCTATCAAGGACGCGGAGCGATCACCATGCCGGGCTCGTCCAGGACGCCCGGGCAGGCCCGCGCTCAACTTGCCAGGCCTCGGTCGGGACGCCCGGGCATGCCCGGGCAGGGCAGGCTCGCCCTCAACTTGCCAGGCCGCAGCCAGGACGCTCGGCCACGCCCCCTCTCGCCTTTGCTGGGCAAACGCTCCGGGATAATGTGTGTATATATATTGCTGCCCGATAAACGGGCTTTTCAGAGTACCTGAGTGTTTTGTTTGAATACAGCAACTCGGACGAATTCCAGCTTTTTGTCGCGTCCATTCTTCCGATCGACGTGGGAGCCCGAGCTCCTTCAAGTCTGTCATTTCACTCAGGCCGACTGCAATAGTCTTCAATGTGTTAGCTCTTCCATGAGCCTCGACTCAAAATTTATTTTAAAATCATTTGGAACATATTACAAGCGTCATATTACATTATATATATATATTTTAAATTACAAGCGTCACCCCAGAAGTTCTTCATAAGGTTTCATGTACCATGTTTCAGCGATTGCAAAATTAAACACTTGCTGTCTCAATATAGACAACTGGTAAATATTACGGTTCTCTGTTTCATTCTAGAATTAAAAGAACTAGGGCATGCCCGTACTATATATAAGCTAGGACGTGCCCGTACGTGGGTGCCCGTTCCTTGCCAAAAAAAAAAAAAAAAAAAATTTGTGTAGGGGTGTGTGTGTGTAAACATCCTAGGGCGTGCCCGTACGTGGGTGCAAAAAAAACATGCGTGCAAACAACAACAACAAAAAAAAACTTTGAAACCACGTGGCAGTAACGACCACAGAACCCCCCCCCCCCCCCCCCTCTATTTACATGAATGGTTTGGTCCATTCGCAACGACCACAGAACCCCCCCCCCCCCCTCTATTTACATGAAATGGTTTGGTCCAAAGCGAACGGCTTGCGGTGTTTGGTAAAGAAATCGCCATAGCTCGGTAACTACTTGTCCGATTAATTTCAAACCTTGAAAAGGCACATCCTCGGGTCCCCAGCAATATACCTGGCAAGTTTCAAGTATATCGGACCGGTAGTTGTCGAGAAACAGCGGTCACAGACAAACATACACACATACACACATACAAACACACATACACACATACACACAGAGATTAATGGAATTATAGATAGACTAGGGCATTGCCCGTACTATATCTATATCTAAAATTATATCCCCCCCCCCTCTATTTACATGAAATGGTTTGGTCCAAAGCGAACGGCTTGCGAGTACGGTGACAATCCCCCCCCCTCTATTTACATGCAATGGTTTGGTCCAAAGCGAACGGCTTCCGGAGTTTGGTAAAGAAATCGCCATCGCGTGCACAAACGCGCAGGAAAGCGAATGAATCGCAAATTCGGTTTTATTAGTTTTAAAACATAGTTTAACGCCAACATAGTTTGCAAACGTGAAATAAATGAATACGCTCTCAAATGTGCCATCCGAGGCAGAGTGTGTCCTCCACGTTCGGCACACGCGATCGTTCGCTGCTCTCTGATTGGTTGAATCGTTTTTTGGACATAGCTCGGTAAGTAATTGTCCGATTAATATGAAACCTTGAAAAGGCACATCCTCGGGTCCCCAGCAATATACCTGGCAAGTTAAAAGTATATCGGACCCGTGGTTGTCGAGAAACAGCGGTCACAGACAAACAGACGTACAAACGTACAGACGTACAGAGATTACTGGAATTATAGATAGACTAGGGCATTGCCCGTACTATATCTATATCTAAAATTATATCCCCCCCCTCTATTTACATGAAATGGTTTGGTCCAAAGCGAACGGCTTGCGAGTACGGTGACAATCCCCCCCTCTATTTACATGCAATGGTTTGGTCCAAAGCGAACGGCTTCCGGAGTTTGGTAAAGAAATCGCCATCGCGTGCACAAACGCGCAGGAAAGCGAATGAATCGCAAATTCGGTTTTATTAGTTTTAAAACATAGTTTAACGCCAACATAGTTTGCAAACGTGAAATAAATGAATACGCTCTCAAATGTGCCATCCGAGGCAGAGTGTGTCCTCCACGTTCGGCACACGCGATCGTTCGCTGCTCTCTGATTGGTTGAATCGTTTTTTGGACATAGCTCGGTAAGTAATTGTCCGATTAATATGAAACCTTGAAAAGGCACATCCTCGGGTCCCCAGCAATATACCTGGCAAGTTAAAAGTATATCGGACCCGTGGTTGTCGAGAAACAGCGGTCACAGACAAACAGACGTACAAACGTACAGACGTACAGAGATTACTGGAATTATAGATAGATAATATTAAAATTCTAACATGTGGTCATGGACGAAACATTTCATAAAAACATGAATGGATCTTCATGGTGATACAATATAAAGATAGCACACTAATTTCACCAATATAATCCACTAAGCTTGTGTTAATCCATTTTGCATCCACTGGAAAGGTGAACGTAGGTCAGGTCCTCTGTGATGGAGGCATTTGAGGAGGAAGGCTTCCACGAAAATAAGTTAATCAACTCAAACATTCTCCAGATGCTCACTTGGTGAAGCTGGTTTCCAGACAACTTGTGAGGAACTCCTTCGGTGTGAATGTGTGTTCCCAAAGAGTGAATGAAGGAGTATAGTTGATGGCAAGGCACAGCTCCACAAGGGCTGTGTGCAGCTTGTCCATACTGGGGAAAAAATATTTTAAAAACCGCACATAGCAGTTATTCCACAAATCTGTTTGACACAACAATTATATTTGTTTATTGAATGTAATTTTTACGGATATGAACACAATTTACAATTTAATATTTTTTACGGATATGGTGTGAGAAATGGAGAAGGTGTAAGGATTTTGGAGTTTGCTGATGGAGCTGATTTGTTGATTTGTAATACTCAGTTCCAGAAAGAGGACAATAAGCTTGTTACATACACATCAGGTGGGTCGACGACAACCGTTGACTACCTGATGGTGCGTCGGCGAGATAGGGGGCACCTCCGGGACACAAAGGTGATCCCGGGGGAGGAGGCTGTTTCACAGCACCACTTGGTTGTCTGCGACATAAGGGTGAAAGGTGCGAGGAGAGCTCGGCGGGTGAAGTACCAACCGAGAATGAAGGTGTGGAGGTTGAAAGAGGTGACAGTAAGGGAGGCATTAAAAGAGAGGCTGAGTAGGGTGGAGGATGATGTGGTTGAGCTTGAACGTGGTTGGATGTCAATGAAAGATAGTCTGTTGGGAGCCGTTGGTGAGGTATGTGGATGGACAAAAGGACCACCGAGGCACTCGGAAACATGGTGGTGGGATGTTGAGGTTGGAAAGAGGATTGACGAGAAGAGGAAGAAGTTCAAAGAGTGGCAGAAGGCGAAGGGTACGGGAGCAGAAACAGCAGAGCATGAAAGTTATAAGGCAGCCAGGAAGGCTGCAAAGAAAGAGGTAGCAAAGGCGCAGGAGGCATGTAGGAAAATGTTCGGAGAACGCTTGGATTCGGAAGAGGGTCAGAAAGCAGTATTCAGGATTGCAAAGCAGATAGCGAAAGAGAGGTGTGATGTGATGGGGGTGAGTTGCTTGAAGGATGAAGGGGGACAAATCGTTGTCGACCCAGATGGAATTAAAGGAAGATGGAAAAGATATATGGAAATCCTGTTGAATACAGAGAATGAATGGGATGGCAACATAGAGAGTAACCCAGTTTTAGGACCGGCAGAGAAGATAACTGAGAAGGAAGTTGAGGAAGCGATAAAAGCAATGAAGAGTGGAAAAGCGGGAGGGCCGACGGGAGTTGTGGGAGATATGTTGAAGGCAGCAGGAAGTTGGGGTGTGAAGAGAATGACAGAGATCTGTAATCTGGTGGTGAAAGAAGGCCGCATTCCAGTGGATTGGGAACTGAGTACCCTCGTCCCTCTATACAAGGGGAAAGGTGACCCTCTGGAGTGTGGCTCGTACCGAGCGATAAAGTTATTGGAGCATGGAATGAAGGTATTGGAAAGGGTGTTGGAGAGGAGGATAAGGAAGAAAGTGAAGATCGACGAAATGCAGTTTGGATTTATGCCAGGAAGAGGAACGACAGATGCGCTTTTCATTGTGAGGCAGTTGCAGGAGAAGTACATGGATAAGAGGAAGAAGTTGTTTTTTGGGTTTGTTGATCTGGAGAAAGCATTCGATAGGGTTCCACGCAAAGTATTGACATGGGCATTGAGGAAGTTAGGAGTGGAGGAATGGTTGATCAGAGTAGTGATGGCAATGTACAAAAGCGCATGCACAGCTGTAAGGACGTAGGACGGGAACAGTGGTGAGTTTGAGGTGAAGGTGGGAGTGCATCAGGGGTCGGTACTAAGTCCACTACTATTTGTAGCTGTGATGGAGGTGCTGGCTCAGACCGTAAAGGAGGGTTTACCGTGGGAGTTGTTGTATGCAGATGATCTGGTGTTGATTGCGGAAAGTATGGATGGACTGAAGGAAAAGATGAACAAGTGGAAGGAATGTATGGGGACAAAAGGTCTGAAGGTGAATATCGGAAAGACAAAGGTGATGGCAAGTGGTAAAGCATGTGGTGAGGTGGAAAGAACTGGGAAGTGGCCGTGTGCTGTGTGCAGGAATGGTGTCGGAGTGAACTCCATTCAATGTACAATGTGTGCTGAGTGGGTTCATCAAAAATGTAGTGGTCTGAGAGGGTCATTAACCAGTGTGGCAGCTACATTCAAATGTAAGGTGTGCACAGAGGGAGCTGCAGATGGAGGAAATGTTGAGTTGGATCTTGGAGACGGCATGAAGCTGGAAGGTGTGAAAACATTTTGCTACCTCGGAGACATGCTGAATGGAGAAGGTGGATCAGACTCGGCAACGGTTGCTCGAGTGAGATGTGCATGGAAGAAGTTTCGGGAACTGAGTGGCGTGCTGATGAGGAGGAGAGTGTCGCTGAAGCTGAAGGGAAAGGTGTATGCTGCATGTGTGAGAAGTGTTACGATTTATGGGAGCGAGACATGGGTAATGAACGTAGAGCAGCAACGAAGGCTGGAAAGGGTGGAAATGCGAATGGTTCGATGGATGTGCAGAGTATCGTTGAGAGAGAGGAAGACATGATGATTGCGATGATGAATTGCGAAAGATGATGGGAATATTGCCTGTGATTGATGCTGTGAAGAGGAACAGGTTGAGATGGTTTGGTCATGTATTGAGGAAGGATGAAAGTGACTGGTTGAGAAGAGTGATGGAAGTTAATGTAGAAGGAAGTAGAGGACGGGGAAGACCGAGAAAGACTTGGCTAAAGATGGTGGAAGAAGAAATGCGGGCAAGGGGGTTAACAAGGAGAGATGCAGAAAATAGGGCAAAATGGAGAAGATTGTCATGGGGACCACAAGACTAACCCCCGCTCTAGCAGGGAACATGGCCTTAAAATGCATGTTGTGTTGTTGTTGTATTGAATGTATCAGATATTCCCAATGCATTGAAAAAATAACATTTAAAGGACGTTGTAAATGATTCCTCATTTTCAGACCCCGACATTCGCGGACCCAACATATTCGCGGTTGATAATATGCAACCTGTATCTACATTTGCGGCCCTGTCTATCCCATATTCACGATTTTTCGTGGGTGCAAAAAGCATCTCCTACCAGCCAAGAACATTACACTTCCAAAAGCATCTTCCACGTGTCGTGCATGCAACCACTTCCAGCCACACATAAACCATTTCCCGACAGTTGTGCACATTACAGTCCGAACAACATCTTCCATGTGTCATGTATAAAGCCGCTCGACATGCGCAACCACACAATTCACATTATTTTCGCAGGAGTATTCACTGTTTTTTGCGGACGTATTCAGTTTTTCGCGGGCTTATTCACCGTTTTTCTCGGGTGTATTCACCGTTTTTTGCGGGCGTATTCACCGTTTTTCGCGGGCGTATTCACTCTTTCGCGGGCGTATTCCCCGTTTTTCATTGGCGTATTCACCATTTTTCATTGGCGTATTCACCGTTTTTCATGGGCGTATTCACCGTTTTTCCCGGGTGTATTCACCGTTTTTTCCGGGCATATTCACCGTTTTTCGCCGACATATTCACTGTTTTTCACGGGCGTATTCACTCTTTTGTGGGCGTATGACGGGCGTATTCACTCTTTCGCAAGCGTATTCTCTTTTGCGGGCGTATGATGGGAGTATTCACCGTTTCGCGGGCTTATTCACCGTTTTTCATGGGCGTATTCACCGTTTTTTCCGGGTGTATTCACCGTTTTTCCCGGGTGTATTCACCGTTTTTCCCGGGCGTATTCACCGTTTTTCGCCGACGTATTCACTGTTTTTCACGGGAGTATTCACTCTTTCGCGGGCATACGACAGGCGTATTCACTCTTTCGCAAGCGTATTCACTCTTTCGCGGGCTTATGACAGGCGTATTCACTCTTTCGCAAGCGTATTCACTCTTTCGCGGGCTTATTCAACGTTTTTCGCGGGCGTACTCACCGTTTTTCGCGGGCGTACTCACCGTTTTTCGCGGGCGTACTCACCGTTTTTCGCGGGCGTACTCACCGTTTTTCGCGGGCGTACTCACCGTTTTTCGCGGGCGTACTCACCGTTTTTCGCGGGCGTACTCACCGTTTTTCGCGGGCGTACTCACCGTTTTTCGCGGGCGTACTCACCGTTTTTCGCGGGCGTACTCACCGTTTTTCGCGGGCGTACTCACCGTTTTTCGCGGGCGTACTCACCGTTTTTCGCGGGCGCACTCACCGTTTTTCGCGGGCGCACTCACCGTTTTTCGCGGGCGCACTCACCGTTTTTCGCGGGCGCACTCACCGTTTTTCGCGGGCGCACTCACCGTTTTTCGCGGGCGCACTCACCGTTTTTCGCGGGCGCACTCACCGTTTTTCGCGGGCGCACTCACCGTTTTTCGCGGGCGCACTCACCGTTTTTCGCGGGCGCACTCACCGTTTTTCGCGGGCGCACTCACCGTTTTTCGCGGGCGCACTCACCGTTTTTCGCGGGCGCACTCACCGTTTTTCGCGGGCGCACTCACCGTTTTTCGCGGGCGCACTCACCGTTTTTCGCGGGCGCACTCACCGTTTTTCGCGGGCGCACTCACCGTTTTTCGCGGGCGCACTCACCGTTTTTCCCGGGCGCACTCACCGTTTTTCCCGGGCGCACTCACCGTTTTTCCCGGGCGCACTCACCGTTTTTCCCGGGCGCACTCACCGTTTTTCCCGGGCGCACTCACCGTTTTTCCCGGGCGCACTCACCGTTTTTCCCGGGCGCACTCACCGTTTTTCCCGGGCGCACTCACCGTTTTTCCCGGGCGCACTCACCGTTTTTCCCGGGCGCACTCACCGTTTTTCCCGGGCGCACTCACCGTTTTTCCCGGGCGCACTCACCGTTTTTCCCGGGCGCACTCACCGTTTTTCCCGGGCGCACTCACCGTTTTTCCCGGGCGCACTCACCGTTTTTCCCGGGCGCACTCAACGTTTTTCCCGGGCGCACTCACCGTTTTTCCCGGGCGTACTCACCGTTTTTCCCGGGCGTACTCACCGTTTTTCCCGGGCGTATTCACCGTTTTTCCCGGGCGTATTCACCGTTTTTCCCGGGCGTATTCACCGTTTTTCCCGGGCGTATTCACTGTTTTCGTGGGCGTATTCACTGCTTTTCCTGGGCGTATTCACTGGTTTTCGTGGGCGTATTCACTGCTTTTCGTGGGCGTATTCACTCTTTCGCGGGCGTATTCACCGTTTTTCATGGGCGTATTCACCGTTTTTCACGGGTGTATTCACCGTTTTTCCCAGGCGTATTCACCGTTTTTCGTGGGTGTATTCACTGTTTTCATGGGCGTATTCACTGCTTTTCATGGGCGTATTCACTGCTTTTCTTGGGCGTATTCACTGCTTTTCGTGGGCGTATTCACTGCTTTTCGTGGGCGTATTCACTGCTTTTCGTGGGCATATTCACTGCTTTTCGTGGGCGTATTCACTGTTTTTAGCGGGCGTATTGATAGTTTTTCGCGGTGTATTCGCGGTTTTTCACAGGTGTATTCATGGTTTTTCTGACTTGCGTTGACATTGATGGCCCTGTGCTTCACGTATTCGTAATTTTTTCGTGGGCTTGTTCACAGGATTTCTGATTTTCCCAAATGAATCACAAACTGCCAGTAACCTACCCTTTTCCCATTGAAACAATGCCCCGACATTTGTGGATTCGACATGCATTTGCTGCATTTTCCAGGTTTGGGTCTGACTGTTTATACTGGGAGGGACCCAAAGAATATCTGGACAATGTAAAATGTGATTTCAAGTCCTCAACTATCCCTCCCACTCTCACAATCTCCAAGTCATCACATTCCCTCCACCCCCCCCCCCCCCACCCCCACCATCCCAAACCCAAAATCCTTGGCCTCCACCTTCCCGCCCCAGATCCTCAACCTCCCCCTCATTATCCTATGGCTACAATTCCCTCCCCACTTCATGCCTCCTCCCCACTTCAAGCCTCCAAGGCTTCAACCCCACCTTGCCCTACCCCCATGTTCAGTAGGGAAGGGAAAATGCATTGTGTTTATAATACAATCAAACCCCATTGTGATGCTTTTCCTTTCTCCATCTCTATCTCTCTCTCGGTCATTCGGTTTTTTTTTTGGGGGGGGGGGGGGGGTGTGGTGTCATGGTGGCTGTATGCAGTCTTCCTGTATTGTGTGAGTCGTAATTGTGGTTTTCTCCTCTTCCCCCAATCCTCCTCCCTCTTTCCTTGTCCATCTGACCATGTTTTTAGTATTTTGCTATTGTTTCTCTTTTTATTTTGTCTTTGAGAGAGAGAGAAAGAGCGAGAGCTGGTCTATTGGGTGTGACCTACCCACCTTAATGAGGCTTTGCAAGCGTTGTGTTGCTTGTAATGTGTTTTACTTTTAATTTATTTTGATTCGTTTCATTTTTACAGTCTTGTCTTGTTTGGGCAAAGATATGTGAAATTTCCGTCATGCCGAATACATGCCCTCAGTACAAGGCGTTTAATAATTTAACCTGGAAACATGCGCTTGTGTGTGCGAACATGTCCGAGCTATGTCGCGAATGAATCACAAAATCATTGCTTTGGTGTCTGATGAAAATTTTGTTAATGATGTTGTGAGTGCTGAGTTAAACACAGAGAGTGGCATCTTCATGTTGGCATCCTCCATGGATACTCCCGCGATGAAAATCGTCATATCCAATGTCCCACCATTCATATGGAACGATAAACTGATGTCAGTTCTGTTTCAATATGAAACAGTCTTAAGAACGTCAATGATCCCGATGAGGTGCCGTGACGAGAGGAGAAAACAGGCAATGAGTTTCTGTTGAAAGGTATACATGATATTTCCGGATTGTAGTGACAACACTTGGTTGGATATTTCGTTCAAGGTAGATTGCCAAGAATGTTGGTAGCAAATGTATTATTACGTTTGTGGGGGGTAGGGATACCTTCGTTCAGGTAGAATGTATATAGTAGTGTGCTCCGACTGTCGTGAAGAAGAAGAACCATCTGGATGTACCATAAGTGGGAAATTTGTATTAGACCGTGTGTCGGATTAAGCTCGTATATTCGTCCCTATCACGAGGGGTGGGGCATGTTAATTAGCTTAGGGATTATGGGTAAATTAATCCCCTGTGTTGTTGCCTCTGTAATTTATTCCTCTGTTCCTTATGACACTGCACTAGACACCTAGCCATAACCCCGCATTTAAACACCCTAATTAATAAAAACCACCGGAAACAATGCATGAAGCACTACCTCTGATTACCCCGACTTGGGAAGAGGACACAGGACGGGCAGTGATTGGTCCAGGGTTTGATTGACAGAAAGGACTAGTAAGAAGGAACAGGCCGATTGGTGAAGCAGGACAGATGACGTCAGAGCCGCGGGTACAAAATAGTTGGAGCAGCGGACATCTTTCTTCTCGTTCTGGATGCCATAGCGGCCAGTTGTGTGCCAACATCTTCTAGCCTTTTTCTGACTTTGGACCCGATCACGGACGGTTGTGTGGCGAGGTCTTGCTGGTGGCCGTGAGGAGGAAGAGCTTCGGCTTTCCAAGCAAGAATGGCGGGTGTACGAGCGCTGCTTGCTCGCTGCAGCGTGACGAGGCCAGGAGTAGGCAGACATACAGTGAGGCCGAACCCACGCGAACAAGCACACATTCCCGCCAAGGACTGAGACGATCTTTGGCAATTACTGACGAGACACCCCAGCCGATTTGAGCTAAGTCCCCACAATAGATCGCACACATTTATTTTCGTTCTTTTATATTTCCCTTTGTCTGTGTGCAGGTCTGTATGGAGGGTCCCTCAATTTAGAATTGTAGTTTTATCGTGCTTTCTTTGTTACCAGCATTTTCTTTAATAAACCTGTTTATTTTTGTACATTTTAAATCCGGTTCGTTTGAGTTTATTTATTGCAGGGTCGAGGACATCGGAGGATCAGTGAAGGTAAGCTCGTCGGCTCCCCCTGCCCATCCCCCCACTTGCCCCCACGTGTATCCTCCACTATAATTTTGACTGAACGCCTCACAGTTAAAGCTGGTTCAGCAATCCGTTTCCTCAGACGATTTAATCGCGAGGAACACGACAGTATGCATCATCAGCCTCGTGAACGTGCTTTCTCTGTAGAGACTTTGGTCATGTCAAATGTTTCTGCCCCAGAGATTTGTGGTTAAAGTGTGGAAAAAAGCGTCATCTAGGGCCTTCATGGTATGCCCCTTGATTCCCCAGGAAGGTTTGGTTGAGATTGGACGAGTAAAGACAGGACGCATCACGGTCAGACAGACACCAACTTTTCTACTAATCACTCCACCCTATCCTCAATTGCATCCCCCGAACCACACCGCATTGTTTGTTCAAGCCTTACTTGGTGATATCCTCAATTACATCCCCAGAACCACACCTCAGTGTTCGTTCAAGCCTTACTTGGTGATAATCTGGCGATCCTTACGCATACTCTCCACTCCCGGTCGCTCCTTCTCCAGCTCCCCTTTCTTCGTCATCATCTTCTTCGATTTCTTACTCGCTACCTGACTGATGGTCTTGGCGGAATGCTTTGGCAATAGCTGGTGAAATAAAGGTGGAAGTTTTACGAAGATCAACTTTCATATCAAAATATATCAAATGTTCGCAAATGTTCTCCAAGTCATAATTTTAACAGCATTCAAATATAATAATAATAATAATAATAATAATAATACCAATTTAATTTCTGATGATGTAAATATAATTATAATTATCAATATGTGATTTACAGATATTTTTTTCTTCAAATGTTTGCAACTTTAATCGAATGATCACATTGACTGTAGCTGTGCAAGTTGCTATGGTTTCACTTTTGTGCAATGCATCATTTGAAATAACATCAGAATCCGGTGTGGATGCGATTCATGAAACCCTAGTGTCCGGTGATGATGAGCTTCGGAGTCCAAGATCCATAAATACCTGATTGCTGAGGTTGCATTGCTCTGAGCAGATGTTGCCGATGAGGCTCCGCGTCTGCTTAGCTATTCCTTCCAGGAACGTGTTGCATATGGACAAACTTCTCTCACCAATGTGGTGCCGCTGTACGTGGGCAGGAAAATTGATTACACGTACAATTAGCACATAGTCGAACAAATATCGAACAAATAAAAGAATAAAACCAGTGGAGGAAAAAGGGAAATGTTTACACATAACACGAACAGAAAACAAGATTGACATCACTGTGGTCACAACCACATCAGGTAACGGGCCCATTGGGAAACGCGCGCATTTAATGCGCTATTAAAAGATTAACTCGACACCTCTTATCCATGTCATCCTCTCCACGTTTATATCAGAACAAGCGGAGTCATCACTCGGCCACGGATTGCTCAACCCCAACATGGGCCATTCAAAATTTACGTAAAGCTATCTTTTTTTTTTAGTAATTTGTGTAACGTAATGCTTAATTACCGTGCGTTTTGACGGGCTTGATTATACCTTATCATTAATCGACATGCGATTCGATTTTCTGGGTCCCTCATCGTGAGTAAAACTCGACCCAAACAAAGCCAATGGAAATCTGAGGGAACAAATCTGAGCAGTGTATCCGGTGTGGATGCGATTGTGGATGCGGGTGTGGATCCGGTAGCAGAGGCCTACAGGCCAAATGTGTTAGGCCTACCAGAAAACTAAAATTGCGGCCATATCATTTTATCTCGATGCTATGGTGGGTGGAGCCAAGCGACAGATGTGGTTGTGGTCTGGCAGCTGCCCGACCAATGGGTGCACGTTTCAAAAATCGACACCCACAACGACAACAGCAACGTGAAGCAATTGTATTGCTGAGACATGTCACAGGTAAAAAAAACATGGATAGTAGCAACATGACATTTTTATCAGTCACTTCTCATGAAGTTTTTACTTTGTGCTGCTGTAGCAATTCCACAATCAATGCCCAGCCACATTGCAAACAATCTTTATTTGCAAATGTTGCAGCCAAACATAAGGAATTAAACTTTTTTTATTCCAACACCTACAAAATAGGACTGTGGTGCCTGAAGCTCACCTGTATCAGGAGCAACAGTCACTCAAGCCCCCCACAGACACCCTCAGGTCAAAGATCAACTCAAGGTCAAACTCATAAAACCATCAAAATTCATCTGAAAAATCGTCAATTTTAATCCGATTCACCTGAAAATTACAGCAATTGCATAGTCCATCACTGAATTGGGAAAGCAACTATTTGAGGTCAAAAGGTCAAAGATCTACTCCAGGTCAAATTTATAAAACCAATTTTCATCTGAAAAATAATCAAATTTCATCTGATTGCCCAAAGCGTTGATTACAACCAACAATTTTAATCACAATTAAATGGATAATATTATGTAGCCATGGCAGCCTTTAGGGGGAGGGGGGTGGATTTTGCAAGAATCGTGCCATATTTATTTATTTTTTTGTATACAAGATCGAGGCTCTTGTAAGAGATAACACATTAATCACAAAAAAGCATAAACGGACACATAAAACATATGATAAAGGGAGCGGCAGACGAGATGGAGACCGGGGAATCACGCAAGCACAACAGTAGAGAACAGGGCCATCGGGACATCTGTGGGAGGGGGAGGGCTTGGGAGAGGAGGGGGAATGGGAATGGGGGAGGGGTCGGAGAGTTATAAAACACATGGACACTGCGAGGACTTCCAGGAAAGGAGTCGGCATTTCAAAAAAGTGGATTTGGGGTGAATTAACGGGGGTAGAAAAGATCAAGGTTTTGGATGGGGGAAGATAAGAGATGGTGGTGAACAGCTGTTTTAAAGACCTGGAGGGAGGAGTGCGATTGAAGAGGAGTGAGGGAGTTTTTTTTTTGTGTGTGTACAAGACGGCTAACACAAGGCTAACCCCCGCTCTAGCAGGGAAAATGGCCTTAAAATGCATGTTGTTGTTGTTGTTTTTGTGTACAAGATCGAGGCTCATGTAAGAGCTAAATCGAGTTTGTTCCAGAGGCGGGAGAAAAGAGAAATGAAAAAGTGAAGGTGAACAGAGAGTCTAGATTTTGGCAGATTCACGAGATGAGGGTTGCTGGCAGATCTTGTGCGACCTGAAGGAATATATGGGGGACAGAGCAGAGACAGAGCTGGGGGAGCAAGGCCGGAGAGTAGTAGGTAGAAGACAGAAAGACCACCAACCTGTCTGCGGTGAGTGAGTGAAAGGCCCTCGGAGTTAGCTTCATCGCGGGAGATTCCAATGATTCTGAACGCTTTGGTTTCAACAGCGTGAAACCGAGCTAGGTGTGAGGCAGGTGCACCAGCCCAGAGGGGAGAGCAGTACTCCATTGAGCTGCGGATGAAAGCCTTGTATGTGGTGAGGAGCTCAGGTGTGCCAAGGAAGGACTTCGCACGACGGAGGATGCCCAGTCAGCGACTGGCTTTGGAGACCAGCTTGGAAATGTGGTTTTCCCAGGAAAGATCCTGGCAGATAGTGAGACACAAAAGATTGAGAGACAGAACTTCTTGGAGAGGATTATTCAGAAAGTAAATGGGAGGGTTGTCCAGATGGTCTTTTTCGAGAGACATTGTGAGAGTGTGAGATTTGTCAGGATTGAAAGATATGTTCCACTTGTTTGCCCAGTCTGTGATTTTGTCCAGGTCTGCAGAGAGTGAGGAGGCTGCAGACTGCCGATCCGATGGATGAGGAATGGAGTGGCAGAGAGTGGATTCATCAGCAAAGAGATAGAGAGGATTTTCAAGAGAGTCAGAGAAATCATTGATGAAGACCAGAAATAGCACAGGGCCCAGAACACTACCTTGAGGAACTCCAGCCTGAACAGGAAGGGCAGATGAGAGAATTGCATTCAGGGCCACACGTTGATTGCAACCGGTGAGGAAGCCATGTGTGGAGGTTTCCATGGATACCATAGGAGGAGAGTTTGGTGAGCAGAGCGGGGTGCCAGACCGTATCGAAGGCACGTGATATGTCAAGGGAGACAGCTCTAATTTCCTGTTTGGCATTGAGGACCTCCATCCATTGTTGAGACAGCAGAAGCAGCATGTCCAGAGTAGAGTGATCAGGTCTGAATCCAAATTGATGATCGGAGATCAAGTCATTGGAGAAGAGGAAGGATTTGATATCCGAAGCAATGATGGATTCCATGACTTTGCTGATAATTGGTTTGTGCTCTGCACAACGTCTTTCTTGTTTGTCTGTTTGTCTGTATGTCAATCGCCCACAGGTCACAATTTTAATCCGATTTTCACGAAACCGCCAAATCGTATAGTTCGTCATAAGGAAGAAGCTTATTGATTTTGAGGTCACAATGTCAAGGTCACAAATTTGAGGTTTTGTTTGAGGTTTTGAGGTCACAAATTGAGTACCAGTTCACTGGTAATTCCCTGTTTGTCGTTAAAGGCGGCAAAAAGGGTTGGCGTCAGGAAGGGCATCCGGCCGTAAAACATTGCTTCAAATAGGGGACCGAAAAACAACAACAACCACAGTTCCCGAAAAAGGCCAACCCCCGCTTTGCAGGGAAAAATGGCCTCTAAAGGTGGTTTTTAATGTCAAGAGATAACATAGGCCAAAGGTCAACCACTTTTCTATAATTCCTAAAATCCTCAATTTTCATCCGATTGACTTGAAATTTGAAGAGGATTTACAAACAAGGTCAATTAATGCAACCACCAATTCTTTTTGAGGTCAACATCGACCAAAAGGTCAACATAGGCCAAATTTTGAAAATTGTGAATTTTAATCTGATTGACTTGAAATTTGAAGAGTATTTCCATATCAGGTCACTGAAGTCAACCTCACATTATTTTTAAGGTCAACCTTGGCTAAAAAGGTCAACATAGGCCAAAAGGTCAACAAAAGTGAAGTTTATAAAATCCAAAAGTGAAGTTTATAAAATCCAAGGTCAACAACTTATTTTCGGGATTGTGCAAGTATCATGCCATGCACAATGTATTTTGTGTTTGTGTGTTTGGTTGTGTGTCTGTGAAAAGGATATCTCAAAACATTGTAGATGGATTGGGATAAAATTTGGTGAAGAGGTTGGGAAGGTGACAAGGATGAAACGATTCGATTTTGGTTCTGGTCCGGATCCACATCCGGCCTATCAGTGGGATAAAAAACTTAAACTGTTCAGCCTTGAATTGGGGATGATATAAGATGGTGGTGATCAGCTGTCTTGAAGATCTGGGGGAAGAATGAGATTGAAGAGGATGCGGAAGTTGATTCCACAGGTGGGTAAAAAGAGCAACTAATGAGTGAAGGTGAGCAATGATCCTGCATTTAGGTAGTTTTATGAGAAGATCGAGGTAGTTTCACTTCCTATTCTTCTTCAAAATATAACATTCGATTTAAATATGTTGTTCCTTGATCATAAAATGGCGATCATAAACTGATAAGGACAGACGGACATGAACCAATAATTGCTTCACCCCACTTTTCGCTCCACGTGCATCATGACCTGCTTTGAGTTTTGTAGCGAACGTTGCTGTACTTTTTAATGCTATTATTCAAAAACAGAAGCCATAGGCAATAAAACTAAAGCTTAACAAACGAATACAGGCAGAAAAATGAAGCCACCCACACTGACAGAGCAAAAGCACATTGCCCAACTCAGATAAGTGTGAGCCTGCCACCGCCGTGGGTAGATCAGTGAGCCTGCTACCAGGAAGGTTAATTAACTCATGTGATCTCACGGACAAGAAGCCAGGTGCATCACAAACATTGTCCCGAAGAATTACTCATCTGGTGTGGAATGTGGAATGGAATGCGAGTGGAGATTATAATAATGCCAAACCAAAAGAAAGGTTAATGTGGAAGTTGAACTGCTGATATAATGTGTATGTACTTGATCTGATTTTTTTATTTTTCATTTCACATCTTTATACAGAAAGGAAAATACAATAATAAGTGTGAAATGTGAAAGTCCACTCTCAGGAGAGCCATACAACAATATCTGTCCAATCTCAAGAATGAACTTTCAAACATGCCTCCCTCCTCGAAAACTTGTTGGTGCCTCGTCAAGGCTGTCTCCGGTGTATGATCCCCCTTCCATCCCTCACCTCTCTGACTCCGCTCGTGAGAAGGGTGAATGCCTCAATTCTGTTTCCTTCCAAATATTGTGTCCCCAACCACTCATTCTCACTCACAGTACCCATCATTCCCTATCATACCCAACTGCTCCGAGACCCTTTGACTTTTGCATCTGAGAAGGTGAATACGTGAAGGTGCAGAAAATTGGTGCCTTAAGCTCCATCATTTAGTTGGCAGATGACAGTAAGGTGGCAGCGAGTAGCAACGATGAAAGTGATGCAACTGCCACTCAGACGACCACTGCAACATCCATTCAGAGCCATCATCACAGCGAGGATACCGCCACACCGGCGTACATCCCCCACGACATCCTACACTGTCCGAAGTTGGTTTCCCTGGCCACTCGACTCAGGCTGACACCGACACAATAGGCCAGCTACGCAAAGGCCATAAATGAGCCTTGTCCTGGTGGTGGGGTTGCTATCTTTATCAAAAATTCTCTTCCTCACTCTCCTTGCACTGCCCTCTCTCCACCCCACCCCCAGGAGTACCTCTGGCTACGGCTTCCTCTCCACTCCCACCTTTTGTTCATATGTGTTCTGTACCATCCTCCAAACAGTGATGCCTCCATTTGCATTCCACTGTCTGACAACATGGACCAACTTCTATCAACTCATCCAAACTCTCTCTTCCTCATATGTGGCGACTTCAACTGTCATCATGCCAGCTGGCTGGGTGTGGGTTCATCTCTCACCAGCCATGGCACCTCAGCAAAGGACTTCTGTGACTCATTGGGACTGACACAATCTGTCAATTTCACAACCCGGATCTCAGTCAATGGAGTACCTTCTCTTCTAGACTTGGTTATGACAAACTTCCCTGCAAATGTCTGCTGCTCTTCTTCTGCTCCAATCGGTTCTTCTGATCATGTGCTTGTTGAAGTGGAAATCTCTCTGGCCATTCTCACAGAGCCTCCTCAGCGTCGACGAGTCTGGCATTTCACTCAGGCCAATTGGCACGGTCTTCAAGCAGCCATCAATCATCTGGACTGGTCTCCCATCTCTACCGCCTCTGACATCAACTCTTCCTGGGAATTCTTCCAAAGCAAACTGCTCTCTCTCATGCACAGATTTATCCCATCTCGTCTTCAGTTGTCTTACCCTTCCTCCCTTCCATGGTACACTGAATCTTGTGGTGAGGCAGTTGCCCTGAAACAACTTGCCTTTGCCTCTTGGAAGGCTAATCCAACTGAAGGCAATCTCAGTTCCTTCCACCAAGCTCAGAACAAGTGTGTGTCTACCCTCAGGAGTGCCAGGACCCACTATCTCTCCACACTCAAGAATGAACTCTCAGACCTGTCTCCTTCCTCCAAATCCTGGTGGCGTCTCGTCAAATCCGTTTCTGGTGTTTGTTCCCCCTCCATCCCCTCCCTTATCTCAAATGGCTACACAGTTGACACTGCACGTGACAAAGCCGAATGCCTCAACTCTGTGTTTGCCTCAAAATCTTGTGTCCCAAACCCATCTCTCTCTGTTCCCACTTTACCCAGTCGAACCCAACTGCTCCTGGACTCTGTGTCCTTCTCTCCTGAAAAGGTGGAGAAGTTTTTATCAAACCTCGATTCTGATTCTGCAACTGGACCAGACGGCATCAGCCCACGGGTCCAAAAATCGAAAATCCTGCTCTGCCGCTCTATCTCACCCTCTCTCTGTTCTTTTCACCGTCTCTTTTGCTCAAGGTCATCTGCCAGCATCTTGGAAATCAGCAAACATTACCGCTTTACACAAAAAAGGTGCACGTGAACACAAACCAAAAAAGGTTACACAAAAAAAAAACAGATCCTTGCAACTACAGACCAATCAGCCTGCTCCCAATTATCAGCAAAGTCATGGAATCCATCATTGCTTCGGATATCAAATCCTTCCTCTTCTCCAATGGCTTGATCTCTGATCATCAATTTGGATTCAGACCAGGTCATTCTACTATGGACATGTTTCTTCTGCTGTCTCAACAATGGATGGAGGTCCTCAATGCCAAACAGGAAATCAGAGCTGTCTCCCTTGACATATCACGTGCCTTCGATACGGTCTGGCACCCCGCTCTGCTCACCAAACTCTCCTCCTTTGGTGTCCATGGAAATCTCCACGCATGGCTTGCGGACTTTCTCTCTGGTCGTAGTCAACATGTGGCCCTGAATGGATTTCTCTCATCTCCCCTTCCTGTTCAGGCTGGAGTTCCCCAAGGTAGTGTTCTGGGCCCTGTGCTATTTCTGGTCTTCATCAATGATCTCTCCGACTCTCTGGAAAATCCTCTCTATCTCTTTGCTGATGACTCCTCTCTGCCGCTCCATTCCTCATCCCTCAGATCGGCAGTCTGCAGCCTCCTCACTCTCTGCAGAACTGGACAAAATCACAGACTGGTCAATCAAGTGGAAAATGTCTTTCAATCCTGACAAATCTCACACTCTTACGATGTCTCTCCGAAAAGACCGACTGGAAAATCCTCCCATACACTTTCTCAACAATCCTCTCCAAGAAGTTGTGTCGCTCATGCTTTTGGGTCTCGCTATCTGCCATGATCTTTCTTGGGAAAACAACATTTCCAAGCTGGCCTCCAAAGCCAATCGCTGACTGGGCATCCTCCGTCGTGTGAAGTCCTTCCTTGGCACACCTGCGCTCCTCACCACATACAAGGCTTTCATCCGCAGCGCAATGGAATACTGTTCCCCCCACTGGGCCGGTGGTCCTGCCTCACACCTCGATCGGCTTCACGCTGTTGAAACCAAAGCTTTCAGAATCATTGGAATCTCCTGCGATGAAGCCAACTCCGAAGGCCTTTCACTTACTCACCGCAAGCAGGTTGGTGGTCTTTCTGTCTTCTACCGACTCCTCTCCGGCCTTGCTCCCCCAGCTCTCTCTGTGCTCTGTCCCCTAAGTATTCCTACAGGTCGCACAAGATCTGCCAGCAACCCTCTTATGGTTAAACTGCCAAAATCTAGGCTCTCTGCTCACCTTCACTCTTTCATTCCCCTTTTCTCCTGCCTCTGGAACAAACTCCCCCACTCCCTTCAATACCACTCCTCCCTCCAGGTCTTTAAAACAGCTGTTCACCACCATCTCTTATCTTCCCCCATCCAAAACCTTGATCTTTTCTACCCCCGCTAATTCACCCCAGATACACTTTTTTGAAATTGCAACTTCTTTCCTGGAAGTGCTTGCAGTGTCCATATGTTTTATATCTCTCCCACCTCCCCTCAAGCCCTCTCCCTCCCACATTTCTCTCGATGTCCCTGCTCTCAAATTTTGTGTTTGTGTCCTTCCCCCTCTCTCCCATCTTGTCTACCGCTCCCATCATTTTGTGTTTTATGTGTCGGTTTGACTTTTTGTGTGATTAATGTTCGCTCTTTTACGAGCCTCGATGTTGTATACAAAAAAAAAAAAAAAAAACTTATGAAGCTGCGGGAATACAGCCAATGTATCAGCTAGTCATGTTTTGAAGAAAGAATAATAAATAAATAAAATAAAATTTTTGGTTCATTGGTTACCAGATTATTCAATTTTCAAAAAACGTTTAACTTATTATTTTCCAATTTTGATCCCACTACCTTTTCGAGGCCATTTTGTAAAATTCGAAAAATTCCACATTTAGCCGAAGCAACATATTTGGCCAAAGGGTACCTGATTTTTCTACCCGATTCTGGTGGGGGTCTAAACAAAATTGAAAATCCGAAATATTTTACACAAACACTATGTAGGGCTAGTAGAAAAAAAGAAAAAAAAAGTATGACTAGGTCAATACTATTAAATATATATATATTTTAACGTGGAGTTAGATGCACCCAAACTACCACATTTTGAATGAAAAAAACGTCCTTGCCAAGAATGAAGAAGCATTCACAGGCCGCACCGCAGGGCAAACCCATGTTGTAGCATTATCGGTCACATTCCTGCTCATCAAAGCATCGTTGTTTATGAATGATTCGAATCTCAACAGCTGCCAATGCATCGTTAAATAAGTATCGCAGTCAAACTGCAGCAATCATGGAATGTGTTTGGTGCACATGATGTGCTTCGGTGAGCACGACGGTGACTCAGTACAGGTGGGCAGCAGCAAGTAGTGACCTCACCTCCTCAGGGCACAGCTCGTGGGTGCAGCTCATGAAGTGCGAGCAGATAAGCGGAAATGTGATGGAGAAGCGAGACTGAGAGGGGAGCTCCAAGCATTGCTGAAACATCTTTTCAAAAGCTTGATTGTAAAAACTGAAAATGTATAAATGAAAAAGCTGAGAATTTAGGAAGGAGAATGTCATCAACTGAGGAAGATATACAAATGCAATTTTGGCAGAAGTGATGGTTCTTTGCTCCAACAAACAACAAATATCTCAAATTCAAATAATCAAAACTACCCAAGCCCAGTAGATTATACCAAATATTACAGTTGGAAATCAAAAACAAATTCTCTGCAAAAAGTTAAATGACAAGACTAAACTTTGTAAAACAAATAATGTTATAATATTAAGGTTTTATCCACAGTTATGTACATTCTACATTATGTACATTCTACATCCACAGTTATGTACATTCTACATTCTACATTCTACATTTGACAAATCTACAATCAAAGACCTGGCGATGGGTTACCTGGAGACTGGTGCACCTTAGATCAGTCCAGACAGGATCTCCCTAGAGTCTAGACAGATATCTTTGCACCACATCTGCATAACATACAACTTAATAATGTCATATATCTGTTGGAAGTAATAAAATGGTCCACAAATATTGTGCTGCAAATGGAAAATTGTGCTTCAACATTTGTTTTCTTCTCTTCTTGGAAATATACAAAGTAAATCTACAATTCTCCAAACACAAGATTTCCATCGATGATTAAACAAAAAAAATTGCAGTAAATCTCTGAATCTCGAATTCAGTGAAACTGCTTCTGGACACCAGAGTGCGTGTTACATGTAAAAGCATAGAGGGTTAGTTGTACGATTGTGTTTGTCGTATCAGCCGTTACAAGGCCAACAATAGCAGGAAACTTGATGTCCTGAGTGAGTGCTTACATATTAAACAAGGACACACAGTTGTCACCAATATATATATTGTAACGGTTTTGAGAAGTGTAACGGTTTTTTTGAGAAGTGTAACAATTTTGGAGGAAGTGTAACGAATGTGAAAACGTTACAATGTGAACGTTACAAAAGTATGGTAACACCCTGTTAATGTAAATAATGGTCGCAGCCGTCCTCCTAGTTAATTCCATGAAACTTACACGTAGGTCACGATATATCTTTTTAAATAGTGTATTTCCTTATTCTATGTAGGCTAAATATGTGTTTCCCACTAGATTGACTTTGCATTGTATCAAACAAAATAAGCATAGGCCCTTGCAATTTCCCCAAACATCTCCGCTCTCCAAAGTTCCTTTAAAAAGGGTGCGAGTTGTGTTCAATCCCGCAAGCCACCATTGCCCATGTGCTAATCTCGGAGAAGAAAGGCGTGTCTCCACCTCGTCATAGAGGGGAGGAGTGAGCCAGAGGGTCGCATGGCCAATCAGCACCGCGGTGAGCGACCCGGTAGGCGTGCCCTCGCAGCCGGCGGCTTGATTCTGCCCCGAGTTATAAAAGCGACTGTAAGGGACTGCTTTAAGAGATGACCTGGGAGATGAGCGAAGAGGCGCCACCAAGAGGAGCGGTGAGATGCGAAACGCTCCAAGCCAAAGAGGAGAGGTACTCGGAAAGGGAACCAGCTTTGGAGAGACGCGCTGAAAAGAGGGAGACGGCTCCACCAGGAGAGGAGCAGGTGTGCCGAGCCAGCGCGTGACGTCTACAGCAGCGGATACGCGACGGAGGGTTTTCCCGCCAAAACCGCGAGGAATTGAGAGCTGCTGCCTCCGACCTTGCCTCCCTCTCAAGCAATCCACCTCAAGCCCTACCTGCCTGCAATATCCCCTGTGTAAGTGTGAACGTCCTGTCCTACTCGTTGTCTTGGGATTAAGTAAATTGAATAGAATAAGTTAACGATTCGCTGTGTGACTGCTTTTTCCATCCATTGCTTGTAAATAATTTTGGTCGTTCTTTCTTTTTGCTTGTGTGTGTATAATAAATCTGTTCTTCCTCCGTACTCTGTCTTTTTCTCTTTTCCTTCTCTTTCGGTCGCTTTAGAGGTTTCCCGATTGAATATCTGCGGTGCGATCTGGTCAACGTCGGGTGGAATCGGGCTAATCGGGGAGTAACTGTTCGGACGCGGTAATACACCACCGCTCGGTCAATATAACATCTAAAACCGCGTCTGTAACAATATACACACACACACACACACACACACACACACACACACACACACACATCAAGTATGTGGACACCCGAACATCAAACATCTCATTCCAAAATCATGGGCATTAATATGGAGTTGGTCCCCCCCTTTGCTGCTATAACAACCTCCACTCTTCTCGGAAGGCTTTCCACTAGATGTTGGAACATTGCTGTGGGGATTTGCTTCCATTCAGCCACAAGAGCATTAATGAGGTTGGGCACAGATGTTGGGTGATTAGTCCTGGCTCGCAGTTGGCATTCCAATTCATCCCAAAAGTGTTTGATGGGGTTGGGGTCAGGGCTCTGTGCAGGCCAGTCAAATTCTTCCACACCGATCTCGACAAACCATTTCTGTATGGACCTCGATTTGTGCACGGGGGCATTGTCATGCTTAAACAGGAAAGGGCCTTCCCCACACTGTTGCCACAAAGTTGGAAGCACACAATCATCTAGAATGTCATTGTATGCTGTATCATTAAGATTTCCCTTCACTCAAACTAAGGGGCCCAGCCTGAACCATGAAAAACAGCCCCAGACCATTATTCCTCCTCCACCAAACTTTACAGTTGGTACTATGCATTCTGGCAGGTAGCGTTCTCCTGGCATCCGCCAAACCCAGTTTTGTCCGTCGGACTGCCAGATGGTGAAGCGTGATTCATCACTCCAGAGAACGCATTTCCACTGCTCCAGAGTCCAATGGCAGCGATCTTTACACCACTCCAGCCGACGACTGGCATTGCGCACAGTGATCTTCGGCTTGTGTGCGGCAGCTCGGCCATGGAAACCCATTTTATGAAGCTCCGGACATACAGTTGTTGTGCTGACGTTGCTTCCAGAGGCAGTTTGAAAAACGGTAGTGAGTGTTGCAACCGAGGACGGACGATTTTTACGCGCTACGCGCTTCATCACCCGGCGGTCCCGTTCTGTGAGCTTGTGTGGCGTACCACTTTGCGGCTGAGCTGTTGTTGCTCCTTGAGGTTTCCACTTCACAATGACAGCACTTACAGTTGATTGGGGAAGCTCTTGCAGGGCAGAAATTTGAAGAACTGACTTATTGGAAAGGTGGCATCGTATGACGTTGCCACGGTGAAAGTCACTGAGCTCTTCAGTACGACCAATTCTACTGCCAATATTTGTCTATGGAGATTGCATGGCTGTGTGCTTAATTATATATACCTTTCAGCAATGGGTGTGGCTGAAACAGCCGAATCCACTAATTAGAAGGGGTGTCCGCATACTTTTGGTCATGTAGTGTATATATATTGTTGCGGATCTCCCGAAGCCCGTTCCTGTTACAGAGGGGGGAATAACCCCCTTTTTCCCCCTGGGTCTTTGGGTCCGCGAGACCGAATCGCCACTTCCGGGCAAACGTGAAAAAGGGTTTCGGGACAAATTCGCACATCCCTTTGGTACCCACGCTGCCACGAAAGCGGGGATCAAGCCTCGCACGAGCCACGCTTAATAGAGTACGCCCGAGCATAATGTGTATCACGTGACTCATGCTGTTACTTTTATTGGAACCCGATTCGAGCGGTTTTATTCGTACCATGCGAAGCCAATGGATGGAAGGGACAGGACGGTCAAATCAGAGGAAGAACAGAATTTATTTACACTATTATGTAGAATGAATCAGGATGAAGGCAAGGGGGACACAGAGCAGAGCTTAACCAGTTTAACTTATCCCCAAACAAAGGGGCCCACTCACACACACGGGGAGATGGAGGAAGAGAAGTTCGCGCGCCAAACGCGCCTTGCTGCCGGTCGCTCCCAGACAGCTCGCTCATGGTGTAGCCCTCTGGCGGTCACGGCACGTATGTAGGAGAAATGCAGGCAGGAGGAAATCGCGCGTCTGTGGCCCAGCGTGGGTCGTCCTCCCGAGCGCGCGATTAATACAGCGCACAGCGCAGGGCACGGGGAAAGTTCGTGTACAATCGGCAATTCAATTCGTTCGTCCTGCAGCTCCAATCGCGTTCTCAAGCTCAACCCAACTCACTCTCACGGGGAACTGTAAATCATCTCACAGGGAACTGTAACTTGCACACGACTCTGACCGACCTGACTCTTTCTCAATTGCCGTCTGAGAACTGAGGTGGGGGGCTCGGAGCAGGGTTATATGGCCCCGCCCCGGCCCGACTTGAATGTTCCAAACCCCGCCTCTGGTCGTCGTGGTTAGCCACTCCCCTTGAACCCTGATTGGCGGCTCGTGCTTACCGACCACTCCTCCTGCCCCGCCTCCCTTCGGCCTCGGTAGACTTGTTCAGGCCTGCCGCGTGGCCTTTCAGTGCCAAACCAAAAGCACCAAAGCAAAGCGCCAAAAGAACACCCAAGCTCACTGGCTTACTCAACGCAAAACTAAACACAGGAAAGGACTACGCTTACATTTTCTAAGAAATAACTGAACTATCGCGAGGCTTCATGTTGTGGTGCAACTAACTAAGAGGGGGAATTAACCTTTATTCCAAAACCGCAACACTATATATATATATATATATATATATATACATACAGTACATACCAACACCACAATAATTAATTGATCATTGCGCTGAAGCTTCTTAAAGTAGCTGCAAGTAGTTGGCTTTTAGGGAATCACTTCCAGAACATTGTATTGATATGTTTTGAGGCCCTGCATGTGAATACAAAAATAATCTATTTGGACAGTTTCAAATTTTGTTTGCTAAAATAATGTATTACCAGTTCCATTTGCAGTGACATTCCATTTGCAGTGATGAGTTTCAAAAATTCAAAATTTCCTTATGGTCAGCCTTACAGACTTTCATATTGTAGACTGTAGAATGTATAATGGCACGTGCGGCCTTGTGTCCAGTATGAATGCTGGCTCTTGTCTGCTTACCACAAAACCTATTTTTTTACAAAGAGAAAACCTTTGGACCAGCAATCAGAATGCATTGCAAGTTCCCACATGGGTCGAGTAAAAGGTTGACCACATTGTAATATTTGAAAATCCTGCTACAAATGCATCGCGAACAGCGAACCTCCAACAGGAGAGCATATAACATATATCATGAGTATAAAAACACTTCATTCAGTCAACAATCAAAGACCCAAAGTGAATAATTATGCAAGTTTTTTGTACAATACAAAAATTATTCCACATTCCGAAATTCCATTTGTAAATGTGAATATCAAATGTACAACTAAGTAGAGAGCATGTGAATACCAAATGTACAACTGAGTAGAGAGAATGTGAACACCAAATGTACAACTGAGTAGAGAGAATGTGAATACCAAATGTACAACTGAGTAGCGAGAATGTGAACACCAAATGTACAACTGAGTAGAGAGAATGTGAATACCAAATGTACAACTAAGTAGAGAGAATGTGAATACCAAATGTACAACTGAGTAGAGAGAATGTGAATACCAAATGTACAACTAAGTAGAGAGAATGTGAATACCAAATGTACAACTAAGTAGAGAGAATGTGAATATCAAATGTACAACTAAGTAGAGAGAATGTGAACACCAAATGTACAACTGAGTAGAGAGAATGTGAATACCAAATGTACAACTGAGTAGAGAGAATGTGAATACCAAATGTACAACTGAGTAGAGAGAATGTGAATACCAAATGTACAACTGTGTGCACAAAGAAAAGGGCAATGCGCACCAGAAAACCGAGAGGCTTGATGTCTCCACCAGCAGGTCATCCAGGGCGTCGACCATACGGCTGTGGAACACGATGGTGTTCATTAGCTTGCCAAGATCTCTGTGGTCCTTCAGCTGCAGAGTGGCCTTCGACACGCTCGTGTAAGCCTTTTCGTTCATTTGTAAAAGGAACAGGTAGCAAGAGTGATATTATTCGAATAATTAAAAATCAACTAGAACGCCACTCAGTAGGGTGCATACTCCCGCCGTGTGTTTAGTTGGAATAATACGTTTTGTTTAACATCTCCTCTCCCCAAAACAATAAATGAAAAAGAAAGTAGGCCCTAACTGTCAGATCATTAATTTTGATATATCTCGGAATTAGAGGAGAAAAACATCATTTAAGAATAAGAATAAAAGCTTTAATGCAGTAAAACAGAAAAAATCTTTCCCAAAAAATTTTCCAAAATAAATTCCTGGATCCGGAATAATATCCTGAGCTTCGCCAAAAACTAATCAATTCTTCCTTATCCCAAGGGCAATCATCTCACCAACTTTCATCCAAATCCGTTCAGAACTTTTCCAGATATCTTGTTCACAAACACACGAACATACGAACATAAGAACACACACACACGGACGGACACGATCGAATGCGTTACTCCCTTGCGGGAGTAATAAACCTGAAAATCGCAGAGCCAGAACCAGAATTATTTATTTGGTCTGGGAAGCCCATGCGAGGTTTCTTCTTCTTCAGCCTCTCACAACCCTGGGTGAATATGCGATCTTTTTTTTAAAAGTTGGAATTTTGCCAAATCTGTTTTATTCGTTTGTTAATATACCTCTGCCATTGACAAATCTGGAACTAAGTCTTTATAAGTTCATCAAATACTGACACCGCGAATGACATTCGCTGAGCTCAATGTTCATAATCATATCTCTTCTGAGGTTAAAAAAAAAAAAAAAAACAGTTTTAAAGCATTATACGTATCAAACGATACATTTTATTAAACGTGGAAACCTAATACACACTTTGGTGGTTTTAAAATGACAGAATATGTCTTTATTAGAAAAAAAAATGAACATTGAAGACGACGCTGCTAAAAAAAATACACCGCTCTAACGCATAACTAGTCAGGGTCACTATGTTTTTTCGTTCAAAATTTTGGTAGATTAGCAAAACTATTCATTTTTGGAATATTCAGAGCATGAGGAATCCAAAAATTCATGTTTACATTTGCGTAGACACCTTTGCGAAAATGACACTCAGGACAGTGATGAAGATCTGTAAAAGCATATTCCTGAACGGTATAGACCTCGTAGATCCTGTGTATAGGACTTATAGTTCAATCTGATACTACCGAAAACTTCCTATAACAACCTATAACTTCAAAGGACTTGCAATATCATGTATTATGTAATACAGTTATATCACAAATATAAAGACAATGGTTTTCAATTACCTTTGTTTGTTGCTTTTCTATAATCCTGAGCACTATTTTGAGGCCTTTATTGGATTCCTTGACCCAGAAAACATAGGATTAGCATATTTAATTAAGTCTCTAGGTTGACTAGAAGCCGAGATAGCGCAAAATATGTATTTTATGACGGCCATTTTCAAAATCCAAAATGGCGGCCATGCAGGTGTCTGTGCAAATGCCAACATTGATTTTCAGATTCTCCATGCTCTGAATATTCCAAAAATGTACAGGTTTGCTAATCTCAAAATTTTGAAAGAAATTATATTTGTTAACATCGTAAACCTGACTATCTTCATCACTGTCCTGAGTGTCATTTTCGCAAAGGTGTCTACGCAAATGTAAACATTAATTTTTGGATTGCTCATGCTCTGAATATTCCAAAAATGTATAGTTTTGCTAATCTACCAAAATTTTGAACGAAATTATATTTGTTAACATAGTGAACCTGACTAAACCACGAGTTTAAACTACATTTACAACAAATATGAAAACTATTTTCATATCTCAATGTTAAATATAAAATATATAGAAGATAATGTTAAAAAAAAATGAGCCCTATCTTCCAATGGTAAAAAAATCCTTTAAAAAATTCCTGGATCGGGAATAATATCCTGAGCTTCACCAAAAACTAATCAATTCTTCCTTATCCCAAGGGCAATCATCCCACCAACTTTCATCCAAATCCGTCCAGAACTTTTCCAAATATCTTGTTCACAAACACACACACACACACACACACACACACACACACGATCGAATGCATTACTCCCTGGCGGGAGTAAATATTGAAGCAGAATGGTATGTATCATGTGTGTGTTTTATAGAATCTAAATGTTTTACAATGATAATGTGTTGAGAATGACATTCCTGGTATTGTAGTCATTAAACAAAAGTAATCGAGATAAAATTTCAATACAATAATACATTGAAGTATGGTGCTGCGCAAACACAACTTGCTTGCCAAAGAGGTAGGCCACAACGCGTTTGTTAAAACAAAAGTCTTTATTTTGAAAGCTCGAAATGCAGCACTGAGCGGGCTCGAGCATAGAGCCAGCATATATGTGCCGAGGCCACGCCTAATCCCCGGGCGTGGCAGATCGGTCGAAGGGCGGGGCATGTGCCATCGGTCCCCGCCCGGGCTCTCGCGCCACCCACTGGTGCGCGGAATTATTGCCCCTTGTGCCCGCCACACGTGCCCCCCCCCCCCCCGAATTCCCGTGCACCTGAAGGGTGAATTTGCGGGGAAGCCGGATGACCCGGCCGAAACGCCCCCTGGCGATGGGTGCAGGGCTGGGGGGTAGCAGGCCGGCGGGGCTGGGGGGTGCCGGGGGTCCGACCGCCGGGGGGCGGCCTCGACGCGGAGGCAGAGCTGCTGGCGGGGCTGCCGGGGGTCCGACCGCCGGGGGGCGGCCTCGACGCAGAGGCAGAGCTGCTGGTGGGGGGTGGTCCGGATCGAGGTGGGCCGGCTTGAGGCGGTCCACGGAAATGCGATCCGGGGCACCGCCGATGTCGACCGTGAAAAATTTGTCCCCGGTCTCCAGCACGCGGAAAGGCCCGTCGTACGGGGGCCGTAGCGGTGCCCGGTGGGCGTCGTGCCGGATGAACACGTACTTTGCCGTGCGAAGCTCCGGGGCGACGTGGGAAGGCGGGCAACGGTGGTGTGCCGTTGGCACCGGGGCGAACCTCCGGGCGGTCTCCTGAAGGGCGGAGCGCTGTTGCGCCGCGGACCAAGGAGCCGTGGAGTCGGGGATAAATTCACCCGGTACCCGCAGTGGTTGCCCGAAGACCAGCTCTGCCGAGGACGCGCACAGATCGTCCTTGGGCGCCGTGCTGAGGCCCAGCAGGACCCAGGGGAGTCTGTCGACCCAGCCGCCGTCGCAGAGGCTGGCCCGGAGCGCGGCCTTCATGGAGCGATGAAAGCGCTCGTGCAGGCCATTGGCCTGGGGGTGGTAGGCCGTTGTGCGGTGTAGTTTCACCCCGAGCCCTTGCGCCACCGCGGACCAGAGCTCCGAGGTGAACTGGGGGCCGCGGTCAGACGAGATGTCCGAGGGGGCACCAAACCGGGCAACCCAAGTGGCAATAAAGGCTTGTGCCACCTCAGCCGCGGACATCGCCGCCAATGGGACAGCCTCCGGCCACCGTGTGGTGCGGTCGACCATGGTGAGGAGGTGGGTGAACCCTCGCGAGGGAGGCAGAGGTCCCACCAAGTCGACGTGCACGTGGTCGAACCGCCGCTCGGGCACCGTAAACGGGGCCAACGGTGCCTGGGTGTGGCGGTGGACCTTTGCGCGCTGGCACGCGAGGCACGTCCTGGCCCAGTCGCGGACGTCCTTCCTGAGGCCATGCCAGACGAACTTCGCCCTGACGAGTTTCTGGGATGCCCTCACGCCAGGGTGGGACAGGCCGTGGATGGCGTCAAACACTGGGAGCTGCCAGCCAGCGGGCACGATGGGGCGAGGGTGGCCGAGGGAGACGTCGCATAGGAGGGCCGTGCCCGCGGCGTCGAACGGCACCTCGGTGACGCAGAGGCCCGTGACGGCGGTCCGCAAGGCCTGGACGCCGGGGTCGGCGGTCTGGGCCTCCGCCATCCGGGCATAGTCGACCCCGAGGTGGACCGCGTGCACGACGGACCAGGAAAGGCAATCTGCCACCGGGTTGTCCTTACCCGCCACGTGACGGATGTCCGTCGTGTACTCGGACACGGCAGAGAGGTGGCGCTGCTGCCGTGCCGACCATGGCTCGGTGACCTTGGCCATTGCGAACACAAGGGGCTTGTGGTCAACGAAGGCCGTGAACGGGCGGCCCTCCAGCAGATGGCGGAAGTGTCGGACCGCCAGGTGGAGCCCGAGCAACTCGCGGTCGAAGGTGCTATAGCGGCGTTCGTGCGGGCGAAGCTGCCGGCTGAAATATGCCAGGAGTTGCCAAGCACCACGCACCCATTGCTCGTGCACCGCGCCCACCGCGTAGTCCGACGCGTCGGTGGTGAGGGCGATCGGTGCATCGGGCGCCGGGTGCGCCAGCATGGTGGCGTCGGCCAGAGCCAGCTTTGCGCCCGCGAACGCCGCGGCCATCGGCTCCGACCATGCGATGTCACCTTTGCCCGGCTTGCCCCGAAGGGCCTCCTGCAAGGGGTGGAGGAGCCGGGCGACGTGGGGGCACAAAGCGGTGGTAAAAGTTTACCATGCCCAGGAACTCCTGGAGCCCCTTGATCGTGCCGGGCCGCGGGAAATCCCTGACCGCCTCCACCTTGGCCGGTAAAGGGACGGCCCCGTGCTCGGTGATGCGGTGCCCCAATAAGTCGATGGTGGCGACGCCGAAACGGCACTTGTCGGGGTTGATGATTAGGCCATGCTGGCCCAGGCGTTCAAAAAGCGTGCGGAGGTGGAGCAGGTGCTCCTCCCGGGATGCGCTCATGACTAGGATGTCGTCCAGGTAGACAAACAGGAAAGGTAAGTCGCGCAAGACGCTATCCATAAGCCGCTGAAACGCCTGAGCCGAATTCTTCAACCCGAAGGGCATCCTTAGGAATATGAAGAGGCCGAAAGGGGTGATGACGGCCGTCTTCGGGACGTCGTCCGGTTGGACGGGGACTTGATGGTAGCCCCGGATGAGGTCCACCTTAGAAAACACGGTCGTGTTGGCCAACCGGGCGGAAAAGTCCTGAATGTGTGGGACCGGGTAGCGGTCGGGGGTGGTGGCATCGTTGAGCCGGCGGTAGTCCCCGCATGGCCGCCATCCTCCGCCGGGCTTTGGCACGATGTGCAGCGGAGAAGCCCAAGCGCTGTTGGAGCGCCGTACGATCCCCAGCCGCTCCAGCGTGGCGAACTCCGCTTTCGCCACGGCGAGCTTCGTGGGCTCGAGTCGGCGTGCCCGGGCATAGACCGGCGGCCCGACCGTGGGGATGTGATGCTCCACCCCGTGTTTAACGGCCACCGCTGAGAGATGGGCCGCGTGAGGGCCGGGTAACTGGCGAGGAGGCGGGTAAAGTCGTCCGCTGCCGGAAGCGTGCAAACTAAACTTGCCGGGACGGAACCTTCCAGCAAGCCGCTTGGCAAGCCGCTCGGTGAGCCGCTCAGTGAGCCGCTCAACGAGCCGCTCAGTGAACAAGCGAGCGAGCTAAAGGTTTCAGCCTGGACGAGCCGTCTGCGCTTCACGTCGACCAACAACCCATTCGCACATAGGAAGTCCGCACCAAGCAATGCCATTGGCACGCTGGCGGTCACGAACGACCATTGAAAGCGCTGCCCTCCGAACCGCAGGGAGAGGCAGCGCTTCCCGAATGTGCGGATGGGTGTACCGTTGGCGGCAAGCAACGCGGGGCCCCGGCCCGCGGTTCGCTTGTCGGACGTGGAGGCGGGGATGACGCTTACCTGCGCTCCTGTATCGCAGAGGAAACGGCGCCCGGACAAGGTGCCCGTAATGAAGAGGAGGCTGCCGGAATGGCCAACGCTCAGGGCCGCTAATGAGCACCGGCCCGGTCGTTTCCCGACTTGTGAAAAGAGCATGGCGGGTGACACGTCCTAGCCTTGTGGCCGAACCTGGCGTGGTAAGAGCACCAGGCTTGCGGCGGCGGGGGCGGCGGCGGCCGCGGTGTTCTCGGCGGCGGTGGTGGTGGGCGGGGCGCGGCAGCGGCCATGAGGGACGCTGTAGTCTCTGCCCCGGGATCCACAACGGCAGCACAGTAACTCGACCGCGTGTCGCAAGCCGCGAAAAACTTGTCGGCCTCTACGGCCAAGGCGCGGGGTTCCTTTATTTCGGAATCGGCCAGCGCGAGGCGTACCTGTAGAGGTAGCTGGCGTAGGAAAAGCGCCCGGAATAAGAAATCCGGGGCTTGGTCACCCAGCAGCGACAGCATAAAATCCATCCGCACGGATGGTCGTGTGTCGCCGAGTTCGGGAAGGTCCAGGAGGCGGTCGGCCCGTTCGATCTCCGTGAGGCCGAACGTGGTGATGAGGAGACGTTTGAGCGCCTCGTACTTGTGGTCGACCGGCGGGTGCCGCAGGATGGACACGACTCGGGCGGCAGTGCCGGGCCCGAGGGAGGCGACCACGTTGTAGTAACGGGTCTCGTCCGCCGTTATGCCTCGAAGCTGAAATTGAGCTTCGGCCTGCACAAACCACACGTCGGCCTGTCCTTCCCAAAACTCTGGGAGTTTTACTGCGACGGCGTTGGTGGCCATGGCGCATTCAGTGGTCAGTGACGGCTGAACCAAACGGGGTCACCAGTGAAGTGTGGTGCTGCGCACACATAACTTGCTTGCCATAGAGGTAGGCCACAACGCGTTTGTTAAAACAAAAGAGTCTTTATTTCGAAAGCTCGAACTGCAGCACTGAGCGGGCTCGAACTTAGAGCCCGCATATATGTGCTGAGGCCACGCCTACTCCCCGGGCGTGGCCGATCGGTCGAAGGGCGGGGCATGTGCCATCGGTCCCCGCCTGGGCACTCGCGCTACCCACTGGTGCGCGGAATTATTGCCCCTTGTGCCCGCCACAATATATAATTAGATAAGCAAATAAGTAAACATCCTTACAATAATTCACGGACCGGTGTTTGTTTGTCACCCTACTCCTCGTCTACAGTTCTGGGATGATTACAACCAGACTTGCTACATAGGATCAGCATGACCCCCAATTAGTGTAGAGGGGTCTTTTTTTATCTCTGTCGGTGGTTTTGAGGGGGAGAGGGGCAGGATTGAACATTCTCTATGTAAATGTGTATCGTGTAGTGCCATCTCCAGGTGGGAGAGGGTATTACAAGTCCTTACATTTTGTAATAGAATAGTATTCCTGTCCCCACGTTTCCCAGTGCAGCGTGGTGTTTTGAATTATGCAGCGAGAGGTGTTTTTGAGGTATTTTGAATTAAACATTTGAATAAGGATAATAACATAACCCCTTGGCCTATCCAAGGGGTTATGTTATGTGAGTTGGTGTTTCTAGTAAATAACTAAATGGGATAATGTATACATAATTATATATTAAAGCGCGGTGCTACGCGCGCTTACTTGTACAACAAGAAGGAAGCGGACAACGCAGTAAGTTTAAGAGTCTTTATTATCAGAGCTCACTGTAGCACTGGAGCGCTCCGGGCTGCGCGCCCGGTGTATATCCCGCGGCCACGCCTACCCCTCGGGCGTGGCCGCCGCCCACTTGGTGCGTGGAATGATGCCCTCACGCCAGTGAGCTTTCGTGTCCGCCACAATATAATATATTTTGTGAGGAATTATTTTATCAAAATTTGTCTCGTACACAATTTGCATTCACAATAATTTTCAACATGTGGAGTTTACAACAACAATCTGCAATGAAAACATCTTGAGAAACATGCTGGGCAAGCCACAAGATGTAAACCTTCACTAATGGGTAATTTGAATTGCTCGAGCCAAACTCAATGATCAATATTTGCGAGAACATAACCAACCTGCAGCCTGAACCAATCCAGACGTAGGCCTCTGAAGTCAAATTGTTCTCCTTGCTCAACTATATAAACAAAACAAAAAAAAGAATCAACATTTCTGTGTAAACAAGAAGCACTAAGTTTGTTTGTATACATTTAGGATTATTATGCCATTTCAACCATAAACTAAAAACTCCACAGTTAACACAAGATTTGTATTTAATAAACCAGTTTGATTCACAATAAAAACAGTTTTCTTTAAAACAAACAAACAAAAGTATGGCTAACATACACCGAAGTAGCACAGCAGAAAATTGAACTACACAAGACGAAGTTTCCAGACACAAAACAATCATTTTATTGACAAAACTGAGATGAAGTGCAGGCTCACCTTGTGAGACGTGCAAGTTGGTCATGGTGCTTACAAATGACGACATGATTACCGACTCGTCTTCTGGGCACACGGGAAGGTTCTGGAACACCAAATTAGAAACACGCTTCAATATTCATCTCCACAAATTGTACATAATGATCAAATTGTCATGTTATAAGACACATTTGCATCGTCTCTTCGGCCTTGAATCAATACATCACAAACTAGATGGTATTCATATAGTAAGGGAAACATATGAAAATCTGTTAACTAAATTGTTACCAAAAAATTTCTTCACCAATATGTTTGTAAAGGTGTGTAATAACATGTGTTAAAATGTTGAAGGTCAACTCCCGTGGGAAACCCAGAAAAAAAGCTGTTGAATTCGGGTACCGAAAAATTATTTTCGAGAATTTTTATTTTTTTTAATCGGCCCTTAAGTAACTTATGAGGGTCAAATAAGGGTTTTTCATGATTCTGAGTTGATTGTTAACATTTATATTTCACCACAGACACTCCTTTGTGGAAAAATAATTTCTAAATATATCTCATTTTCTACTTTGCAGGACATGGAGTCTAGCAATATGGATGAAGACGTTACTCCACCTGTGCTCAATTGCTTCATCTGTGCACGCTCGGATACACCAGCTGAAAGGCTCATACAGGCAACTCCAAAGGGATACTCAACTTTATTGAAACAAGCAGAAACTGTCGAAAATGTTACTGTTGTGGAACGTATGAAGGAGGCTCAAAAGGAAGGAAAACTGAGGTACCACCAGAAGTGTAAAAATGATCTGTACAACAACTTTGTTGCAACCACCAAGAAGTCAGCTCAAGCATCAAAGGCAGAGAAAGAGTCATCAAAGTTGAAGAGAAGACGCACTACTTGCGAGTTCAGTTCATCAACTGGCTGCAGTTCTAGAAGATCACAGTCAGTTGACCTCCTGTATAAGGATGTATGCATTCTTTGCAACCAACCAGCCCAGCTCTACAAAAATAATCCAGCACAAGCTAGAAAGAAATACAGAGTGCCAGATAATTTGACTGCAGATACACTGAAGGCAAGCTTGCTGAAGACAGCACGGAGTCGCGGGGATGACTGGGGCACTGAAGTCACTGGACGCCTGGAAGGGATCAACGACTTGGTAGCAGAAGAAACACTGTACCATTTGCGATGCAAACTTATGTTTGCGAGAGGTGACAGTTTGTCCAAGACTGATGAGGAAGGAAAAAGGAAGAGAGGACAGAGGAGTATTGATGAGGAGCGAGAGGCAGTTTTTATTGAATTCTGCGAATGGTTAGACTCAGAATTAGAGCATGGGGTAATGAACATGGACCAAGTCCATGAAAAGCTGCAGGAGTTTGATCAGTCACCAGAGAAGAGCCTTTCTTATTCAAAGCATTGGCTAAAGATAAAACTTCTAGAGAAATACGAAGACACCTTGTATTTCACAACACAGGAAAGAAGGGCAGATGTACTCTGTCTCAAAGATGGCACCGACAATATTCTGCGAGGGCATCATGCTAATCTTGACCATGGAGATGAGAAGACTCAGATCATAAAGACGGCACTCAAGTTCATATCCAATGATATTGCCTTGATTGATTTTGGTCCAAAGTCATACCCCACCACACACAGTATGACTGACATCGATAGTCAGCTGACACTTGTTCCTGCAAGCCTTCAGATGTTCTTGAGACCGATTGTCAAGACAAACGAAAGAGTTGCCGTTTGGGGGCAGAATTTTATTAAGGCCTGTCGACCTCGGTCTGGAGTATTGCCACACCAAATGGGGCTTGCCATACAACTTGATCATAGATTTGGGTCAAAATGGATGCTCAACAAGTTCCACCGGCTGGGATACACTGAGTCTTACACGGAGACACAAAACTACAAATACTGCTTCCTTAATAGTAGGAGTGGAGATGATGTTCCAGATACTTCTGGCACTCTTGACACCATTGTGGAGGAAACCGATGAACAGATCAATGATGAGGTTGCGGTTGATGCTGCGCTTGAGGATCAATCAGTGACGACAGCCAAAGTGCCAGCCAGTGAAAGTGAATTGTCAAGTAATGATCAGGTGGTCTTTATGGAGGTTGGGGAAACAAACAATGCAGTCACTCAGTTTGTTGGAGACAATATAGATTTAAACATTGTCTCTATTCACGGAAACACTCCCTTTCACTCAATGGGTTGGATCGAAGTCACCTCTCCGGCACCACCTTTGCCAGATCCACAGACAACAGCAGCTTTCCCCCGGGTGAAGTTGAAGGCACTCGACAAAGCTAAGATCCTGAGAGGAACTGAAGTAAAGATTATTCCATTTACGAACAGGAAACAGATAGGAACGAACGCGATCATGTTTCTCCCCCTCGCTGAGCTTTCCTCCTCCCTGGCTCATGATCAGCCACTCCTCACTCCAGGTGACGCACTCTGGGCAGTGGGGTGGGTGATCAAAGCCAATGATCCTGAGCTCCCACACTCCAACTGGAATGGCTGGATGAAGAGAATCCATGCTAATGATGCAAAGCAGAGCACACAGATCGAGTTCCTCCCAGTTATTGAAGGAGACCCTAATGACCTCAACACCATCTTCACCACTCTGAAAGAGTGCATACGGCGCGCTGGGGTCGCTATAGTGACCTTTGATCTTCCGATTTGGCTGAAGGCTGTGAATATAATAAAGCAGGCAAATCTACCCGTCATTCCAAGGTTGGGTGGTTTTCACCTGCTGAAGTCTTATCTTGGATCAATGGGTAACATCATGGAAGATTCTGGACTACTATATGTGATCCAGTTGATCTATCCTGGAAGTACGACAGCCAACCACATCATGGATGGAGGATGTTTTGACAAGGCAATCCGTGTTCACCTCCTCATCGATGCAGCCATCTATCAACACATCATGAAACTTGCCTTCACTGAGGAGGAGCGTGGTGACATGAAGACCTTCATGGAGAAGGTGGCTGATGGGAAGATGGGAGCCAGACACTCAGACCCAGTAGTGCCAGTGTTTGAGCAAAGGTTTGAAGAAACCTTCAAACGACTCGCAAAAGGAGGAAGAACACCTGCACTCTGGGTGGAGTACCACCACATGGTAGATGTGATCAAGGTCTTTATCAGAACCGAGCGACTTGCAGACCACAATGGGCATCTGTCCTGCATTGTTACCAAGATGCTTCACATCTTTGCCGCTGCAGGCCATCATCAGTATGCCAAGGGCGCACGGCTGTACTGTCAACTCATGAAGGAACTAGAAACTTTGCCTGCTTACAAAGGCCTGCCTTCTACAGAGCATGTCTCTGAACCCCAGTGACTATGGATGGACAATAGGTGTGCATGGGTATGAGCCAGTTCCAACACTGGACCCCACGGCTCCTGAGGAGCTATTGCAGTTCACGAGCTGTAATTGTCATGGAGATTGCAGCAACCGGCGATGCAGCTGCAAGAAGAATGGGGTCACGTGCATCTCGGCCTGTGGAGTCTGTAATGGCATTACATGCAGAAACTGCAGTCATGATGTTGTTGAGTCTGAAGAAGACATAGACAATGACTGTTGAAACTTCTGACATTGTGAATGAGAAATAACTCTTGAGTATTATATATGTATGTGAAATAAAAGCTACTTTGTGTGTAAATGTAAAAGTGAAAATATAAATGTTAACAATCAACTCAGAATCATGAAAAACCCTTATTTGACCCCTCATAAGTTACTTAAGGGCCGATTAAAAAAAATAAAAATTCTCGAAAATAATTTTTCGGTACCCGAATTCAACAGCTTTTTTTCTGGGTTTCCCACCGGAGTTGAACTTCAACATTTTAACACATGTTATTACACACCTTTACAAACATATTGGTGAAGAAATTTTTTGGTAACAATTTAGTTGACAGATTTGTGAAATATCTCATAAAATGCCCTTACTAATAGAACACTTACCCTGCGCAGTCAACTTGGTGTGAGCAAACTTCTGTTTTTGTAGGGTTTTTTTTTTTCTTTGATCCAATATGGCTGCCAGACCACGTGAGCGATTACATCATAAATTTATATTCTCTAATATAATTGTTGCATGGATCACGCTCAAGAAATTTCAAACTGATCAGAATAAGCGTTGTCCCTGTCGAATTATTACGTCATAATTACGGCACCAATGACGTCATCGTTAACAACACCTATTCCCCATATGGAGTTCTTTACAATGAGCGACGTTTAAATAATTGTTTCCATGGAGCGGTTTTGGAGATAAAGGTGCAACCTTTTTCGGTTTTTACAAGATGGCGCCTGCACCACGTGACCTATGACGTCATAATTATGACGCCTGTACCCTCACACATTTACAAAGCTGCCTTCTCTCCCCTTCTCTCTTCCAACTCATTCCTCTTCCTCATCCACTTCCAATCTTCTACTTCCCTCTTCCCCTCTCATATTACTCCTCAATGTGCCTCATCCCATCATCACCTAACCTTTTGTCCTTCTCACTGCTCTCCATCATGCACAAATTTATCCCATCTCATCTTCAGTTGTCTTACCCTTCCTCCCGTCCATGGTACACTGAATCTTGTGGTGAGGCAGTTGCCCTGAAACAACTTCCCTTCTCCTCCTGGAAGGCAAGTCGAACTGAAGGCAATCTCAGTTCCTTCCACCAAGCTCGGAACAAGTGTGTGCATACCCTCAGGAGTGCCAGGAAGCACTATCTCTCCACACTCAAGATTGAACTCTCAAACCTGTTTCCTTCCTCCAAATCCTGGTGGCGTCTGGTAAATCCATTTCTGGTGTTTGTTCCCCCTCCATCCCCTCCCTTACCTCAAACGGCTACACAGTTGACACCGCACGTGACAAAGCCGAATGCCTCAACTCTGTGTTTGCCTCAAAATATTGTGTCCCAAACCCATCTCTCTCTGCTCCCACCTTACCCAGTTGAACCCAACTGCTCCTGGACTCTGTGTCCTTCTCTCCTGACAAAGTGGAGAAGTTTTTGTCAAACCTCGACTCAGATTCTGCAATTGGACCAGACGGCATCAGCTCACGGGTCCTAAAATCCTGCTCTGTCATTCCATCTCACCCTCTCTCTGTTCTTTTCACCCTCTCTTTTGCTCAAGGTCATCTGCCACCTGCTTCGAAATCAGCAAACATTACCACTTTACACAAAAAGGTGCAAAAGCATATTTTGCAACTACAGACCAATCAGCCTGCTTCCAACCATCAGCAAGGTCATGGAATCCATCATTGCTTCAGATATCAAATCCTTTCTCTTCTCCAATGGCTTGATCTCTGATCATCAATTTGGTTTCAGACCAGGGCCCAGTTGCTAGAAACCCAGATAACTTAACCAATGGATAAGAACTATCCTGTGGTTAAAATTTTTATTTAATTCTTAACTATCCTAAGGATAAAGTATGGTTGGACAGCCATCCCCAGGATAAGGTATGGATAAACTTTTGATTGGTCGATGCTAATGTCCCATGATGCGTTGCACTGTTTCGTTTGCTTTTAAAGTAGATGAAGTCAAATATACCAGAAAAAGGATGGCAAACTTTAGACCCACTGAAAGGGATGTATGCTGTGTCTCGTGACAAAAGAGCATGTAAAGGTAGACTCGTACCTGCCGCGTCAAGGCATCATCATGTAACTTGTGCCCATACTGCCTTATATTTCCATGATCAGCAATGAAAATCATTGCTTTCTACTCACACCACCTGATTATTTGCTGGCGTGATGACGTCGTGGCACATGTGGATCGATTTATTGGATCACCATTAAGGATATATGATATACTAGCTGGAAGCCTGTGGTAAAATACCAGGATAGAAAAAAAGCCCGCTTTTTATTCTTGCCCTGATTGAAATTTATTCTTCTTGCCCTCAACCCCCTCCGCAGACCATCACCCCCTGCTCTCAGACCCCCACACCCAATCCTCCCCTTCGAAACCTTCCAACCCCTCCCAGACCATCACCCCGTGCTCCCAGACCCCCACATCTCATCCGCCCCCTCCGAGACCTTCCAACCCCTCCCAGACCATCACCCCCTGCTCCCAGACCCCCACACCCAATCCTGCCCTCCGAGACCTCCCAACCCCTTCCAGACCATCACCCCTTGCTCCCAGACCCCCACACCCAATCCTGCCCTTCGAGACCTCCCAACCCCTTCCAGACCACCACTCCGTGCTCCCAGACCGCCACACCTCATCCACCCCCTCTGAGACCTTCCAACCTCTCCCAGACCATCACACCGTGCTCCTACACACCCACACACCTCCCAGCTCCCCACACCCACCCTCCCCAGACCGTCCCCCGTGCTCCCAGACCCCCACACCCATCCTCCCTCCACTCCTCACTGCCGCCCCCCCTCCCCCTCCCTCACATCATGGGTCCCTTCTATTCTCCCGCATTTTCTCCTCTCAATGTTGACAACTGTGCAAACGGCTTAATCAGAACAGTGTCCGCACGGATCGTACACCGCATCCAGTGCTGTGCTCACTCTGACTCAAACCGCCACTTGTGTGTCGTGTGTGAGGGAGTGCCAGAACGTCACATAGCCGGCTCAGAAGTTCCCCATTGCCCGGAGGTGCCTACTTTGGTAACTTGTTTTACACATATCGTTAAAAGTAAATACTGAGAGGTTTTTTCACAGAGCAGTCGCGAGATTCCCCGAATTACTCACAGAAGACCTCATAATCATTAATGATGAGTTTTCTGATGTGGTTCCTGTCGAGTTTTTAAAGATAAAAGTGGGAAACCACCGCTCCCTCGATCACTCCAAAAATAACCTCGGAATGTTTGAAGGAAAAACATGTTCACTGTTTATAATTATGTAATACATTGATCATAGTAGATCATAGTACAGATATAGTACATTTATTAACTATCAGGCTACAGGTGTTCGAGGTCCTTGGCATATACACTCTGACGTAACTCCCAGGAAGGAGGCCCGTTTGAATACGGGAAATGTTTGCATGTCCTTCAGATGCCTTGCCAGATCAACTTGAAGGGAGAATTCACATGTTTATGGTGACGACTAAGCTTGAAACATTTCCATGGATTGATTCACTTCCCAAAGGAACAGAGGGGATGTCGTGGGGGGTGAAGATTACTGTACAGGCATTGCAAGCATTCAGGCTGACGTCACACTTAGAGGAATAGCGTAACGCCGCTCTGTGCTAATCTGTGTTCCAGGCTGGAATCCAAAGCCAGTCGCTGAATGGGTATCCTCCATCGTGCGAAGTCCTTCCTTGGCACACCTGAGCTCCTCACCACATACAGTCACGTGAAAAAGTAAGTTCACCCCATGTAAAGTTTTGACTTTTTCAACATATTTCAACATACAGCTATTTGATCTTCATTTCAACAATATTGATAGATAAAGGTGATATAATATAACAAATATCATGAAATATTTATATTTTGTAGTCTATTGTATAATTTAAATAAACATGAATGCAAATTTCGCATGTGGAAAAAGTAAGTACACCCCAACATTTATCACTACTTCAACTATGTAAATTAGAATCAGGTGCACCAGCTCAGGTGCAAATGATTAGAACATCGTTGGAGAGGATCTTGGAGGAACCTGTCTTATTTAAACCTCAGACATTTAGTTTGGTTTGCTCTTTGTTGTTGAAGTGTGCGGCATCACCATACCTAGATCAAGAGCTCTCTGAGGCCTTCAGAAAGAAGGTTAGAGATGCCTACGAGTCTGGGAAGGGATTTTAAAAGATCTCCAAACAATTTGAAATCAATCATTCGACTGTCCGGAAGATCATCCACAAGTGGAGAAGATTCCAAACAACTGCCAACTTGTTCAGGCCAGGCCGCCCCAGCAATTCCAGCCCGAGAGCAGACCGCAAGATGCTGAAAGAAGTCTCTAAGAACCTCAGAATGTCATGACGGGACCTATAGGTAGCTCCTGCCACTGTTGATGTCAAAGTGCACGAGTCTACCATTAGAAAGAGGCTGCACAAATTTGATCTACATGGGAGGTGTGCCAGGAGGAAACCTTTGCTGTCCAGAAATAACATCAGGGCAAGACTAAAGTTTGCCAATGAACACCTAGGCAAAGACCAGCACTTCTGGAACAATGTGCTCTGGACAGTTGAGTCAAAGGTAGAGCTATTTGGCCACAGTACCAGAAGACATGTTTCACGAAAACCAAAGACAGCATTTGACCACAAGATCCTGATACCAACTGTAAAGCATGGTGGTGGAAATATTATGGTTTGGGTCAGCTTTGCTGCATCAGGGCCTGGGCAGCTCACCATCATAGAATCCACGATGAATTCTTAATTGGACCAGAGGGTGCTTGAGGATAATGTGAGGCCATCTGTCGGAAAGTTGAAGCTCAACCGAAGGTGGACCTTGCAACATGACAATGACCCTAAACATACCAGTAAATCCACCAAGGAATGGCTGAAAAGAAAGAAATGGAGGGTTCTGGAATGGCCAAGTCAAAGCCCGGAT